>NC_137008.1:7072339-7567339 GCF_032717465.1 Coenobita brevimanus | reverse complement strand
CAGTGTGACGATGGAAACTTCATTTTAATTTTATTTCGTAATTGCTGCGTTCGCAGATTTGATCTGAAGATTCCCTTGGAAAACTCCAGAAACAAAGGTGTTCCCACACCTTTATGGGTGAGTTTTTAGTTGAAAACAATATTTACTGAATGAATGTATCACATGCAGAAAGAAATTTAATTATAATTCACATATGAGTAAGGTTATTAGTTTCTGTTAAGCATGACATTCGGGTCGGACCGCTCATGTTCAGACTTAAGTGAGCGTAAACATTGCTTGCTCGATTCGCTTGCTCGCCCGTAATAATGAGTATTCTCGGGTTGTTCGTCTCTCTCTCTCTCTCTCTCTCTCTCTCTCTCTCTCTCTCTCTCTCTCATTACCGTACTTTTCTGGCGACTGTTCTTCTGACATATTCCAGGTACACACTGTTTCTCTTTCCTGTCCAGTTATCTGTTCTCAGTTACCTGGTACGCTATGCTCAGTGTGTCTGGTAACATTTTTTTCCGACAGTCAACATCCTCCAACCAAAATCACAAAAGGCCAACGTCAAGGCATCTGGAAATGAATGGATGTTGAAATGCGTCGTTTCATTGTGTTTTATTTTCTATGGAGAAGGAGGATTCTGTATGCATTTTGCCTTGGGTTCTATAATTATTGCATGAGAACTTACTGTACATTTCTCTGATGTTATAACAAATGGAGCTACAAATGACTGAGATGAAGCTATACCAGAAAGAAGCAAGTTTAACCAAACATAATTATCCCTGACGAAGGTCCAAGATGGCCTGATTTCCTCAAGCCTGTCAACAGGCTATGCCGAAATTCCCTCCAGGCTGGCGATAATTCCTTGCCATAGAGCGTCACCAGCAAGTCAGCAGCTGCATAACCAGCATGACGCTAATGAGATCCGAATTTAATTAACTCCAGTCGTGTCTTATTTCCGGTAATAATTCTCTCTCTCTCTCTCTCTCTCTCTCTCTCTCTCTCTCTCTCTCTCTCTCATGGTAAATATAAGATTCAATTGTTCAAAACTTCTGACTGAACGATAACAGTTGTGTACAGGTGCTGGCTGTTGTTGTTTGAGTAACCCCAATTTGTCTGGCCGAGTAGATCCATCAACAGCAGGCAAACAAGATTCCCTGCAGTGCCTTTCCCTGCAGTGAATTGATAAGCCCTTTCGGCAGACAGCACTTTGCCAGAGTAAGTCGCGGGCAAGAGTGTGGATATTTGGTTAACTGAAAGATGCTGTATATGTATCTCTCCACCCTATTTACTTGAGCAACATAATAGACTTAACACCGCCCCATAACCTTTGGCTATATTGTTACCATCCAGCAATGTAAATAACTTAGTTGTTTACAAGAAACCATTAGTTTTGTCACACACCCTCCTCATATTAAAAGAAAAATAATAAAAAGTCATGGGAAGGAAGGGAAAAACAGCAAGGGACGAGGGCAAAATCAGTAAAAAAGAGTAATGATAACGAAAAAAAAGGCAGCATTACCTCAAGCGAGTAGTTTACAGTTGAAATCGCCCAAGAACACCAGTTGCGGTACTTATACATGGCGGTATGAACATCATCATCATCATCATCCACTGGAAGCCCACTGCTTAACAAAGGCCTTTCCCAGCTTTCTCCACGAAGTCCTTGACTAAACTAATTTCTGCCATGTATTCCCTGCAAACTTCTCCACCATATCTCTATCTTCTGCCTGGCCTTTTTCTGCCTCATTTGCAATCTCTTGGAGTCCAGTCGGTCAGCCTCTTGCTCCATCAGTTATCCCTTATTCTTGCTGCTGACTTGCCCACCTCTATATCTGTCTTTTATGACTTAAATAATGTCTGGCTTTAGTCTGTTCTCTCACTCAAAGTGATCTCTCCTTGCCCCTCAGACACTGACCTTCCCATTGCTCTGTGAGAACAAACTAGCTTGTTTTCCATTGATTTGGTCATTTTCCAGGTTTCACAACCGTACGTCATAACTGGGATTATTCAATTGTTGTGTTGCTACTTTTCGTTTCATGCAGGCAGGCAAGCTACTTTCCATAATATCCCTTTGTTTATCGAAAGCTTTCTATCCAATTGTAATGTGTCTTTTTATTTCGTTTTCATGATCTTCCATTAGTTTTAATATTTTCCTAAAGAAATTGTACTCCTCAACTTCTTCAAGAATTTCTACATTTATTTTTATGATGCTCTTCGGGAAATGTGGAATAAACAATAGTTTTACTACAGTCTTTTGCTCTACTTTCAGATTTTCCCTAGTTTGGTCATTCAACATTTCTTGCAATGTCTCTCCTGTGTCTGACATTATGACAGTGTCTACAAATATTAAATTGTTAAAGTATTCTTCATCTATGTTTACTGATTTGTTCTCCCATTGTAGCTTTCTATAAATGCTTTCAAAGCATGCTGTAAATAATTTTGGTGAATATGTATCCCCCTGATGCACGCCTTACTCAATCTTAATTTTTTTTAGTCTTTATACAACTTAACTATAGCAATTCCCTCTTTGCATGTGTTTTAGAGCACTGTAACACTATTCCCAATAACTCCTTGTTCCCCCAATGAATTTATAATTGCTATGAGATCCACTCAGTCGAAAGCCTTGTCATAATTGACAAAAGCTATGTACAGTGTTTTTTTTATGTTTTGTAGTTTCCTCAATTAGCTGATTCATAGTGTAAATGATCAGTAGTCGAATAACGTCGTCAGAATCCTGCTTTCACGAGGTTGGTTTTCTTCCGAATTTATTGTTATTTTGTTGGTAAGGTCTTTGATGAAGAGTTTGTAAAGAACTGGTAATACATTAATAAGTTAATAGTTACTAAGATCTTTTTAGTTACCTTTATTGCAAAGCAGAATAGCTGTTGCATTACACCATGACTTGGAAATTTTCTTCATTATTAACTCTCTAAAAGGCCGCCTTCCACGGCCTGGGCTTCATGTCAAGCAACAAACCAACAAACATACAGAAATTGGATCATTATAATATAGATTATACATTACCATTACAGTATACAATCTTACGAGTATAAGGAGGGAAGGAGGAAGGAGAGGCGAGGAAATGATAAGACACACGTCACTCCTCTCTTGTTTTATGATTGTAATTCCAGAGCCAGACCAAGGACGAATCCATCCTTTCCAGTCTTAAGAAAGAGCCAGAAATGTGGCATAACCCGGGAACCTGTGGCCCTGTTGGCCTGGAAATTGTTTTATTTTTCAAGTTAGAGCATTTTAATGGTACCTTGCTCTAACAAAAATTTGCGTTACATGCGCCATTTTCACTGTGTTACGGTAACAAACTGACAAACATGCAGGAATTGGATCATTATAATATAGCTTGGGTATATAACTGGGCAAGTCGGTTTTGTATTTCTACTCTTGCATCTATCAGTAAATATGTTACTCCATCTTTTCCTATGGCCTCTCCTCTTTCCATATTTTGAAAGAAAGAAATTTACCTCATCTGGTGTTACGTCTAGTATTTCACTTGTTTCAACTGAAAAGTCACTTATCAGTACTATTGTCTATGATACATACTTTATAATATATATATATATATATATATATATATATATATATATATATATATATATATATATATATTTATATATATATATATTTATATACATACACACACACACACACACACACACACACACACACACACACACACACACACACACACACACACAGATGGATAGATATAGATAGATAGAGGTATTTGTGTGTGTGTGTGTGTGTGTGTGTGTGTGTGTGTGTGTGTGTGTGTGTGTGTGTTTCCCACTCTGGGCATAGGCTTCACAGACCGTTCCCAATGTCCAGTAGTCCTCGTAAATACCATACCCCTCCACCCATCAACATTTCGGCGTTAACACCCACCGTCCACTTTGAATACATGTCAGGACAGTCTAACACAGCACAGGTGTAGCGGGGATATTTTTGTGACATGTTGTTAGGCCTTATGGCTGATCAGCAGAGTCTGCTTTTTAATGGATTTCAAATCCTTAAATTGTTCCCTGGGTCCACTGATACTGCAGGCCATCTCTCTACGGACTCAACCACCGCCTCTCCCCAAAAGTTACTACCTGATAGCCTCCTATTCTATTACTAGATAACTGTAGTGATATTTATTTCCTACGATTCTATCTAACCCCTAAATCCAGGAATGTTTCATCAAAAATTAATATTCAGTATTCGTAACTAGATGGTAAGAACACTGAAGACGTCTCCAAGATGACAATGCTACGATATAACTAGTGATATTCCTGCATATACAACTGGCTGATCAGGAAAGTATACTAGTACCAAAGAATTATTCAACAAAACGGTATCAAAAACTTCCTGTATACTAGTGACCTAGTTGGCCTGTTCCATAAAGATTATAGCTACTATGGCCATGTGGAGAGGATGCAGAGTGAGAGACTAGTGAGGTGCGTGTATGTGAGTTAGGTTGAAGGGGGAAGAGGAACAGGGAGACCAAGGATGAGATAGATGGATGGAGTAGAGATAATATAAGAGAGGGGAAGTAAAATAGGTGGGGGCGCTCACCATCCACTCACTCGATGTAGTGCTGCTGTCGAGTGTCTGCCTTTTCCTCTCCTCCATCCTTCTTTCCTTCCATCCTCAGCTGTCTTTCCTTCCTCCATTCTTTCCTCGTCCTTCTGCCTACGGGCTACTTTACACTCCCTCTACCGTCTTCTTTCCTTCATTCTTTCCTCTTCCTTCTGCCTGTGGGTGACTCTGCACTGAGTGACAAGTCAAATGGTTTCCTGTACACCAGGAAACCATTTATTACGCTGGGTGGTAACCATATAACCAAATTTTGGCGCCTGATGGTTTAGTGGGTAATTATTGCGCTCCAATCGGATTGAGCCGGTGAAGGTTTATATCCAAGGGAGGTTGGGTTTATTGCTCATGTAATGCCACTCAGGGATGAGTGAGGCTGGTCACTCATCTTAAATGTCAGGACCAACTGCCTAGCCCCGGGCTCCTACGCTTCTCATGGGGCAATGTAGGATTGGATGATGGATGGATGGATGGAAGTAAAATGGGGGGAGGGCTGCGAAATGGCAGGAGAGAGGGCTACATGGAGGCGATTTGTTTATGGCCACCTTCTATGGGATTATGGCGTCAGGTTATAGATAAATAGACTGACCATGATGACGTACTATTTTCTAAATGTTTGCTAACCCTACACAAACTACGAGCATTTAATTAACTGGAGAAAAAGGCCTTTTGTGTTATTGTTGTTATTGATGAACCCCATTCTTCATGGACGAGTTGACTCATCAACCACAGGCAAGCATCTGCCGCTGCAAGACTGTCCGCTGCAGTAAACAAACGTTTCCTTGCAGCTAACAAACCCCACCACAGGTTCCGGTTTGATGCCTTATTTGCGTCTCATGATTCATTTGACAGGGACATCACTGTAAGCTCCACCTCACACCAAGAGCTGGTGTAATGGTACCACCCAGGATTGTAAATGGGTTCCGGGCTTTCAGGAAACTATTAAATTTGTCGCTCAGCAGAGAACCACCTGAAGTCGATAGAAGAGAAATAAAAATTGATGGCAAGGAAAGGGAAGAGTACGAAGAGAAGACAGTCAATGAAACGGAATGGTAAATATGAAGGAAGAAGTAGCAGCACCACATCGAGTGAATGGATGATGGGTGCCACCACCTACCACTGGCCACTCGTGTAGAAGAGTTAAACAATCTCCATTTACCTTGCTGTATTATCATTTCTTTTTTAAACATTCTTACTCCCGATAGCTATCCGGCACCTGCAGAAAATTTTATTCAAATTTAGACAAACCTCTCGTCGTGAAGGGAATAAAATGCTTTATCAAACTCCGTGGCACTTCAGAGAAGCAGCCGATTATTTACACATTTCTAAAGATGCCCGTAAAGCTTTGCCTGTAAGTTGCCCCACTCTATTAATGGAAATACAGCAAGTGCAGAAGAGAACCCAGATTTTTTTTTTTTTTTTTTCAAAGTTTCGCTGTTCAAGTTTTTTCTGAAGAGGTACTGTACATATGGGGAAATGCTGTATAAGTTTTGACAAATATGCTGCAAGAGATCGGGTATTTTGTTTCAGTCGACATGTGTGTGTGTGTGTGTGTGTGTGTGTTTAGGTGGAGCTTAAAGATGATTTTTTCATAAGTTTTACCCCTCAAAACTTTTCTACTTCAGCTGAAAATAATATTAAAACAAATTTGAAACTACTAATCCGATTTACTCGTAGCTCAATCACCACAAGAAATACAAACATGACAAATCTGTTAACAAGAATGCAGAAACAATTTTTGTACACTTTTCTTATCAATATGTAATATGTTTAGCTGCTTAAGCTGATATTTATATTCCTGAACAGTTTGTCACATATATGTCTTAAAGGCTGTAAAAAATCAGCAAAAGCAGTGTAGTCAACAGGGAACAATCAATGTCTGTCTCGTGCTGTCTGGATAAAGCTGCTGGTGCTGCTCAATGATTTGTAATATGAGCTTAAGCTGTGAGTCATCTTTGGTCAAAAGGCCACTGTATTCTTGAATCAGAGTACCGCCACGTTCAGCATGATCATTTGCCATTTTGAAGGAGTAGAAAGTCTTAACAGCTTCCCGGAAATATTACTGTGTAGCCCACAAGTCTGGATCGACTTCATGAAATATGTCGGGAGTCATACTCTTGTCTAAGACAAAATCTTCAAGGGTCTGGTCCCTGACTGAGTTTAAATTGAAAATGATTTGTTTTGTAAGACCCTGGTCAACTTCATCATCCTTTATCATGGCACTCACCGTCAGCCTCTTTGTTGAAGTACCTACTTGGCTGACAAATTGGGGCAATCCAACTAGTTCCGGTTACAGGTACCACAAGCGTTTAGAAAACTTATGTGCTGCAGCCTTTTAAATTGCAGGGACGTTTGTGGTGTAATTTATGTGATTTCAACAGCAGGAAGTTTTTGTATGGAGCACTGGCTTGATTGGCTGCCAGGGGAGCCATTATCCAGACATTCAGACAAACACGTACTACAAAAACATACACTTCCCGAAGTCCCTTTTTCTGTGTCAGAGTGAACTGGCCATGAAACATCAAGACCTTCATGTAATATATATCCTTAGACATCCATCGAGCATGATGCTTGGCCCCTGGTGCCATGAATCGGACTCCTCTTGGTAGAACAGCACCAAGAAAGACAATGACCACATCTAAAAATTCTCTATAGTCATCTCATGGCTGGTTCTCTTTCAGTACCTGGAAGAGAACAGTAGACAAAGGTCACGGTTGCACGGCAAAAACAAATGTATAGTGTTTAGACCAGGCTTTTTCAGCTCATTACCCATTTACGGACTTCTGACCAGTGTTACCCACATTATCAAGTGTAATAACAGTATATATATATATATATATATATATATATATATATATATATATATACAGTATATATATATACACAGTATAGATAGATAGATAGATAGATAGATACACTGTATATATTAAGGTGGAGTGAAGAAAAATATCTTCAATTCTAAAAAAAAGTGTAGGTAGTAAGCGTTAAAAGACATGTTAAAACTAGTGAAAATGCCATATTTTGGTCGTTGCCATCCTCTGCATGCCAGCAACCCTCACTTTACTTATCCAGAAGAGTCGTCGACTACGGGAAGTTTTTAAAAATACAGTAGTGTTAATCAGAATTAACGGCTTTGGGACTGTGTTTTTCAGCTGAAATTATGCACAAATGAAATCAATTGCATAATACATTGGGCTTCATAAAAAATATTGTTGTTTTGTCTTGCAGGTATTGGTGAGATTTGCGTTATTGTTCATCAAAGGACCGTATATGGCAATGTTATCTGTATTGGTATGCAATAATGGGGACTACGAAGAATGTAGCAAATGTCAAGGTACTGCATAGTGGTCATACATTCAGCAGCATCGATAGTTTCCCACCAGCCATGCTCCTAACTAAAAGGCAAGTCAATGAGAGAATTTTGCACTCCAAGAACTTCAGGACGGTCAACGTCGCTGATAGTGTCGCAAACGAGCTTCACAATAGATGGGTAGGGTGTAATGGCTACCCTCTTCATCAGCTGACAATATCAAAGAAGATCCAAAAACTAATATCGGCATTCAGTTTACTCGACACATGGCCCAAGAGGAAACGAAGTTGAACGTTTTTGATGAATGAAGCAGAGTTTATGAAGGATACTGATGATCTGTTCGACATATTTTGTAAGGACGAAAACCAACGGAAGAATTTGGAGAAGGAATTCAAACTGAGGATGACTGAAGAAGACTTCACCTTCTATGAAGACCAGAAGAGTGCTCGCATTGGCCGATGCCTGGATGTTGTAGTGCCGTTGACTCCATGTGATGAAACATTCATCTGCAGGTCATGTCATGCACCTGCATCTACATCTGTTCCTGCATCTGAACGCTTGACAACTGTGTCTGGATCTGCTCTGACATCTGCCCTGTCGTTAAACGGCCAACCATCCGGATCTGGTTGCCTGTCCAACAATTCACTTTCTACAATGGAAAGAGAAATATCAGTAATTTCAGAATTTGCACCAGGTGCTTCTGCGCAATGCAGCGAGCAGAGTTGGAGGAAGTGGAAGAACCTTGCTATGATGTGTGAGCGATATCAGGTGTCTGACAGAGCTGCTGCTGAAATCGCTAATAGCATGCTGAAAGACATGGGCATCATATCTGAAAATGATAGAAGATATGTCATCGACAGCAGCAAGTTGGGCAGGCAACGTGATAAATATAGGGAGCATATAGGAAGATAAGCACAAGTAAATTTCAAGCTTGTTGAAAGCATTTATCTGGATGGGCGAAGACGCTACACTGATGTTGTTGGAAGGAATAAATGAGATGTACAGGACAGTTCAGTTGGAGGAACATTACACCATAGTCGGAGAACCTGGTAGTTGTTATTTAACTCACCTATCGCCCAATGATGGAAGAGGTAAGGCAATCGCTCAGGCTATTTACAATTCTGTTAAACGCACTGAGTTGGAAGTTACATTGGCAGTTGTTGGCACTGGTGGAACAGCTACTATGACTGGACGGCATAATGGTTGCATATGGGCTCTTGAGGAGATGATGAAGAAGCCACTACAGTGGGTTATTTGTGTACTGCATAAAAATGAATTGCCATTGCGACATGTATTTGCCTACATCGACGGCACCATAAACAGTCCAGACAGCTTTGTGGGTCCCATTGGCAAACAACTGAACAGCACAGTGTCTGATTGGGCAGTTATAGGGTTCCAAAGTGTGCCTAATCCAAATTTACCTGAATTACTGGAGCCTGCTGTTGATGATCTGAGCACAGACCACACTACGGCTACAGAATCTGCAGACCTGTGATTTTAGGATTGGTGGACAATGACCTACGGTTCCTTGAAGTCGGTCTGATTGTACATTCTCGATGGCTGACTCTTGGGTGCCGAATCCTACGGCACTATGTGTCAGTTGAGAAGCTCTCTGTCGGTCTTGTTCTACTGGTAGAGTTTTGTATCTTAGTATACTTTCCCACATGGTTCAACATCAAGTGCAACTGCAGGCTGACTGATAGAGAGAGGAACTATCATCAACTTGTCCGTCAGATTGCGATTTTACCAAATGCTGTGGTCCAGCATATTGCTCTGAATGTGGTTAGGAGAAACTTATTCTTTGTGCATCCTGAGAACGTTCTGACGGCTATGCTGGGCGACAAAAATGAAGAAATTTGCAAAGAAGCAGTGGAACTTACAAAACTCTTCAGAACATGAACCTGGAAGCTGAAGTGAGGAGTTTCAACATACTAGAGATACATGTCGAAGCAGAATCGTATCATCGCATTACAATCGTGAACTCACCGGACATACAACAACCACCTGCCATCAGGAATATTTCAGGCTCAGACATTGAAGAAATCCTACAATGACCACTCAAACTCGAGCACCCGTGTCATAATCAGTCAGTTAAGTGGCATGTTAAGCTGGTGAGGGAGGCTTCAGCAAATGTGATTGGGTTCGAGAGAAGAGACGGATTCATCCGTCAAAGAGTCAAATCACGAAAACTTATGAAGAAATTTTAAAAATCATTTTCTATGAAAACTCCGTCATCTGATATAGTGTCATGTTGACCTAATACCTCACTGATTCCCGACAAACATGGGTGTCAATTTCCATTCTTCATGTATGTGTTGTAGTCAGACTAATTAGAAGTTGAAAGAAAACATCAGTTTCATCGCAGAACTCACTGTACTTTTGGAAACACAAGCATAAATTTATCACCAGAGACGTAATCATCAAAAACAGACCTTCTACAGGAAAAAGTGAGGGTTGCTGGCACGCAGAAGATGGCAACGCCCGCAAAATGGCATTTTCCTAGTTCTCACATGTATGTCAATGCTTAGTACCTACACTTTCTTAAAACTGAAGGAAATTTTTTTTCACTCCACCCTAGTAAATATATATAACTAGAATGGCACTCAGTTGAGTGCATACCTCGTCAACGCCCTATCTCACAGTGTTAAAGAAAGTGAAAAAAAAAATCCTGGATCCACACCTTTATCCAGATCCGCACCAAAATTTAAAGGAGTGTATTCTGGACCAGGGCCCATTCTTTTACCAAGTTTCGTGGAAATCCGTCCGGTAGTTTTTGTGTAATCTTGCTCACAAAGCAACCAACAAACTAACAAACCAACGGACGGGGGTGAAAACATAACCTCCTTGGTGGAGGTAATAAACAGATATGAATAATTAAAAAATGGCATGCTAAAATTTATATTTTCTTCTATAAACCAGGAACACGTTAGTTTTTTGCGTCAAATTACTATCCCAGGTGGTATGTGAGAACAAACATTTTACCTTTAAAAATTAATAAAATTTATATAAAATATGAAATAGGCTATATATTGACCATATTATTATTATTACTTAAATTTCTTACGACTGAAGCTTCTGGAAGAAGAAAAAAAACTTTATGCACTAGAAAAGCAAACCCGAGACAATAATTACAATGTAATTTACGTCAGTTAGTGACGTGTTTGGCACAGCACATCGAAAATCATTTTCCACACCCAGTCTATTGCACAGCATTGTTATAGCAAATAAGAACAAGAAAAAGCCTTCTTCACAGTGATATATACAAGTGAATGGAGAGAAATGGAGTTAAGCTTTATTAGCGAGAAGTGGATATTCTGGCAACATGGCTGTACAGATATTTGCCAGAATCATTTCCTGAAACTACACTCAGAGCATCGAGTCAAATCTTAGTTTTAAGACAGATGCCTTTACAGGGTCTACATTTCCTATACTGCTGCATGGAAGCATGGGTTGTCGAGTCAATGAACTAAATAACAAGTCTACTGGATAGTCTTTTTATTGAGCGATATCCTGCTAGCAACATGACAGAATACCTTCCTTGAAGGAGAACTTCATACTTTTCACCCTAAAAATATTATTCAGTTCATTAAACTTTGCAAGTTTTTTTTTACAGTCATCCTTTCCAGGAGATCATCTGATCAAAGAATGCATGCAACTTCTCGAAGACGTGTCAAGAGCACTTGTTGCATCCTTGATGGGAAAGATTATAATGAACAGTTTCTGAGAATACTGGTATGTCAGCCAAGTAAAAGACTTTGTGCAAGTCTCAGGCAAGGATGCCAGCTCATATTTT
This sequence comes from Coenobita brevimanus, assembly GCF_032717465.1. Taxonomy (NCBI): domain Eukaryota; kingdom Metazoa; phylum Arthropoda; class Malacostraca; order Decapoda; family Coenobitidae; genus Coenobita; species Coenobita brevimanus. The sequence goes on along the minus strand of NC_137008.1, from coordinate 7,555,664 downwards.
CGAACATCGTTAGCATATTCTAATAATGTTCGTTCAAGTTCTAAATTCTAAAAGATGAAGTATAAATTATATACCGTAGCAGCCTAATTCTGACATGAAATATTTTAGATTTGATAGTCTGAACTTCCTGTAGTTTGCAGTTGTTATGTTCGAATTTTTGTTAGGGTTATAATATGAATGTCTTTATTCTCAACTTCCCATTAACCTCATAAAATTATCCAAATTACCCATGTTGGTGTAACTGCCGATAAGTTAAAAGCAATTGCTTTAGATTAAGATTTAGGCACTCTGTTATTGTACTCTCTTCGTGCTCTTGTAATTGTGCGAAATAGTCTATTGTCATACATTCAAAATATAATTTTTGTCCCTTTCCTTATAATTCAACGGTTCCCATATTTGTTTTTCCTCCCAACATCGGGCATTCAGTACAAGAGTGACTATTACAGGCCAAATTATCTTCGCAAAGGGAGAGTGGAACCCAGATTGATCAATTTCCTAATGGCACAATGTACGTATTGGGAAACGATGCCTGTAATACGCTGCGCATGTGAAAGTGATTACTTATAATGTGTATGTGTGTGTGTGTGTGTGTGTGTGTGTGTGTGTGTGTGTCATTTTGCATAAAGCTTGCCGTTGCTGCAACCGAATGCAGTCATGTGAAGCACAGTGAGAGCAGAGTATGTCTTTTATCAACTGAAGTGACACTTTAAGGGACCCTCTTTCATGATATTTTTTCACCTGACGTGCAGAATTTCATGACTATCGATATGAATTCTCCGCAAAAGATTGGATGACTGATGAAAAGGAAAAATGTTAAATTAACACTTGCTACTACTGTATACTGCCTATAATTTACAGGCCTGAATTTTTCAGTATACGAAGGTGTTATATTTAAGGAAACGGGAATGAAATAATCTATTAACGGAATAACTGAGTTCATAGGTTTGTCAATATTATGTCTGCTAACGTAATTCTCGCTGCGTAACATCGTTGTATTTAATTTCAAATAAAGACAATATATTTTTCTCAGGCTCATCGTTGGCCATTAAATATTAAAAACTCTCACGTTTAGCATTTCTGCCATAGATTGTAGAAGGCCGTACATTATTTCAGTACGGTACTTTAATCCAGCCTACTGCACGACATTTGTCTCCTTCAGTTAATAATAACTCGCTGCACCCAGATAATAAATGTTGGAACGTATAATAGTTAAAAAAAAAAAAAAAAAAAAGTTGGTGAATGGCCATAGTACGGAACTAAAAGTTAATGTTACTGGAAGAACGAATCCATGTGTATTAAATGAGTCTTGACATTGTTGTACTTACACACCGCACAAAATAACACTGCCAATATGTAGTGGATGCTCAGTGCCCTACGGTGGCATGAGATGGCGTTTACAGACTCAGTTCCCAAAAGTGGCAAGGAAATCTCTTATATCCCAAAACGACAGAAAATAAGCAAGAATTTATATAATGCTAATATCTGGCAAATTTCCATAAAGATATGTTACTAAATGTAAACAACTCAGATCTAGCTGTGAAATCACTGAAGTGGGAACCATAGTACAAGCCAAGACTGTGTCCCATATAAAATCGAACCATCCACTGGTACATCCCAATGCTGATGAAAACTGTACTGACCTATTACTGAAATTACAAAATCTTTCATATATACGAGTTCTTCACAGGAGTGAAGGAAATGTAATTAAATGGCCATGTGCTTAAAATTTAAATTCACAAAGGGGAAGGCAATTCCTCATATTTTGACAATTTCTGAAGCCCGTGATGAAGACAGAACGTGCCAGGCTTCCTTGTGCTGTCGCTGAACCCCGCAATATGGGATGCCGGAGCTCTGATATACGACTATTACCGGTAGCGATATGTGTGTTCCATCTGTGCATACCAACCCATCAATAATCAGGTACTTGCGGTCTCCTTTGCAATACGTCCCTTCAATGTGACGAGGTAATTTATCATCTTAACCAGCATCAGTCAAATATAATCGGTTTAGAGCTGTCATTTAGAAACTGAGGGATTGCAAACTTTGTATATGCGGTAGTCGTCATATGCCGCATTCACCATGAAAAGCCCTTCCTACTAAACTCTATAATCTGGAGATTGCAAAGAAAATTAAACATATGTCCTACGACTGAAATTATGTAGGCATAGCCTATGGCAGAAGAAAAATTCTGAAAGTCGACTTACCTTAGCAGGATCTTCTCACTCACGCAAGCAGAAACGAGCCAGGTCACTAATCGGCGCTCTATGAAAGAAACTTTAATTGTAACTAGGACGTCTGACGTTTTACATCCATTTTGCAGAATACACACGGAATATCAAATACAGCGTCAGAACCAATATTACTGGTACTGGAGCGATGAAGAAAAATAGAAAAATGCTAAGATATATGACCGAAGAATACTCATGAAATAGAGAAATGTCGAAAATAAAGCACATTAATAGAAACACAAACACTGCACAACACACACACGCTTTCTCCACAACACAAAACAATTATGCCGTCGTATAGTGGCAGAACCTACAGGCAGAGATGCTTTGCAAGAATTTTCAATTCTAGTCAAAAGAATCATTGCATTATCATAAGTGACGCAGTTCTGCTCGTTATTTTTAATATGAGGAGGCTAAAATACAGTTAATGCAAGCTTTAGATATGTTTTCCTTTTGCTCAGATGTAAAACATGCGAAATTGTAGTTTCCGTTTGTTTGCACTTTTTAGTTATCTTACGTGATTACTTAAGTTGAGCGATTCCTCTGTGTTCGATATTTGAGATTTCACGTTAGTTAAGAGTTTTTTAGTTTCCCATACTATTGCTTTTTCCTACAACAATACCAGTAGACGAAAGATGTCTTGGGATATTAGTGCCCAGTTCAAGAAGAGTCTGCGAAAGGTGCAGTAGGCTATGAAGAGAGCGCCGCGGTACCACCCACCTCAACGGCTTGGCTCACACTGGTTGGCAGTGGCACTGGCAGCCCTGCCGGCCTGCGGGTGGAGGCTCCTGCCTTGCTCAGTGGTGACAGGCTGACAGCCGTCCTCCACTGCTCACCTCCACTGATCATAGAAAATAATACCCCCTGCAGTTTGACGACGTATATTCCAGTTTATTGTCGCTAATTACAGATCCGATTACCAAGCCTAGGAGATTTTTACATTCGAAAATGGAGCTGGGTATAGGTATTGTATTGTTTACTACCAGTGCGCTCATCCATCTATATAAAATCGCTTGGTGGTTTCACTAATAAAATCTGACATGATTCGTTATCATATTAACGAGGATAAAGTCTCATTATACCTTTCATTTTACCGTGTTTTCCCACAAACATATTTTGGCCGTAATATCTGTTACCCAGAGTCAACTATTTTCATACTGTTTGCAGGCCTCGTCTAAAAACAACTGTACAGGACACGACCCGTGACTCGTGTCCGTGTCTGTGCCACTGACTAATACCGTATGTGGGGGAAGCGAGAAGCACCCTTTGAACAGTCCCGTGTCCAGGTGCTCGACCACGTCCGTCAGGGATCGTGCAGTGTACGTTTCTTCACAGTCACGTACGGCCACGACAAGTTCAATTGGGGTACATGATTTACGGGAACTCAGACTAATTCTCAAACTATAACATTTTAACACACACACACACACACACACACACATATATATATATATATATATATATATATATATATATATATATATATATATATATATATATATAAATGCGACAGATGAACAGAAAGAGACAATGAGAGGAGGAAGAAGTCCATACAAAGATGATAGATGGGTCGCACGAGGATGAAAAAGGTAGAATATAAGAGGGAAGTGGAGGAGTGATTATGTAAATATGATTTCGATCAGGTGAGGAAGGTGGAAGGTGTGTGCAAGATATTCACAGAAGAAACCTGCGCAGCATATGTGAGGCAGTGCGTGGGGTGAAGAGAAGACGAAAGGAACAGCATGGTGGAATGAAGAGGTGAGACAAGTTGTGGGGGAAAAGAAGAAAGCTTATAGTGAGTGGACGAGAAGCAGAGGCAAGAAGGAAGTTAAGAGACGAAATAGAGACTTATATGTACAGAGGAAGAGAGAGATGAAACGATTAGTAACGGAGAATAAGAAGAGAGTGGATGAGGAAAGAATTAGAGTGTAAAATGCTGACAAAACGTTCTGGAAAGAGGAAAAGAGAGAATGATATAGAAGGTAGTAGGTGAGTGAAAGATAAAAGTGGTAAATTGCTGGTGGAGAAGGGAGAAACGGTGAGAAGGTGGAGAGAACATTTGATGGAATGGTTAGACATGAAGAAGGTAATGCTAATATAAGTAACTGGGAATGGCTGGGAGAAAGAAGGAACTGAGAAGTGAGGAAGAAATCAGTAGGATGGAATTAGTGGAAACAATAAAGTAAAAATGAGGAATGCCCCTGGAATTGATGGAGTGTGTAGTGAAATGCTGAAACATGGGGGAGAGAAAGTAGTAGAATGAATAATAGAAGATGTGCAGATTGGCCTGAAAGGAAGGTAGAGTCCAAGAAGATTGGAAGTCAGATATTATTATTTCCCTGAAAAAAGGAAAAAGGGATAAAGATGTGTATGGTAATCATAGGGTCATTTGCCTTTTTAGTGTAGTAGGAAAAGTATATGGCAAGATACTTACAGCTTACAGAGTTAGTGAATTAACAGAGGAATTAGTTGGAAAAGAACAGGGAGACATTAAGAAGGGAAAAAGTTGTGTTGATCAAATATTTATTGTTAGGTGTTTAGTGGAAAAAATTCTAAAGAGGGGAAAGAAGTTGTATGCGGCCTTTGTGAAAATGGAGGAAGCCTATGACAGAGTGAATAGACAGGGAATGTGGAAAATATTGAGACTATGTGGAGTAAATGGGATGCTGTTGAAAACAGTGAAGAGTATGTACAGAAACGTTAAGGCTGTAGTGTGTGTGGAGGGTGGACTAAATGAATTTTTTTATCTGAATGTTGGATTTAAACAGGGATGTGTCATGTCTCCATGGTTGTTCAATCTGTATATGGATGGCGTTATATAAGAGATACAAGATAGGGCAGTGGATGCTGGATCGTTCCTAATGAGATAGGGCAGTGTTCGGGAACTCCTTGTTCTGTTGTTTGCAGATGGTATTGGATTGTTAAGTGAAGACGTAGGGGAACTGCAAGGTTTGATGAATGACTCTGGGTGAGTGTAAGAAATGGAATCTATACTGTATGTGAATGAAGCGAAGAGTAAAGCTGTGGTCTTTGAGAAAAATGAAGTCACTCAAAGTACAATGAGGTTGGATGATGAGGAAATGGAAAAATGTGAGTGCATTTAAGTAAATGGGTAACGTGATGAGTAATGATGGAAGTTTAGAAGATGAAGTGCTTGAAAGGGAACAAAAGGGAAGATAAGTAGTTGGTTCTTTGAAAGCAGTGATAAGAATAAGGAAGAGAGCTTGGTAGTAAAAAAGTCGCTGCAGGATAATATTGTGACACCAACTTTAATGCATGGAAGCGACACTTGGACCCGTTTGGAAGGACACAAGTCAGGATTGAGAGCAGTGGAAATGAGATAGTTGAAAGGAGCATGTGGAATTACATGGAGAAACAGACTGACAAATAAGGAAGTCAAGGAGCACTTTGGTGTGAATGTGGATGTGATAGAAAGCAGTATGAGAATTACTCTGAGGTGGTTTGGCCATGTGGTGAGGATGGAAAGTGAGAGACTAATGAGGAAAGCGTATGCGAGTGAGGAGAAGGGGGAGGATAGAGAGGGGAAGGCAAAGGATGAGATGGAAGGATGGAGTAGAGAGGTATATGAGAGAGGTGGGTATGAGTAGGAGGGAGGGCAGTGAAATGGCGGGGGACAGGGCGACATGGAGGCGATTTGTTTGTGGCCACCCCTAACGGAATTGAGGAGTCTGGCAATAGAAATATGGACAGACTATACATTGTATCCAGAATAAAAGCATAATAGGTAAATTGCAGCTGAAGGGATAAAGTCTGGTGGGTCAGTGGTCAGAATGCATCAGGCAGAATGATAGTCCTTCCTCGGCACAATGAAACGAGACTTCCGGAGTCGATTTGATGCTCATATGTGCGCAGGCTGGCTCCTTGAATGCGATAATGTCTTTCTACACGACCATGTGGACCAAGTGTGTGTGTGTGTGTGTGTGTGTGTGTGTGTGTGTGTGTGTGTGTGTGTGTGTGTGTGTGTGTGTGTGTGTGTGTGTGTGTGCAGTTATTAAATTTACTCGTATACAATTTCACTACTGAGAAATGAGTATGATTTCACTTACATTATTTTACTCAAGTCAAAGTAAGAGAACCGTGAGGTGAAAGTACTCGAATAGAATTACAAAAGTATGTTCTCCATAAAGTACACAATTACTGAGAGTAAAACGTAACCATTAACTTCTTGGTCCACTCCAAATTATAAACTAGTTAATTATTTGGCGCCGGAAGAAAGAAACTGGCAGAAGTGAGGATGTGAAGTGACTGAAAATAAGACAAGAGGTAACAAGTATTGATAACGCGTGTGTACAGATGCCTGAGAGCTGAGAATGTTATAATATGTCAGCTGGAAATATATAACAAAGATTAACAAATTGCTAATCTAACAGTAGGGAGGGAGATGACTGTGGTTATGCTTGTGCAGAAACCAAGATGATCAACGTAGTGTACCATAAGGCTGCATAGGGTTGTGTGAAGTTGTATGGAAGACTAATCCTAGAGAATGTAAGGGATGCACTGGAGTATCAAGTTGGTGAGGTATGAACAGGTCGGATTTAGGAGTGGTAGGGGATAATTATGATGATCTGGCATCTGCAGTAAGACAGACCGTGTAGTAAACTTGTGAAAATGGCTGAGGTATTTATCGCACGCACGAATCTAGAGGATGCTGTTAAGTATTTATGATGGTAGCTAATGCCGGTAAAAGTGTTCATGGTAGTGGAACAGCCTATATAATGTTGGTGGACATTATGTGAGTGATTCAAGATCACTGTTGGAGTGAGACAGGAAGTGTGATATCAACACAGCTATTCGAGAGAGAGAGAGAGAGAGAGAGAGAGAGAGAGAGAGAGAGAGAGAGAGAGAGAGAGGACATCAAAAATTTTACGTATACAGATAGGTGTTGATTGCCGATAATGAGCAGGAGGGTTGAGAAATGATGCAGCCTTGTTGAGGTCTATGAGCGCCAAGGTTTGTAAGCAACTGTCGACAGGAGAAAAGTGATGGTTCTTCAGGAAGAAATTCCCATTGTCATGTGACGTTGAAGGAGGGAGACGAATTGGTTAGAGAGTTTACATTTTCCTTGGTACAGGAAAGAAAGGTAAATACGCAAAGAAAGTGTAAAATACAACAAGGGAGAAAGTGACCGGTGCTTTGAAGGCCTGAGTGTAAAGGCTGCAGAACGACTGTATACAAGTGTCTCTGTCCATTAACGTTCGGGTATGAGATTTTGGTGTGGCAGGAGGACGAAAATTCAAGGGTAAACGCAGTGGATTTTTTTTTTTTTTTTTTTCAAGAACACGTGCGAAGTGCATTAGTTAGGGTGCACAAGATGCGATTAGTGAAAGAAGTAAAGTAAAGAAGTGTCTTGACAGGAAATCACATGGTGAAAGGGGTATCTGTGGATGAATCTGAAGGCGGCAGGATAAGTCATGGTAAGTCAAGAATACAGTAGATCGACATAGAAAGTGTTGTATACGTCAATGAGACGAGCGAATTGACAGAGACGTGAGTGAGTTGAACTAATTCTGATACGTAACGTAAACCGCATCTGATTTAAAAACGTGCCGATCGTCATGTCTGTGAAGAAGAATCATGACTCCGGGGTCGCCATTGGCGAATGAATGTGTGGCCCTTTTCACTGGGAATGATAGTAAATAGTTTTCCCTTCGTTGTATTTTTCTCATTCCTTGCTTTATGAACCTTACCTTATCCCATCCTTATAAGGGGAAAAGAGGTTGGAATAATGTCAAGGCGAGGATGACGTGATGGCGATGATATGACAGGAAGGAAGCAAGGCAGCCGATAAGCAAACAATTTAAAAAATGCAAGGGATTGGGTCAGACATGAAGAGTTAACGATGAGTGATCAGCATCCATGGGTTCACTGTTCTGTACTATACCACTGGCCAATGCCGCAGAGTCAAACTCAATAATGTAATTTACTATAGTATTTTCTTCTTTAATGTGCTGGAGCAAAGGCATTAGAAAACCATATTTAAGTTAACTTAAAAAACAAACATCTGCTTTATAAATTGATAACCACAAGTTACTTCAGTACAGCACCCAGGTAAATTGACTTCCTCACATTACTGCACTGTATTTATACTAAAGTAGAACGAATAATGGTCCCCATGTAAGTCATAGTGTCACCTCTTCATTCTGAGTATTTTTCTCTTATTACTCTTCTCACTTCTCTTAAACTTAAACAAAATTTCCATCCATTTCTGTAGGGCTCCTGAAGCTCCTCTCTTTTCCAATTTCCACATCAGTTTACGCTTATACCCCATTGAAAAGCTTTTTGGAGTCCAGATGTGCACGATCAAACCGTTTCATCCTTTTCCTGCATAATTTTTCTCACACTATCATAAAATCATAAAGGAAAAATTGATTAGGTCTAAGGTTCCATGGTTCTAAGATCGAATTATGTACTGGACAGTAATTCATGGTTCTTCAGATGGCCGCTAGTTTTTCCTCATTGGTTTATCGAACCTTCTGCGTGTCACACTCGTAAGGGAAACGGGTCTGGAGTTTAGTAGGTTGTCACTTATTTCCATTATATACTTTATATGGTCGTACAGTACTGGCTGTTTTTCATATGTTTTATATATTACCTCGACTTAATGAACCAGGACTTTGTTATAACTGTTGTACTTAGTTACTCTCGTAATACCAATAACCAAGAGTATTTTTCACCAGGACCGTTTACTTTGTTCTCTTTCAGGTTTGCATAAACTCCCTAAATAATCTCAACTACTCAGGTGTTTCAGCATTTCATACCACTATATCCTTTTCTTAAATCATTTCTGCATGTGTGTGTGTGTATGTGTGTGTGTGTGTGTGTGTGTGTGTGTGTGTGTGTGTGTGTGTGTGTGTGTGTGTGTGTGTGTGTGTGTGAACAAAATAAATCAAACTGTTTCCATCTGATTTTAACCAAACATGGTGGAATAGTGAGAACTAGCTAAGGGGCTGACCTGATGTTTTTGAGAACAACACCTAGACCATATTCATATGGCAAAGTTAAACGGTATTTATCCCACTGAGACCAAACTTGACGAAATAGTTGATTGTACGGCAAGGAAAAAACGATAGTATTTCCAGAACAATCAGTGGAATATCAGGATCACAAGACAAGGTCATTTTAAGTTCTGATCCGATGTAGAAGTGTTGAGCGTAAGATAATGACAAAATACCGGTACTTCGATTTTCTGACCACTCAGCCAACGGTAATGGTCGCAGGGCAAGGTGAAAGTAAGACCTGTTTGTGTCTGTGTGGGAACAACAAAATGAGGAGTTTTCAACTGATTTTAAGCAATTTTCGTGAAAGGGTTGTAGGCGAACGAAACGGCTTCACTAATGTTACTAGAACAACAATTCAAAAGCCAAGGCCACGTGCCAATATCAATGTAAACAGTTTTTCTCCGATTTACATCAAACTGTGAGTGTGTTCAGGGTGAAGCAAGGATTATCACGTTTGATTCTGAGACCAATTCATCAAACATTAAGGTCGCACCAAACGTCCAGTGTTGGACTCATTGAGTTTTTTATTCAGTTTGGATCAAACTTGGTGGAAGGATTGAGGACCACCCAGGGTTGAAGAAATCCATTTCGAGAGAGCAATAAGCCAAAGGTCAAGGCAAATTCATCCAGTTCTGATCTGATTTGAACCACACCTAATGGATGGGATAAATCAAATATCTGAGTGTTACACTGTTTGAAGAGTGCAAGAGTTCCACCCTCAAAGGGAACTTCCTTGCATAATATTTTCGGTATTTCAAGATAATTTTACTCAATTTAAGTGAGATTCGACACAGAAGGATTAGGTAAAGCCTGTAGGAGACCCATCACTGCCAAGATGTCTTTTATTAAGCTAAATAAAATAGTATAATTGTAGTTATTATTGTTGTTGTTGTTCCAACTCAAGTACCACTGGACCTGAACCCAGTGGACTGAAGGAAACTATCAACTTCGACCGGTCGCCCCCACTTTTTTTTTAAATTCATTTCTGATGCCATATTGCGGTGCATGAGGTATGTACAGAAGTGTGTTGTGATATCAGGGTTGCGCAGCAGTGCAGGCGTAGTGGACTGTCTGTGAGTCGTACTTTGTGTTGGTACTACAACAAGGAAGGGTGACAGCCTCATCTTAGTCTGGCTTTCTCTTATCCTGTGACTAATGCAAAAGCAAAACAAAAAAGTGGTTTAATTATGCTTATTTTAATGCTGTTCACAACGAGGAGAGGGTCAGCAAAAGGTACCAGGGACCACCAATCCCTGAATCTCATCTCTTTTATACTTCTGCCCGGAATCGTGCTAAGTCTGCCCTTCGTTTTGCTAAAAATTTCATTTGTACTAAATAACCTGAACTCTTCAGCTTAAATTCTTGCTGCTTCTTCTGTCACTTTGCCAAAAACCTTTCAGACAACTTCATCATCCTTCCCTCCTCTTTTCCACTCTGATGGCTCTAGAGCTGTTTCTTCTACCGATTAAGCAGAACTCTTGACTCGTACTTTAGATTCCAGTTGCACCTTAAAAGTATCCAGTGTTGTTCCTCCAGCACTTCATGCCTCTGAATTCCTCAGAGGTGACATTTAAATTTCTTCCATTGATGCATTTTCTGCCCTAACTGGTCTCATAGCTAACAAGGAGTATGGGCCTGATGGGATCCTCCTGTTGTCCCCAAGAACTGTGCTTCTGTTCTTAAACCTTGCTGATGGAAACATGTACTACTTTCTCTGTCAACTTTTACCTTTCTTTCTTGGCGGAAGTTTGCTCTCATTCGGCCTGGCCCAAAGAAGGATGACCATATTTAGCCCTATAACTGTTGCCCAATTGTTTCAACGTCCTGTATTTTTAGTTTTATAATCTATTCTGACCAAAACAACAGTTTAAAGCGCCTTTCCTATCATAACCATCTCTCCGATCATATGTATGGGTGCCACCAGGGACGCTCCACTGGTGATCTTCTCCCCTTCCTATCACACTTCTAATCATCTTCCTTCCAGATCTTTGGCAAAAGCTTTGCCATTGCATTTGACATCTCAAAGGCTTCTATCAAGTCTGGTGTAAATCATTAATATCCAAATTGCCCACTTATGGTTTCTATCCTTCTATATGTGCATTCATCACTACCTTCCTTTCTGATCGTTCTATAGCTGCTGTTGTAAACAGTCACCATTTATCTTCTAGGGCTATCAATACTGGTGTTCCTCAGAGCTCTGTCCTATCACCATCTCTCTTCCTTCTATTCATCAATGACCTAATATGTACATCTAATCCTATCCACTCAGACACTGATGACCTCACCCTTCACCTTTCCATCTGCTATCTGCAGCGTCCATCTCAGCAGTTATATACTTCAACAAACAACTGATGAGGTTATCACATACTTAATATTATACTTAACTTCATCTCTGATTGGGATAAAAGCAATCTTGTTTTTAATGCATCAAAAACTCAGTTCTTACAACTTTCAAACCATCAAAATCTACCACAAGAATATCCTCTAAATTCTAACAATACCCGACTCAATTCTTCATCATCTTTGAACATACTTGGGGTTTCATCCTCTCGGGATTCATCTTGGAAAGATCACAGTACTTCTCTGTAAAATCTGTTTCCAAGAAATTAGGTATGCTGAGTCGACTCCGTGCCTACTTTACCTTTGTACAGTTGTTGATTTTTATTCACTGGTGTATTTCGTCCCTGGGTAGATTACAACTCTACCGTATCAGAAGGCTCCCCATATAGGTCTCTTCTCAACAAGGTAGAGTTAAAAGCTTTTTGTCTCATTAACACTCCTCTTACTGGCTCCGTTCAACTTCTGTCTCTTCGCTGTTGCATCTTGATCTCCTTTCTATACCTACTTCAATAGTCATTGTTCCTCTGAGCTCTTTTCTTGCATCCCTCAAACACTATGATGGGCGTGTAGCACCACTCAACCAGCAAATTCTAATCCCTTTTTTGTCCATGTCTCTAATGCAAGAGTTACCGTTATTCCCAGTTCTTCATGTATGCATGTGGTCAACTCTGGAACTGTCGTTGAGTACCTGTAGTTCCTACTCTTTATGACCTCCAGTCTTTTAATCGTAGAGTGTCCAACCATCTCGAAATGAGCAGAGCTTGAATTTGGAGCTCTATTGTCTTGTTCCTGCTTTTCTTGAATGGAATAATTTATTTGCTTCTTGCCGTTGGTTCGTTGTTCTTTATATATTAATCCGCCACGTCCCAGTTGATTTTTCACCACTGAACCCCCCTAATCCTGGCAGATTTTCGAAAGTTTTATTTTTTGGCTAAAACCTCCGCTTTTCGTGAGAAACATAGGAAAATGCCCGTAAAAGTGCTCAGCTGGGCTTATAATTGCATTATACAGGTGTCCATTTGAATACCTGGTATCGTCTTCTGTACGCCATGCTCCAGAAAAAACGATTTTTATGGGAGGAGTAACTATTCCAGAGCACTCATGAAAGGTTAGATATTTATTTATTTGATACGAATTTATATGTAGTACAAGAGTATATTGGTTTTCAGACAATAATATAGGCGATCTAAGCATTGTTTCACTCACCAAACACATCAACATACCTCCCCTTCTTTACAATGTTACTGGCTGATCACTTCTGCTTCTTTCTTCCTCTGGCTTGTTTCTTCCTTTGTCCTCCACCTTGAGAATAATTTTCGCCTCGAATTTCGTCATTGGAGAAACCGTGGAGCAACATGTCTTTACTATCCAGGTCACTGCTAACAGGTGAGTTGCAGAGAAAATAGTGTGCTGGGGGGAGAGGTATTAGGTGGGTCTAGGCAGTATCCCTGCCTGACGAGGGGTAGAGGAAGATCTCCCACATATGCCTACCAAAAATCACCCGCAAAACTTGAAAAATGCACAAATTATGGACCTCGCAATCGCAAAACGTATGGATAAGTCATCGGGTGTCACCATGACAAAACATAGAAATATATCCATACGTCGTTGGGATGCCTCGGTTTAACCCGCCCCATCCTGACGTTTTCTGGGCACTGCTACGCCCCAGTCCCGACATTTTTGCACCTTTTTTTTTTTTGGCTCAAACTTCAGCTTTTGGTGAGAAACATCGAAAATTCATAGAGAAATCGCTCACCTGAGGTTTAAAATACTCGATCTAGGTACGAGTACCTCCTTACCTGACTGGGTTTTCTAACACGCTGGCACCAAAGAAAACGAGTTCTATGGGAGGGTAACTATTTTATCCACTCATAAACAGTATTTATTTATTTACTTGGTACGAATTTATATGTAGTACAAGAGTACATTGATTTTCAAACAGTAATATAGGCATTATAAGCATTGTTTCACTCACTAACTCATCACCATTCATGACCTTTTTTTCCCACATTACCTGATCATCATTTCTGACTGTTTCTTCCTCTAATGCTATGTAAACTTTGTCTTCCACATTGTCATCGATTGGGGAATCACTCTGGCCCTGAATGTCTTTATTGGCCAGGTCACTGGTAACAGGTGAATTGCCGAGACAATGGCGTGCAGGGGGGGGGGAGGTTATGCAGTGTAAGGCATTGTCCCTGCTTGGCATCTTGTAGAGGAATAGAGGAAGGTGTCCCGTGTATACGTGCCAAAAATCACTTGCGAAATTACTCGCAAAAATTGAAAATTGTGCAAATTAGGGACCTTGCAATGTTGCCACGTTAATTCATGTCTCCAGGATATGAGTGCACATCATGTGAGGACGTGAATTCACATCTCCGGGACGCGGCGGGTTAAAAAAAAAAAAAAAAAAAATCTATGCTTCGGGTAGTTTCTGAGAGATGGATTTCTGATGCTGGTTCATGAAGGATACTATTTGGCTAAAGGTTTTGTATGACTTTACTGACTGTGTGTATGTAACAGTATGGGTTTGTGAAGCTTGGTGAAGGTGAGGGACGTTACTTTGGCAGTCTGTAGCGTTGAGTTACTGTTCTTTTACGTTTCTTTGTGAAAGTGGTGTAGCAACATAAATTTACAAAGATAAGATGGGTGTTTAACTACACCCATGAGTTGTGTGCCCCTGATATTCATAAGATCCTTGACTGAATTTTTTTTTTCATTTGGTTGATGTGTATTTGTGGTCTTGCTGTGGTTTATATTTAGCAGAAATCACTACGCAGTTTCTGGAATGGAGCTATGCTTATCTAATGCTTACTTCGTTCGATTTTGATAGTTTTTTTCTATGTGGAATCTGCTAAATATCATCCTTTCCTGCAACTTTTTTTTTTTTTTGTTAAGACTCATTTTTCTTTTAAGGCGACTAAGGCTGCTTTATTTTCATCATGCCAATGAGCATTGATCGGGAACCACATGGACAAGAAACCAGTTCAGTCCGGGCCGAGGAACAGCTAGGGCCTGAATATGACCTTTGGCTTTTCAGCATCCTTCCAAAAGGAGGAAGGTGTGCTGTAGCGTAAGCGCAAAGCCACACATCCGGATATAAACCTAGATTTTTTTTAGAAGGGCTTAGGCCAAGGTGTTCAGTAGGATGGCTTTTCTGTATTGAATTTTATTACTACCAGACAGTATTACTCTGTTCAAGAAGTACCCTTCACAATGTAAAAAGCGTCTTCAGCAATGCTCTCAGTATGATTTCTTAAATTTTATTAATTTTTCAACTAGACTACTTTATTCATATTGAAAAAAACCCTCTGTGGTGATGGAATACTAAATTGTTTCCATCACCCCTTTTTTTCATGATGATATGCTTTGTGCCTCGGTTTGGTACCTCCACACGACTATATCCAGCTCAAAGTAGACCTTTACTAGCTAAAAAATAGGCTCCCATTATGTTATCTTCGGTCATATATCAAATGCAGATTACACAATTGCCTGTGGGTTACAACTTAATTATAAATATTAGGTAAATGTATCTAACAAATCAGCACCGGTATTATACAAGCATTATACAGTAAATCCCAGTTTTCTTCACACCTAAAAATAAAATACTATTATAGCCGTTCAAACCACATATAACGAAACTTTGTAACTGTTGTGTCATAAACTCATTATAATGATGAAGTATTAAAGTACTTCAATGTAACTATTGTACTAATGATTAATCTCCATAAGCCATGTCATGTACGTAATTAAAATATTGCCAATATTTCCAAAAGTATGCACGATGTTTCCCACGCAGTAACAGTACATTGATTAATTACTGTTCAAAATTCCATGATAATTAATGAGCAGAAAAGAACATTAATCAATCAACCATATCCTGTGGCACCCCGCGGGATGCATAGGGCCTCGATGACTGTGGCACCCCACGGGATGCATAGGGCTTCAATGAACTCTCTCCACCAATATTTGTCTCTTGCCATCTCCAGGTTCCACCACCACTCCTCTCCTGCTCCTCTTTTCATTGTCCTCAACCAGGTTTCCCTCGGCCTACCTCTGCCTCTTCTTCCTCTTGCAGTCCACTCTGGCACATCCTGTATTAAACTGCCTGCTTTTCTATATATGTGCCCCAGCCATTTCCAGCGAGACAGTCTCACATATTCATCAACTGGTGCCACTCTCGTAATATCCCTTACTCTTTCATTTGTAACTCTGTGTTGCCACTTTACCCCATGAATCCTTCTCAGTATTTTATTCTCGAATCATAATACTTTCTGATCTGTTGCAATTGTCCTGTACCATGACTCATGCCCATAAATTAAAATTGGTCTTACAATGGACTTGTGAATTTTTACTTTAGTATGAACCGAAAGCATATTATTATTCTAAACAGATTTCAACATTCCAACAGCTCGCCAAACCTGTCTCTTCCTCACCTCAGTTTCATTGTTTAATGATCCATTAGAAAGATGATGCAGTCTTTCCCAGGTATTTAAAATTTTCTACATTCTTCACCACATTATTCCCAGTTACACAATCGATTTGGTTTCCACGTTCATATTAATAATTTCAGTCTTTCCACAATTTATTACCAATCCCACTTTTTCTCCTTCCTCCACCAGACAATCAAGCACCCTCTGCATCTCGTAAATACTTCCGCAAATCAGTACAGTATCATCAGCATAGTCCAAATCCATCAGCCTCTTATTTTCTTTCCAATTAATTCCTGCACCTGTTCTCCTTACAACCTTTTTCATAATATAATCCATAACCAAAACAAACAGCAAAGGCGAAAGAACTTCGCCCTGAATCACTCCTGACCTAACTTCAAAGGGATCACTCAAAGAACCACCCACCTTCAACTTACAAAAAATACCTTCATGCAGGCTTCTAATAATATTTACAAACTTTTCTGGTATACCATAGAATCTCATAATTTTCAACATGGCTCCACGTGAAATACTACTAAACGCCATTTCAAAATCCACCAAACACATACTAAGTGGCATTTTCATCTTATTAGCCTGTTGCATTAGATGTCTTACAATAAAATCTGATCATTGCAACCTCGACCCTAAACCGCTTGTTCTTATCTTAAAATTTTATCAATTACTGGCTCTATTCTGTTCAACAAGATTTTGGAAAAGACTTTTGCAACTACAGCTGTCAAAGTTATCCCCCTCCAATTTCCACACACACTTAAATCTCTCGTTTTTTTGGTATTTTTATAATAACTCAATATTTCCACTCTTCTGGAATTCCACCATTATCCCAGGCCACATTAAAAAGATTCAAAAGCGCATTCATCAGTTCATCATTTTCCACCTTAAGCATTTCAGGAAATATTCCATCCTCTCCTGGGGCATTAAAATTCTTTAACTCCTTTATAGATTTTGCTACCTCTTCCAAGGTTATATCCTCTGTTTCTATCTGCAAATCTCTCTCGGCTGACAAAATGTCCTCTTTAGATGGAATTGGTCGATTTCGAACAGATTCAAAATGCACTTTGCATCTTCCTTTTATATCCAGATCTTTAGCCATCAAATTACCATTTCTATCTCGTACAGGAATTTCCTTCTTTCTCTTTTCAGTTCCAGTTAAATTCTTTATGGCCTGATTCGCTGCTATTGTGTTCTGACCGTCATTTTTACTTAATTTCTGTCTCTGTTGGCTTTTCATCATATAGCCTCCTCTTATCACGTCTAACGAGTCTTTTTACTTCAGAATGTAAACTCGGGTACTTTGCTCTAAGTACTTCAACTACCTGGCCAGCAACATGTTGTTCTTCACTTCTTAACTTCGCCTCTTTCCTTTTCTGAATTTGCATTCCATGTTTCATCTGACATCCACTTTTTCCTTCTCGTTTTTCCTTTTTTTCTTAATAGTAACCTTAGCACTCTCATGCAAAACTTCTTTTACCTCTCACCACATTTGATTAATATCATTGTCTTCAGATTTCATCAAAGTCTACAGAACTAGAAACCTGTTCCTTCATTCTCACGGAAACTTTTCCTTCGTGTTCTCATCATTCCTCAGCTCATCAAATTCATATTTATTACCTCCTGCACATTTACCATTAACATTTCTCTTAAGTTTTATTTTAATCTCTGACACAACAATCTGATGATCAGTACTGGTACCTATATCTGCCCCCCTCCTTGCACAAACATCTTGCAAATTACTCCTATGCCATCTGCTAAATGCGATGTGGCCATTCTAGTTACAATATTTACCACATGGTGAAATCCAGGTAATTTTATATATTTTTCTATGTTCAAAGATAGTTCCACCAATCATAAGGTCATTTGTCAAACAAAAGCTTCCAAACCGCATCCCAAAATTTTGTGCGTGCTTGATTTGACAATTAACCCAAAGAAACACTTAAAAAGTACAACAAAAAAAAAAAAAAGTGAACAGAGTATCTCAGGACATATTCTCATGGACCAAGTGTACCGTACTCAGTTTGAAAAGAATCAGTTGTTGTTGTTGTTGTTCTTGTTGTAGTACTGCTCCAGCCTGTCTGATTGACCAGACCAATCAACCGCAGGCAAAGAACCCCCCCTGCAAGACCGTCTCATGCAGATTTTTTTTTTTATGTGTCCGACTCTGGGTATAGGCTTCAGAGCCTCCTATCAACGCCCAGTAGTCCTCCTACATACCATACACCTCACTACATGTCACCACTTTGGCACTAACACCCACCGTCCATATTGAATACATGCTAGGGCTGTCTCATACAGGACTGATGTATTGGTATTCGTGGGGGTATTTTTAGGACATGTCAGAGGGTCTTCTAGTAGATTAGTAAAGTCTGATTTCATGAAATTCATATCCCTAAACTATTCCCTGCCCCAGCGGAGAATTGAACCTGGATCCGGTAGGACTGCAGGCCACCTCTACCGATTGAGCCACCGCCTCCCCCTAGTCCTCGATGTACATATGTATATGTATAGATAGATAGATAGATAGATACTCAATGTAGAGTGATGCCATATGAGCTCTACACTGAGTGACAAGCCAAGTGGTTTCCTGTACCGAGGAAACCATTTACTACGCTGGGTGGTATTCATATAACTGGGGATTCGGACAGGGTTGTCTTCCAGATTCCCTATCCAAAATCACTTAATCATGGCAGTTGTTTCAGAGTGATTCGGAGGGCCCAGTACTTGCCCAGGGCCCCAACCAAAAGGACAGATTCGCATGGCCATGTGGAATGTGAGAGGTGTGAATGAGGGAAGCGAGAGAGTGGAGGTGGTGAATGTGTTCAAGAGTGCGAGATATGCGGTAATGGCACTGTGTGAAACGAAGATGAAAGGGTGCGAAGTGAAGGAGTGGGAGGGTGAGAAATGTGTAAGATCGGAATGAGTGGGTGAGCAAGATGCAAGGAGGGAGTTGCTTTGTTGATGAATGAGGTGTGGCTGAGTGGAATGAGAGACTACAAATGTGTCAGCTCGAGGTGTATGTATGTCAAGTTCAAGTTTGAGAATATGCACCGTGTGAGGAGAGGAGTGAGAGAGAGAAAGGTTTTGGAATGAGCTGGATGAAGTAGTGGTAGAAATGCCTAGGAGCTACAAGGTGTTTGTAATGGGGGATATGAATGGAAGAATAGGCACTGGTCCTGAGGATGACATAATGGGTTATTATGGAGTACCAAGAGAAAATTATAATGGGAAGTGACGAAAGGATGTGTGTCAGGAAAGGAGATTGTTCATTTGTAATTCGTATTTCAGACACAAAGATGAACATAAATATACATGGTATAGAGGGAACGGGGATCGTTTTGAAAGAAGCCTGATTGATTACATGCACATAGAGAGGTCGATGATGGGAATGGCTGCTGATACGAGGGCCGTGAGAGAGAGATGTGGAGATCTGTAAGATCATAATTATGACTGTGGTATGCAAGATCAAGCTGAGAGAAGTGAGGTGGTGAGGTAGACCAGGAGAGAGAGGAGCAGTCAGGGAGAAAGACTGAAAGTGAGGATCAAAGAAATGGCAGATGATTACAGGACCAAAATAGAGGAGGAGTTAGAATCAGTGAACTGGAATGAAATGGATCTGGACAGCTTGTGGAATGCATATAGTGATTGCTTAGTTAGGAATGTCAAAGTGGTGTATGGTGTGGCAAGAGGAACAACAGATCATATGATTGTCGTATGCAAGATCAAGCTGAGAGGAGTGAGGTGGTGAGGTGGACCAGGAGAGAGAGGAGCAGTCAGGGAGAAAGACTGAAAGTTGAGAAGCTGAGGATCAAAGAAATGGCAGATGATTACAAGACCAAAGTAGAGGAGGAGTTAGAATCAGTGAACTGGAATGAAATGGATCTGGACAGCCTGTGGAATGCATATAGGACTGCTTGGTTAGGAATGCTAAAGTGGTGTGTGGTGTTGTAAGGGTAACAACAAAGAAGAAAGGTACAGCGTGGTGGGATGAGGAGGTTAAGAGAGCGGTGGAGGAAAAAAGGAAGAAGTGGCTAAAGTGGTTACAGGATAGGGGTTCATTTGAAATAAGAACTGAATATACTGAAAGCAAGAAGCGCGTAATGAGACTAGTGAAGAGGGAAAAGAAGGAGGTAAATAATGTTCTAGAAGAAAAATGAATGTGCACTCCTCTGAAAATAGGATGATATTCTGGAAGGAGGTCCAGAAATATAGAAGTGAAAGCGGAAAGAAATGTGATGGTGTCAAGGATGTAGGTGGTAGATTATTAACCCATGGGGATGAAGTAAGGACCAGATGGAAAGAATATTTTGAAAGCCTGATGAATAGGAATAAAAAGAGCAGAGCGGCTGTAAACATGATTGGTTTTGGGGGTGTGCAGAGAAGGAATGCAGTGCCAGGAGATGTGACACTCGCACAGATGAAGAACGCTGTGAAGCAGCTGAAAAATGGGAAAGCAGCTGGGGTTGATGAGGTGTATGCAGAGATGATTAAGTGTAGTGGAGAGATTGGAATGAAGTGCTTGTTGGAGATATGTAAGAAGGCATGGTTAAGTGAAACTGTGCCTGGAGTGTGGAAAAAGGCTGTGCTTGTACTCCTGTACAAAAATAAAGGTGAGTGAAGTGAGTGCAAGAATTATCGTGGCATAAGTTTACTGAATGTGGTAGGGAAGGTATATGGAAGAATTATTACGGAAAAAGTAGGAGAGATATCAGAAGTCCTAGTGAGTGATGAACAGAGTGGCTTTAGAAGTGGCAGAGGATATGTGGATCAAATATTTGCAGTAAGACAGATAGCAGAGGAGGTTTGTGAGAAGGAACATAAGGTGTTTACGGAATTCATGGATCTGGAAAAAGCATATGACAAAGTGAACAGAGAAGGACTGTTGAAAGTTTTGTGCATGTACGGTGTAGAGGGTAAGCTGCTAGGTGCTGTGAAGCATTATTATGATGGTAGTGAAGCATGTGTAAGGGGTAATGGGCATCTAAGTGAATGGTTCACAATCGGTGTGGGCGTGCAACAAGGTTGTGTGATGTTCCCATGGTTGTTCAATATTTATATGGATGGGGTGATGAGAGGAGTAAAAACACGAGTAATGGAGAGAGGGATGCCATTGGTAGCGAATTGTGATGGATGGAATATCTCAGATTTGTTGTATGCTGATGATGCACTGCTGCTTGCAAGTACCGGACAAGAACTTGGTAGGCTAGTGCAGAGTTTTGCTGATGTCTGTGCCATGAAAGTGAAAATAATGTATAAATGAGTAAAGTGATGGTTACTGAGAGAGAAGGTGACTCCCAGTGTGATGTTACAGTGAATGGTGTGAGACTGGAATTGGCGAAAGAGTTCAAATACCGGGGTACAGTCATAGAAAAGAGAGGATAATGTGCAAAAGAAGTTGAAAGTAGAGTGACACAAGGAAGAATAGTAGCTGGTGCAATGAATGGCTTGATAAGAAACAGAGGCTAGAGTGTTGCAGCTGCACGAGGCTTACAAATGGGAGTGTTAGTACCAACTTTAACATATGGCTGTGAGGCTATGGTGTGACATGAAAATGAAAAGTCAAGAGTAAGAGCAGTGGAGATGGGATTGCTGAGGAATGAATGTGGAGTGCCGAGGGTGGATAGGATATGAAATAATGTGATTCGTGAAAGATTTGGAGTGAGGAAATCGGTGGAAACCAGAATCGAAGACAGTGTACTGAGATGGTATGAGCACGTGGAAAGAATGGATACCGGTAACAGTAGAGTTGTGAAAATTGTATATTTGAGGAATTTGAAGGAGGGAGGAGGCGAGGTAGGCCAAGGAGAAGGTGGAGAGATATGGTGGATGAGGGTGTGAGGAAGAGAAGTTTGGAAGTCGGTGAGGCTAGGGAACTGACGAGAGATCGAGCTGGCTGGATGAATGTTGTGAGAAGTGCATGAACAGGGATTTGGCCCCCCTTTATAACATGGCAGCATCCGGACTGACTCAACGGAAACGTTTATGTAAAGCTATAGAACGTGGTGAATGTTCTTGGCGTAACCGATAGAGCCAGGATTCCAGGGGTTTGAATGATGAGTGAATGGAAGCGTGACCAATTGGACTGGACAAATTTGGGCTGTTTGGACATTGCTACTCATCACCCTGCCCTAGGGTGGGAAAGGAGGTGGATGATATACAGTATATACAGTATATATATATATATATATATATATATATATATATATATATATATATATATATATATATATATATATCATCCATTTGCGTATCCACTGCAGGACCTGCCTATCCTGAGAAGTAGGGACTGTACAGCCTATGTGTCTCCACCAAGTGGCTTAAGCTGTCTGGTGGAGATTGTATGAAGGGTGAGAAGTACTTTTGTTACTGTAATGTTGGAGTGGCTTTGGATGTGTGTGTAGTCTGTGAATCACGTGTAATCGGCCCGTACAAGTCGATTGGGTGCAAGCATAATTTATATTAGAGGTTCTCAACCTTTTTAGTGAGTGACCCTTTTTGGAATGTTTCAAGACTTTCCGACCCACAGGGTAAAAAAAATCAGGGAGAGAGGGAGAGAGAGAGAGAGAGAGAGAGAGAGAGAGAGAGAGTAACCGGTATATAGCCTATCGTAGTTATTAATAATATGTTAATCAGTGTAATAAGGATACTTACAATTTCAGTTACGTAAATAAAATAGGCCTACAATCAAAGCATTAGGTCTATTCTATGTCCCTGCGACCCATCAAAATTCCTCTCACGACCCACCTTTGGGTCGCGACCCATACTGTACTTTGAGAGTCAGTGCTTTATAGTATACAACACTGGTTCAACCACAGCACCCCTAATGTGCGCCAAAGTAGTACGTGGCCGGGTGAACACTTCCGAAGCTTATTACCCTGGTGGGGCACGAACTCTCGTTCTCCCATGTAGGAAAACGCACACTCTACCACAGAGGCTCCAGATATATATATATATATATATATATATATATATATATATATATATATATATATATATATATATATATATATATATATATATATATATTTACTTATTTATAATTATAAAAACAGCGAGAGAGAGAAAGAGTACGGGAGGTCAACGAGGTAAAGAGAACAACACAAATCACTTAACTACGACCCCTCCACATGATATAAGTCGGTTTCCTTCAACTTAGAAGAGCTAATTAGTGGTGCAGTGGTTAATGTGAATATAGTCAACCCCCCCCCCCAGGTGGCAATACTTCTCTAAAGTTTACTACAATTTTATGTAGCCTGGAAAAGTAACGTTTATATTACGTGTGCAAGCTGAAGCAGCTGATGGCAACCAAACGGATGAATTTCGGAGGTAAAACACAAAATAATAGAAAACGGATTAGTAAATCAAATGAAGTTTCTTAAATATATCAAGTCTTTTTTTACCCTGGTGCCTTGTGTGAACACTAAAGGCAAGAGTTACCAGTCCCTCATCCCAAAGTGACACTAAGTTAATAACTTCCAAACTTTCCTCAGATGTAAATCCTAATATTCATTTACCAAACCCTACCACTAGGTCAACAAGCATCCACATGGTTATAATTATGATTACGAACTAGTGTATTGGTTTTGCGTAAAGTAAATGGACTGGCAGCACTACATAACATCGAGTTAATGGATGGCGAAATGAAACAAGATCCTTTCGATGCGGTAGGAAAACAAGTAGTCTCTCTGGGTCCGGCGGCCAGCGATGTATTCAACTAGACAAATTTGCATTTCCAATTTGAGTGCGGTTGTTGAGGAAGTCTATCGTTTGAGAAAGAACGATAGGCAGGAATTCCCTTTATCCAAGAGAAAATGAAAAAGGAAATATATCACTATCTCTTCACCACCTGAATAACCTACTTTGAATTATCAGGAGTATATCTAGATATCAATATCGTGCTACTTTAATCATCTATAAACCCATTACTGTCCAGAGAGGCAAATCGTCATTACAGTTCAGGAATATGCTATGATACAAAGGATACTAGTAATTTTCTCCTTCAGCAGGTAATATTCTACTGGCAATAGAGAAACTGGAAAGTCTGTGATACAACAGCAAATGAACTTTTGCAAGTATTTATGTCATTTTTCTGTAAACTACTGTGAATAAAACAACTTCAGCCCCCAAATATCGCAGGTACTGATTTCATTTTAACTGTTTGCGGGTGACTTAGTTTGGCAACCTATCTATTTAAAGAGGTTGGATATATCAACACAGAAGTTTTCTTTAGCTACTCTCCTATGCTGAATAAAATTGTAAACATATCTCCATAATTTTGGTTACGTTTGCAGCATCGTTGAACAGAAGAGAACTGAATCGACTCCATGCATTCTGTAATTCCACTCATTTGCTGACTTTGCACATGGGCCTTATTCGTCATTGTTTAAGTACAGCCGTCATGTACCAGGGCGCTCGCCACATACTGTACTGGTAATTATAAATAACGCAGAGGTTCAGGCTGTTCGTCTCTCTCTCTCTCTCTCTCTCTCTCTCTCTCTCTCTCTCTCTCTCATTACTTCTCTTGCCATTCTTCTGAACGGTTCCGGGTACACACTTTCTCCCTTTTCTCTCCCATTATCTGGTGTCAGTTACTTGGTACGGTATGCTCATTTTTTTCCCCGACGGCCTACGACCCCCAACCAAAATCGGAACAGGCCTACGCCGAGGCATTTGGAAATGAACAGACTGTGAAAGTTGTCTTTTCATTGTGTTTTATTTTCTATGGAGAGAGATGACTCTGGATGCATTCAGCCTTGGGTTCTTTCATTTTTGCATAAGAACATACATATCTCAGAATGCTTTTATAAACTAATGGAGCTATAGATAACTAAGATGAAGGCTATACCCGTGAGACCAGCAAATTAAAAGAAACACAATTATCCCTGACGAACATCCAAGATGGCCTGGTTTCCTCAGTCATGTCGAGAATTTCTATAGCTCGCTGATAGTTTCTCCAGCTTCGCTGAAATTCCCTCCAGTCTGGCGATAATTTCCCGTCATGGAGCGTCACCAGAAAGTCTGCGGTCGGATAACCAGCGTGATGCTAATGAGCTCAGAATTTAATTAGCTCCAATCTTATCTTATTCCCTGTAATAATCCTGTCTGTCTGTCTGTATGTCTGTCTGTATGTCTCTGTCTGTCTTTGTTTGTGTGTCTGTCTCTGTCTGTCTTTGTCTGTCTGTCTGTCTCTCTCTCTCTCTCTCTCTCTCTCTCTCTCTCTCTCTCTCTCTCTCTCTCTCTCTCTCCAGAACAGGGAGAGAGGGAGGAGGAGGGCCAGGGAATATTAGTTTCAAATATTCAAAACTTTTGATTGAACGAGAACACAATAATCTGTGTACCAGTTCCAGTTATTGTTCTTTGTGTAACCCAGGTCTGTGCGGCCGAGCATATTCATTAACCTCAGACAGTCATCCGCCCCCTCAATGCCGCGCGTTCCAGTGAACCGATAATCCCTTTCACCAGACAATACTTTGCCAAAGCGAGTCGCGAGGAAGCGTGTGGGTATTTGGTTCCCTGATAGATCCCGCATTTGGGTCTCTCCACCATGTTAATGGGGGCACCACTGTTAGCTTGTCATCACCCCATAGCCTTTGATTTTATGGTTGCCACTCAACATTTTCAATGGTTTCCTTGGTTACAAGAAACCATTAGATTTGTCACGCAGTCTCCTCAAATGTAATGAAAAATCATAAAAATTGGCGGGAAGGATGGGAGAAACGGGAAGGGAGGAGGGCGAACAGAGAAAAAGGATGATAAGACTGAAAAAGTAGGCAGCACTTCCCAAGTGAGTCGATGACGGTTGACACCACCTACGAACACCGGTAGTGATACTTTCGAGTATATATATAACGATGTCAATATCATCATCATCAGCTGCAGTAGTCATTGTAATTTCTCTGTTGAACAAAGGCCTCCCACAACCTCCTCCACGAATTCCTTGACTGAGCCAATCTCTTCAGGGTTTTCCCTGCAAACTTCTCTATCTCATCTCGTCCACCTCCTGTCAGGCCTTTTCCTGCTTCCCTTGAAATCTCTTTGAGTCCAGTCAGTCAGCCTCTTGCTTCATCGGTTATCCCTGGTTTTTGCTACATGATGTGCCCACCACCATTTCTGCTCTTTTGGAACTTATATAATGTCTTTATTATTAGCCTGCACTCTCACCCAACTTGATTTCTTCCTGTCTCTGGAAGATATTCCTGAGCTGACCTTTCCGTCGTTCCGTTAGAAAAATTTTGTATGTTACCGTTTATTTTTTATTTTTTTCATTTTCCAGGTCTCTCAACCGTACATCATAGCTAGGATTATACATTCGTAATAAACTTCTCGTCTCATATAGACTGGCAAGATACTTTTCATGATGTCTCTATGTTTATCGAAAGCTTTCCATCCAACTGTAATGCGTATTATTTCGCTCTCATGGTCTTTCATTAGTTACAGTATTTGTCCCAAGTATTCATATACCTCGACTTTTTCTAGAACACCCACCGACTATATTGAAAACATGCTGGGACTGTCTCATATAGGACTGGTATAGCGGGGGTATTTCTATGACATCACGGTGGTTATCCGGTAGAGCAGCAGAATCTGGGTTTTAATAGACTTCATATACTTAAATTGTTCCCTGCCTAAGCCGGAATTCGAACCTGGATCCATCAGGACTCCAGACCACCCATCTACTGATTCAACGACCGCCTCTCCCAAAAAGTAATTAACTGATAGCTACCAATTATATTACAAGGTAACTGTAGTGTTTTCTATTTACTGCGATTCTTTCTAACCCCTACATCCGGGATGATTTCATCAAAAATGGATGTTCAGTATTCGTAACTCGTTTGTAAGAACAGTGAAGGCGTTGAATGTGCTATGATATACCTGCATATATAACTGCATGATCGGGAAAGTATATTTGTACCAGTGACTTATTCAACAGAACGGTATCAAAAACTTCCTGTAAAGTAGTGAACTGATTATCAAAAACTTCCTGTAAAGTAGTGAACTGATTATCAAAAACTTCCTGTAAAGTAGTGAACTGATGTCCCGGTATCATAAAGCTTATAACTACTATGGGGAAGTACCGCTTCTGCTAAACAATTTTATCGTACAATAAAGAAAAATACTGTAATTTAAAGAACAAATGGTTATCATAAAGCGTTATAGCAACGAACCTCTAAGAAAACATAATAATTAATATTTTTACTATGATGTAGAAGCACAAGGCAAGAGTGAGAGCAATGGAATTGAGCTACTTGAGAGGAGCATGTGCAGTTACAATGAGAGATAGAGTGACAAAACGATGCAGAAGCGGAAGGCGTTGTGGTGTGGAAGAGTATGTTATAGAACGCGTTGGGAGAAATACAATGATGTGGTATGGCCATGCGGAGAGGATGAAGAGAGAGAGACTATCGAGGAGCGTGTATGTCTGTAAAATTGAAGGGGGGGAGAAGGAGAGGGAGACTGAGGATAAGAGGGATGGATGGATGGAGTAAACAGGTATATGAGAGAGGGGCTGGAAGTTGGTGGGAGGGAGAGAAATGGCAGGAGAGAGGGCGACATGGAGGCGATTTGTTTGTGACCACCTCCTATGGGATTAAGACGTCAGGCTGTAGATAAGTACATAGACTGACTATTATGGCATACTATTTCCTAAATGTTTGCTAACCTTACACAAGATACGAATAGTTGATTAACCGGGGGAAAGGCCTTTTGTGTTGTTGTCATTGATCAGCCACAGTCTTTCTAGACGAGTAGACTTATCAACCACAGGCAAGCATCTGTCCCTGTAAAACTGTCCTATGCACTAAACTAACGTTTCCTTGCAGTAAACAACCCTCATCACAGCAAGGTGTGGGGGAAAATGTGGAGCTTTGGTTCCTGGTTGGATGCCTTATTTGTGTGTCACGACTCATTTGACAGGGACATAACAGTAAGCTCAACTTCACACCAAGATCTGGTGGAATGGTACCATCCAGCTCTGTAAATGGTTTCTTGGGTTACAGAAAACCATTAAACTTTTCACTCAGTGCAGAACCACCTGAATGGAGAGAAGAGAAATGAAAGGGAATAGAGAGGAAAAGGAAAAGTACGAAGAAAGAGAACCGTCACAAAAATGGAGTGATTAATATGAGGAAAGAAGTAGGCAGCACTACATTAAGTGAATGGATGATGGGTGCCTCCACTTACAACTGGTATCTCGTGTAAAAGGGTTAAACAATCTCCATTTACCTCACTGTATAATTATTTCTTTTTGAAACATTCTTACTCTCGGTAGTTTTCTGGCACCTCCAGATGATTATATTAAAATTTAGACAACGCTTTCACCGTGAAGGGATCAAAATGGTTTATTAGATTCCATGGCATTTCAGAAGAGTAGACGATTATTTAGACATGGCTTAAGATACCTGTAGAGCTTTGGCTATAAGTTACCATACTCTGTTAGGAGCAATACATCAAGTGCACAATGTTTCGTTGTTCAAGTTTTTCCCGGAGAGGTACAGTTGGCCACACATGAAGCTGGGACAGTGTCTGTGTGGAGTGTAGCTATAGCTAGATACAATTTCCGACGTTTACAGGTCTATTTACTTGGTCACTTGAACTAATATTTGACGCCTCCGTTAATTCATGTCACTGCCACCAACAAGTGATTAAGTGAAGACTGTCAAGCCTTCCAAATGCTAGACGTCTGCTATAAAATTATGCTGTCCCATGTTCCCATGTTGTTAACTGCATATATGGGGAAATCTTTCTATCTGTCTGTCTGTTACCAGACGTCTCAATCCAGTAAGGGGTGGCCATAAACAAATCGCCTCCATGACACCCTTTCCCCCGTGATTTCGCTTTCTCCTGCCAGCTCACACCCCACTCCAGCCCTCCATTTCATCCTCGGCCTCCACCTCACTCACACACACTCTACTCGTTAGTCTCTCGCACTCTACCTTATCTTCTTGGCCACACCACCTCAGTGTATTTCTTCTAACGCTTTCTATCGCATCCACATTCACACCAAAATGCTCCTTCACTTCCTCATTTGTTAATTTGTCTCTCCACGTAACTCAACATGCTCATGTCAAATAACTCCTTTCCACTGTTCTCATTCTTGACTTGTGCCCTTCCATCAAGGTCCAAGCTTCTTTTCCGTAATTTAGAGTTGGCATCACATTACTGTCCTGCAGCGACATTTTTACTACCATGCTCACTTCCCTATTTCTTGTCACTGTTTTCAAAGAACCAGCCATCGTTCTTCCTTGTTTTACCATTTCAAGCACTTCATCCTCCAAACTTCCATCCTTACTCTTCACACTGCTCAAGTGCTTAAATGAACTCACATTTTCCATTTCCTCACCATCTAACCCCACTTTATATTCGGTGACTTCATTTCTCTCGAAGACCATGACTTTACTCCTCCCCACATTCACCTTTAGATTTCGTTCGTTACACACCTTCCCAAACTCATTCACCAAGCCTTGCAGTTCCCTTCGTCTTCACTTAACAATACAGTATCATCTCCAAACAACAATACAGGAAGTTTCCAAACGCTGCCCTATCTCAGTATGGGTGCTCCAACATCCACTGCTCTACCTTGTGTGTCTCATATCCTCATCCATATACAGACTTAACAACCATGGAGACATAATACATCCCTGCTTCAGTCTAACAGAAAAATTCACTTAGTTCACTATCCAGACGCACTGCAGCCTTAGCACCCTCATACATTCTCTTCACGGCATTCAGCAACTTTCCATGTTCTCCATATATTAATAGTATTTTCCACATTCCTTGACTATCCATTTTGTCATATGCTTTTCCCAATTCCATGAAGACAGCATACAACTTCATTCCCTTCTCTAGAAACTTTTCCACTAAAGACCTAAGGATGAATGTTGATCTACACAGCCTCTTCCCATCCTATAATCTCCCTGTTCTTCAACTTACTTCTATGTTATTTCCCTAACTCTGTCAGTAAGTACCCTACCATATACTTTGACTATTACAGTCCACAAAGAAGACAAATGCCCCTATGATTTCCAAACACTTCTTTCTCCCCTTTTCCTTTGAACAGTGGAATAATTATACCATACCTGACTTTCAGTCTTCCGGGACTCTACCTTCCTGCTAGGCCAATCTGTACATCTTCTATATCCAGTCTACTACTACTGTCCCCCATGCTTCATCATTTCACCATACACTTCATCAATCCCTGGGGTTTTCCTCATTTTGACTTTCTAAATTGTTTCCACTACCGATACTTCCACCTTATATATCTCTTCCTCCTTTCTCACCATTCTCCTTCTCCCAGCCATTCCCCACCCACTGATACCAGCACTATATACTTTCATTCTTTATGTTTCACACACTCTTAAATTGTTCTCTCCATCTGCTCACTTTTTCTCCCTTCTAAATTTTCAATCCACAATTCTTTCACTCCCTTACTAACTTTTTTATCACCCTCCTTCACTCTCTGTATCCCCTTCCAGAACAGTTTCTTACATTCCCTCCATTTTAATCTTACATTCCTTCCAAATTCCTCATCCACTCTCTTCTTACTCTCTCTTACCATACTAATCTTTTCACCTCTTCCTCTCAGCATACTGTACAACTCTCTCTTCTGTTTCTCAACTTCCTCCATGCCCCTGCTTCCTATCACTCACTATACTGTATGCTTTCTTCTTTTGCATAACAGCTTGCCTCACTTCTTCATTCCACTATGCTGTTCCTTGCGCCCCCTTTGGTTTTCTCTTCAATCCTCACACCACCTCACATGCTGTACAGGTTTCTTCTGTGAAAATCTTGCACACACCTTCTTTCTCCATCTGCTCCAAGTCATATTTACCCAATCGCTCCTCCACTTCTCTCTTACATTCTTTCTTTTTTTCATCCTCTTGCAAGCTTTCTACCCTTCTTGTATGGACTACTTCCTCCTGTCCTTCCCTCCTATTTCTCCATTGCACTTGAACCTTGCCTTTCACCACCACCAAGTGGTGGTCAGAAAGTCCACTCCCCGAGCCTCTGTATGTTCCTGCATCCATTACAAACCTTCTCATTCTCTCATCCACACACACATAATAATCAATCATTGCCTTCCGTTCATTCAGTTCACCACTCACCCTTCTTGTGTGTGTGTGTGTGTGTGTGTGTGTGTGTGTGTGTGTGTGTGTGTGTGTAAAATAAGTAACTTAAACATTTTTGTTAGATTTTAAACAACATTAATGAATGTGATGAGGTTTTGTCATTAGACAAAACATTTTTTTAAAACAAAGCATTAAATGTGAAAGGCAGAGCTGTAAGCTAAACGATGACCTAGCAAAATCACCTAGGGCATAACATATATATATATATATATATATATATATATATATATATATATATATATATATATATATATATATATATATATGTTGTCCGAGTTATATTGTATTTGGTGAAATTGTTTACGTTAACGCACAAACGAAGTGATGCAATATTGAAAACAATTAGTCAAAGGCCGAGGTCACTTGGCAAGGTCAAACGTCGAGCGGTGTGATTGATGGTTATCAGATAATTTAATTTTGAACTAGTTTAAGCCAAACTTGGTTGCGGAGTTAAAGGCAAGCCGAAGGAGTTAATTAATTGGTTTTGAGAATGGGTTAGTGATCAAGGTAAAAGGGCACGGTCAATTTTTATCTTATTTCTACGAAACTTTGTGGAAGAGTTGAATATGTTAGTCATAAAAGATTTCGATTTGGAGAACAGTCAAAGGTAAGCATCACAGTGAATGGTCAAAGACCAAAGTCATAGGTCAAGGTATCTATATATCGTAAACACTTTTGATCTGCCCTGGTGAAGGCTTGAGGGTCAACCAAGTGGTTGGCCTATATATATATAGATAGATAGATAGATAGATATAGATAGATAGATAGATAGATAGATAGATATAGATACATACATACATACATACATGCCTAGATACATAGATACATACATATAGACAGATAGACAGATATATAAATAGGTAAATATAGACAGATAGATATTAACTAGAGATCAACGGTCAGAGTCACCTGGCAAGGTCAACTTATATGTTTCTGTCCGATTCATAACAAACTTCGTTGATAAAGCAAGATGAAGGCTTTCAAACATTAAAACTGGGGAAGAAATGTCTAGTTCATAATGGAAGGTCACATGGAAAGGTCAGTTTAAACATCCTGTTTTCTGATTTCGACCACACTGTAGGAGGGTTCTGGCTAAAGAAAGAATGAAGGGATTCGCTTTTGAGAACATCCGGCGAAGGTCACGGTTGCCGGGTCAAGTCAAATATTTAGCCTTTAGTCCAGTGATTCCCAAACCTTTTCAGCTCATTATCCATTTACAGACTTCCTCTAGTCAGTGTTACCCATATTATCAAGCGTAATTACATTATATAGTATATTTATGGTAAACCGACATGGGCTATTGAAAAAATGGCATGCTAAAGTTTTATTTTTTTTTCTATAGTTTTCATCTTGGTTTTTGGATGAAATTTCCATCCAAGGTGGTATGTAGGAACAAATTTATAATTTTTAAAAATGTATATAGTCCATTTATGAAATTTAAAATATTAACCACACTCTTGTTACTGAAATTTCTTAAGACTAAAGTTCCGGAGGAAAAAAAAAAAAAAAAAAAAAAAACGTTTTTATATACTATCTATCTATCTATCTATTGCCAGACGCCTCAATCCCGTTTGGGGTGGCCACAAACAAATCGCCTCCAAGTCGCCCTGTCCCCCGCCATTTCACTGCCCTGCTCCCAACTCACACCCCCCTCTCTCATATACCTCTCCACCCCATCCCTCCATCTCATCCTCGGCCTCCCCCTCCCTCTTCCCCCCTCCACCTCACTCACATACACTCTCTTCGTCAGTCTTTCACCCTCCATCCTCTCCACATGGCCAAACCACCTCAGTGTGTTCCTCATAACGCTTCCTATCACATCCACATCCACACCACAACGCTCCTTTATATCCTCATTCGTCAGCCTGTCTCTCCACGTGACTGCACAGGCTCCTCTTAAATAACTCATTTCCACTGCTCTCACTCTTGACTTGTGTCCTTCCAACAATGTCCAAGCTTCACTACCGTACGTTAGAGTTGGTATCACAATACTGTCATGTAGTACCGGTAACTTTTTCACTTCCATGCTCACTTCCCTGTTTCTTATCACTGCTTTCAAGGAACCAGCAACCTTTCTTCCCTGCTGTACCCTTTCAAGCACTTCACCCTCCAAACCTCCATCCTTACTCATCACACTACCCAAATACTTAAACGTACTCACATTTTCAAATTCCTCACCATCCAACCTCGCTGTACATTCACTAACTTCACCTCTCTCAAAGACCATCACTTTACTCTTCCCTACATTCACCTTTAGGTTCCGTTTCTTACACACTCTCTCAAACTCATCCACCAAGCCTTGCAGCTCCCCTTCATCTTCACTCAACAACACAGTATCATCTGCAAACAACAGTACAGGGAGTTTCCAAACACTATCCTCTCTCACCAGGGCCACTCCAACATCCACTACCCTACCTTGTACCTCTTTTATTACCCCATCCATGTACAGATTGAACAACCATGGAGACATGACACATCCCTGTTTCAACCCAACTTTCAAAGAGAAAAATTCACTTAGTTCACCATCCACACGCACTGCAGCCTTCGCACCATCGTACATACTCTTCACAGCATTCAACAACTTCCCATCTACTCCATATATTCTTAACACTTTCCACAATCCTTGTCTATCCACCCTGTCATATGCTTTCTCCAAATCCATGAAAGCCGCATACAACTTCTTTGCCTTCTCTAGAAACTTTTCCACTAAAGATCTAAGAATGAATATCTGATCTACACAACCTCTTCCCTTCCTAAAGCCTCCCTCTTCTCTCTCTCTATCTATCTATCTATCTATATCTATCTATCTATCTATCTTCTTTATATATTACAAAGGCAAATTTGAGACAGTAGTTATGTAATTTAAGTCACCAGGTGATGTGTTTGGCGCAGCACATCGAAGATCATTCTCAACACAGAGTCTGTTGCAAAGCTTTGTTTTGGCAAAAAAGACCAAGAAAAGGCTCCCAGTTAATGTCCTCTCTTCGTGCTTCTTGAAATTGTTCAAAATCGTCAACCGTGATACACATTCAGAACATAATTTTTGCCCTTCTTTTCATATAAATAAACGGTTCCCAAATTTTCCCCCTGCCAAAATCGGGCATTCCGTACAAAATGACCATTACAAGCCAGATTATCTCCACATAGAAAGAGTGGAACCCAGAATAATCCCTTTCCCAACCTGGTGCAAAGTACGGATAGGGAAACGATGTCTAATTAATTATGCATGTGAAGGAGTGATTACTTCTAATGTGTGTGTGTGTGTGTGTGTGTGTGTGTGTGTGTGTGTGATTCTATATTACAGCTTGCCATCGCTACAACCGAAAGCAATCATGTGTAAGTACACACTGTGACAATAGAGTATGTCTTTATCAAATGAACTACCATTTTATTTAAGGGACTTTCTCCCTTGATACTATTTTTTTTTTCTCTTGAAAAACAACAATTCACACCTATCAGTATGAATTCCCAGCAAAAGATTGGA
Source organism: Coenobita brevimanus (assembly GCF_032717465.1). Lineage (NCBI taxonomy): Eukaryota > Metazoa > Arthropoda > Malacostraca > Decapoda > Coenobitidae > Coenobita > Coenobita brevimanus. Next base: position 7,521,026 of record NC_137008.1, on the reverse strand, counting down.
TGACTCTGACGAAATGGAAGAACGTGAAGTTTAAAATTGTTACTACTCTATACTGCCTACCGGTATCATATAGTCCTGAATATTTTAGTATATGAAGATGTTATAGACTATTTGAGGAAACAGGAATGAAATAATATAACTAACAACTGAATAACTGAGTAGTTCATAGGCTTGTCACCATTATTATGTCTGCTAATGTAACAAACTGTAGTTGCGAAACACGTAGTTGTATTTTATTTCAACTAAAGCCGCAAAAATTTTCAAGCCAATCCTTGGCCATTAAAAATTAAACTCTCCCGTTCAGCCTTTGCCAGAGATGGTAGAAGTCAGTACTATTTTCCTGCCTACCACATACTTATTTTATTCAGCTAACAATCACTCACTGCACCCTAAGAATAAATGTTGTAATCTATAGTAGATTAAAAAGAAAAAAAAAAAAACTAGAGGACCCCCTAGGAGAGAATCACACCAGCAGCAAGCCGATGGATATTAAGCGCGGCTCGGAATATGACCTTGACCTTGACCTACTTTTACCAATTTCGAACTCGTAGATTTTCATCCCTACTACACACCTGTAAAATTTTTTGATGATATCTTAAGTGGCTGCGAAGTTCTCGTGCTAACAGACACACAGACAGACAAACTGAAAACAATACTCGTAGGAGATATTTATCCCTACTACACACCTGTAAAACTTTGTGATGATATCTTGAGCGGTTGCGAAGTTATCGTGGTAACTGACAGACAAACCTTGACCTACTTTCGCCATTTTCGAATTCGTGATCGCATTTTTTTCCCTACTATACACCTGTAAAATTTTGTGGTCATATCTTCAGCGGTTGCAAAGTTATCGTGCTAACACACACACACACACACACACACACACACACACACACACACTGAAAACAATACCAGCTTTGCTATCGCGGCTGGTAAAAAAAAAAAAAAAAATTGTTGAAGGATCATAGTACTGAACTACAAGTTAATAATGTTTCTGGAGGGACGAATCGAAGTGTTTTAAATGAGTCTTGACATGTAGCAACCTTGCTGTACTTACAAACCGGATAACTTAACACTGCCATATATGCAGTGGACGCTCAGTACCCTACTGGTGGCTTGAGGTAGCGAGGACAGATTCAGTTCCCAATAGTGGTTAGAAAGTCCGTTACATTCAGAACTCTAGAAAATAAGCAAGAATTGATATAACGATAAAAATTGGTAAATTTCATTAAGGAACTATTGTTAACTGGAAATAACTGAGATTTAGCAGTGAAACTGCTAAATTGGCAACCATAGTACCAGGCGAGTCTAACTCCCATGTAAAACTAAATCAAACATTAGTACATTCTAATGCCATCGAAAAACGAATTGATCTGTAGCAGAAATTAGTTACTTTCATATGGTTTTTTCACAGGAGTGAAGGAAACGTAATTTAACGACCATGTGCTTAATCCATTAGCTCCCAGACTTCCCGTGCGAGGGAGTTTGCTAAAAGGGCAGACACTAGGCGTACCGCCCTCCACCTATCGGTTCATAGTCGCGAAGCTCATTGGTCCCTACCCCGGGGTTCGCTTCTTTGATAAATTTTGAAATTGCCCAGTTCCGTCCTATATTGAGGACGATGGTCGCAAATGGGTAATTAAATTCGCAAAGGGTAAGGCAATTCCCCAAGTTTTTACAAGTTATGAAGCCAGAGATGAAGACAGAACGTGCCAGACTTCCTTGTGCTTTGCTAACCGAACTTGGTCATTTGGGATGCCGGTGCTCAGTTATAAGAATATTGCCGGTAACGATATGTTTTCTATCTGTACATATCAACCCATCAATATTTAAGTACTTGTTTTTTCCTTTGCAATACTTCCCTTTAGTGTGATGAGGTATTTTAGTATACTTTTAATCGGATTAGAGTTAGAAACTGAGGGACTGCATACTTCGTATACAGTATGTGGGAGTCATTTTCCGCTTTCACCACGAAAAGCCATTCCTACCAACTGTATAAACTAATCTTTAGGTTGCATAGACAATTAATGTCCAACAACTGAAATGATATACATGCCCTATGGCAGAAGAAAGTTACCATACTGAAACTCGACTTACCCTGGGAAGATCTTGTCATTCATGTAAGATTGTAAGGAATAGCGAAGTTGGTCACAAACCGGCGCTCTATCACAGAACTTTATCTGTAACTCGGACGTCCAACGTTTTCATTTATTTTCCAGTATACACATGGAATAACAAATACAGAGTCAGAGCCATAATTACTGGAACTGGAGCGATGAAGAAAAGGAGAAAAATGTTTAGATATATGGCCGGGGAATATTCACAATGTAGGGAAATGTCGAAAATATAACACATTAGTGCAACCACAAACACTGCACAACACACAAACGCATTATCCATGCACAATATAAAGCAATTATGCCGTTGTATGGTGGCAAAACCTACCGGTATAGATGCTTTGCAAGCGGTTTCCAATTTCTGTAAAATATATATATATATATTGATTATCATAAATGACACAGTTCTGCTTGTTATTAAATATGGGAGGAGTAAAATACAGTTAATGCAAGCTTTAGGTATGTTTTCCTTATACTCAGATGCAAAAGTGTTGTGAAATTGTAGTTTTCGCTTTTATGCACTTTTTAATTACGTCATTACTCGAGTTGCGCGATTCGTCTGTATGGGTTATCTGGGTATTCTCATTAGTTAAGAGTTTTCTGCTTTCTTGTTCTTCTGTTTTTCCCACATCAATAACAGTAGACCAATAAAGCCTTGGAAACTTAGCGCCCAATACGAGAAGAGTCACCGCTAAAGGAAGGAGCAGCAGCTTAGACGAGAGCGCCACTACACCACCCACCTCAACGATCTGGCTCACACTGGCTGGCTCTGGCAGCCCTGCGGGCCTGCGGCCCTTGCCTTGCTCAGTGGTGACAGCCCTTCTTCACTGCTCACCTCCACTAAACGTAGAAAATAACCCTTCCAGTCTGACGACGTATATTCCAGTTTATTCCTGCTAATTACAGATCCGATTAATTAGCCGAGGAGTTATTTTTATTTCGAAATGGAGTTGGGTACATCCTCCACTATATTATTCTCTATCAATATGCTCATCCAGCATTCATAAAACCTCTTGAAGGTCTGACAAATAAAATCCGTTACAGTTCGTTATCAGAGTAACGAGGATTAAATCTCACCATACCTTTCATTATACCACATTTTCTCACTAACTTCCTTGGGCCTAATATCCCAGTTATAACGGTCAACAATTTTTTCAGTGTTTGTAGGTTTCATCTATTATTGTACAGTACACGATCCGTGACTCACGTTCGTGTCTGTGCAACTGAATAATACCGTACGTGGGAGATGTGAGAAGCACCCTTTGATGAGTTCAGCGTCCGTGTGCTCGTCCACTTCCGCCAGGAATCGTGCAGTGTACGTTTCTTCACGGTCACGTACGGTCACGATAGTTTAATTTAGGCTACATGACTTATGGGAACTCAAACAATTTATCAAATGATAACATTTTAACCCATCTCTCACTCTGTGTGTGTGTGTGTGTGTGTGTGTGTGTGTGTGTGTGTGTGTGTGTGTGCAGTATATATAATGCTCAAAATCTATCGCAGAATCCTATGGACCCAACACCTGTTTTCTTCCTCTGACATTTGTTATGTTCTTGGAGGAATATGTGAGATATGAAAAAACGTTGCATGTATGCTCATTTGTTTTCGATGACGATCTCGGAGCATCTGCCGTGACTTGCTAGGTACCGTAACTAGTGACTCTGTGGGAGAATTGGATCTTTCACACTACACAGCCTGGTTGTGAATGAGATTTGAATGTTCACCTCACGAAGAGTGACAAGGATAATATGCGGTCACTTACAAATGGATGCCTGATTTAACTCAGCCACCCCGCTTTCACAACACAGACAAAAGATCTCTGGAGCCGGCCGGCTGGAGTGGCCAGTTTCCTGCAGTTTACTGGGTTCACGTCCAGATAAACTTAGAGCCATAAAGGCAACCCTTATGGCGCAATGATGTCTTTTCTCGTTTTCCTCATATTATCATTATCATTATTATTATTATTATTACTTAGAATCCAATGTGGATTTATGTATATTAGCTGAGACTAAATGGACACGTGAAGGTGTGAGAGAGTGGGAGTATGGATGGGGTATACGTGTAGGAGTAGGTGAGAATGAAAGGGCAAGCGAAGGTGTATGTATCGTTGTGTGCAAGAGATGGAAAGACAATATAAGAGAGTATGGATGAATTGGTTCAAGGATTGAGTGGGTAAGATTAAAAGTAGGAATACAAACGTGGGCGATTGTGTGTGTATATGCGCCAACGGGAGGCCGTGCAATAAGAGTGAAAGAAGAGTCCTGGGCAAACGTGGATGCGTGCATGAAAAAGTTTGAGAGCAGTGGGAGTGTGTTTTTGAATGGAGATATTAATGAAAAAGAAAGGAATGTGAAGGGTGATGGAGTAACTGATGAGTGGGATGTGCCTGTAGAAGTGGGTGAAAATGGTAGTGCTCTAGTGGACATTTGTGCTCGGAGGGTGTTGGTGATAGGCAATATCCCCTTCAGGCACAATATGATCCACAAGTATACATGGCGAGTGACAGAAGGGTGGGTGATGAACTGAATGAACAGAAGGCAATGATTTGTTGTAACTGTCAATGAGAGAATGAAAAGGAATGTACTAGATGCGAGAGCATATAGAGGTTCGGGTAGAGGACTTTCTGACCACCATTTGGTGGTAATGAAAGTCAAGGTACAAATGCGACGGATCAATAGGAGAGAAGGGCAAGAGGAAGTAGTATATACAGGGAGGGTAGAAAGTTTGCAAGAGCATGATAAAAATGCAGATTATAAGACAGAATTCGAAAAGCGATTGGGTAAATAAGAATTGGAGTCGATGGGGGATGTGCTACATGTGTGTAAGATATTCACAAAAGAAATCTGTGCAGCATGTGAGGAGGGGTGTGGGATGAAGAGAAGACGAATGGGGGTGTAAGGAACAGCATGGTGGACTGAAGAGGAGAGACAAGCCTTGACGGAAAAGAGGAAAACATACTGTATAGTGAGTGCATGAGGAGCAGTGCCATCGAGGAAGTTGAGAGGCGGAATTGAAAGTTATACGTAGAGACGAAGAGACAGGTGGAAATATTAAGAGAAAGAAGAGAGTGGATGAGGAATTTGGAAGGAATTTGAGTGTAAAACGGAGGAAATGTGGGAATATGTTCTGGAAGAAGGGAAAAATAATTAGGCAGGGTGATAAAGAAGTTAGTAGGGTAGTGAATGATAAAAATGGCAGACTGATGGTGGAGAAGGGATACAAAGTGAGCAGATGGAGAGAACACTGTATGTAAATGTTAAACACAAAGAACGAAAGTAATGAAAGTATAAGTGGCTGGGGAATGGTTTGGAGGAAAGGGATGAGAAGGGAGGAAGAGATCAGTAGGATGGAAGTAGTAGAAGCACTGGGAAAAGTCAAAATGGGGAAAGCCCCAGGAATTGATGGAGTGTATGATGAAATGCTGAAACACGGGAGAGAGACAGTAGCAGAAAGGATATGGAAGATGTGCAGATTGGCCTGGGAGGAAGGTAGAGTCCAGGAGGACTGGAAGTCAGGTATAATTAATCCCTTGTACAATGGAAAAGAGGAAAAAGAAGTGTGTGGTAATTATAGGGGCATTTGTCTTACTAGTGTAATAGGAAAAGAATATGGTAGGATACTTATTAACAAAGTTAACTGGGGAATTAGTTGGAGAAGAACAGGGTGATTTTAGGAGAGAAGAGCTGTGAAGATCAAATAGTCATCCTATTTTATTTAGTTTCTAGAGAAGGGAAAGTAGTTCTATGCGGCCTTTATGGATTTGGAGAAAGCATATGACTGAGTGGATAGACATGGAATATGGAAAATATCAAGAATATGTGGAGTAAATTGGATGCTGTTCAATGCCATGGAGAGAATGTATGAGGGCGTTGAGGCTGCAGTGCGTGTGGATGGCGAAATGTGTGAATTTTTCTATCTGAATGCTGGACTGAAACAGGGATGTGTCATGTCTCCATGGTTATTCAACCTGTATATGGATGGCGTTATCAAACAGACACAAAGTAGAGCAGTGGATGTTGGAGCGGACCTAATGAGACAGGTTAGCTTTTGGAAACTTCCTGTTCTGTTTTTTTTTTTTCCCTCTCTCTCTCTCTCTCTCTCTCTCTCTCTCTCTCTCTCTCTCTCTCTCTCTCTCTCTCTCTCTCTCTCTCTCTTATTTTTTTGCATATGATACAGTATTGTTAAGCGAAGACGAATGAGAAATGCAAGGTATGACCATTGAGTTAGGGAGAGTGTGTAAGAAACGGAATCTAAAAGTGAATGAAGGAAATAGTAAAAGTTTGGTCTTCCAGAGATTTGAAGTCACTGAATGTACAGTGAGGTAGTATGATAAGGAAATTGAAAATTTGAGTGCATTTAAGTACCTGCATAGTGTTATGAGTAAGGATAAAAGTTTAGAGGATAAAATGCTTGAAAGGGTGTAACAAGGAAGAAAGGTTGCTGGTTCTTTGAAAACAGTGATAAGAAACAGGGAAGTGAGCATGGAAGCAAAAAAGTCGCTGCATGAAATTATTGTTACCAACTCTAACGTATGGAAGTGACGCATGGGCTTTGTTGGAAGGATACAAGTCAAGAGAGCAGTGAAAATGAATTATCTGTGAGGAGCATGTGGAGATACATGAAGAGACTGACTGGCAAATGAGGAAGTGAAGGAACATTGTGGTGTGAATGTGGATGTGACCGAAAGCGTTAGGAGAAATACACCGAAGTGGATTGGCCATGTGGAGAGGATGGAGAGCGAGAGACTAACAAGAAGAGTGTATGTGAGTGAGGTGGAGGGGAGAGAGGAGGGGGGAGACCGAGGACGAGATGGACGAATGGATTAGAGGTATATGAGAGAGGGGTGTGTGAAGTGCAGGAAGGGCAGCGAAATGGCGGGGGACAGAGCGACATGGAGGCGTTTTGTCTGAGGCCACCCCTTAAGAAGTTAAAGCGTCTGGCTATAGATAGACAGATTTGTATTAGTATTACTTATATTTATTATTACTATTATTGGTAGCAGTATTTGGTAATATCACACCATTTCAGACAACGTTTGAGACCCTCCAACATTGTAAATGCACTACTGTGTTTAAGAACTATAGCTAACCGACAAAGAACGAAAGTTTTAATCTCAGTAGGAGTACTAGTGGAAAATACCCGATGTTTTGTGCCTAGTTGCCAGATAGCCTGCTGTTGTGAGCAAAGGTATTTTGTAAAATTATGCATTAATTTTTATTCTCTTTTTCTCTATAATGTCTTATTAAGGTAATTGTTAAATTATTGATTTGATTTCAGTTTGTACGGTAAAGCATTTTGAGTGCTACGTAATGTAAGAAAGCTCTGGAATATTTTGGATGTCTCTGACAGAGAAAACTGTTGTTGCAAGGAGTATGTACGAGAACATTAGAGCATTGAGCAATGTTATAAAAGGATGGGGGACAGAATAGAGGAGTTTCAGTTTACCTTTACTTGTGGCTTTGCGAAATTAGTTTAGCTCCGGTACTTGTGAAATCAGTGAAGTGTAGCAGCAAGCATACAGTGTAATTACTTGGTAAATAAAGACAAAGAACATGGGAAGCTTGTGCTATTACAGTGCCTGAGTTGATCTGTTGTACACTGAAAGGCTGACCCTACGCAGAATGATTCACTGGGCGATGTCCTTCCTATACTGAGCTACTGTTGTTGGAGCCTGTGGCGGTGTGGGACGAGGACGTAACAAGTGGTGTCAGGAAATAGAATCGAAAAGTGCTGCAGTGAGTCAAATCTTTGACATGGAGCCGAAATGTGTACAGACAAGAAGCCAAGCAAGGCAGGAGGCATCTCTGGCTGCAGTCATAAAGTTTCTACAGGCAGAAAATGAATGACTACGAGCACAAATTGAAGGGAAGATATAGATCAATGAACAACTACAAGCACAAAGTGAAGGACAGAAAGAACGATATGAACAACTTCAAGTGGCATTACAGGAGCAACAGAAGGAGTTGCAACTGAGGAAGCAGGGATAGCTAAATGCGTTCATGGGGGAAATGAAGGTAGAACAGCAACAGTTGAAGGAGGAAGTATACTCTGAGCTACAGTAGCAGAAATGTGAAGTGAGCAATAACGCGATAGGATGCAAAACAGCATGCAGATGACCAGTTGAAGATAATTGGTGGCGGCATTGTGATGGAGTGAGCGTATAGAAGACCAGCTAAAGATAATTCGTGAAAACACTGAGGCTGAAGATAAATCTTGCACTGCTGAGCCTCAGGTTAGTGAACAGGGAGCATATAAAAAAAAAATGGACAGTGTATGGTTAATCTTAACGAATCCCAAGCATCTAAAGGTAGCTTTACAGGGTTCAGTAATCAGCATGTAGAGGTTTTGAGCCCTAGATTTAATTATGATGCCCTAGTTTTTAGGCCCCAAAGCAGGGAAGTGCATGGCTATAATGTGGGTCCATAAAAAAAAAAAATCAGGAATTTGATGGTAAAATATCTTGGGAACCTTACTGTCTGCAGTTTGAGTTACTTGCTGATCAGAATGGTTGGGATGATAGGCAGAGGGCACTGCCTCGTGTTACTAGCCACAAGGATGCCACAATGGAGATTCTTGGCCAGGTATCACTGTACGGGAGGAAGTTATTAGTCCCTAGTAGAAGTGCTGGAGTGCAGATATGAGACCATGTGCCAGACTGAGGTTTAAAAGCAAGATTGTAGTATCATGTACGGGCTCGAGACGAATCCCTACAGCAGCTTGCTGATGACCTGGAGAGTATAGGACACAAGGCGTACCCTGGAGAAGCACCTAACATGTTGGTTAATCTGAGAGACCAGTTCATCGGTGCTCTTGTTGGTGCAGAGCTGAAAGTGCATGTGAGCAAGTGATGCAGGCACATCCAAGAAGTATGCAAGAAGCACTATCCAGGGCTCTGGAATTTTATTCCTATGCCAAGTCTTGTAGGTCTGTTTTGCAGGGAGATCGTAGTGCAGGATTCAGGGCAAGAAAGGGGCAGGTAAGTGAAGCAGAGAAATTTGATGGAAGTTGCTGGTATTGTGAAAACCCAGGACACAGGAAAGAGGATTGTTACAAATGGAAGAAGGAATTAGAACAGAACAGTGCAACGAAATCTACGAATGCAACAAAAGGACGATGGAACTGTGGTCAGGTGGGACACTACAATTATGACTGTCCAAAGGAAAAGGACAATAAGAAGGCTGCAGAAGGACAACTGGCAAGCACGCTCAGGAAGTTGGACCAGCACAACTATGAGGTGCAGCACCGTCCTGGGCTGGTACATAGCAATGCTGACAGCATGAGTCGTCGGCCTTGTGACCCAGTTTCCAAGCAGTGTAGTAGGAAAGAAGATCGTAGCAAGAAATGCAACAGTACTGAAGTAACAACGCCAGTTCCAGCTGAAGAAGACCTGAAGAGGATGCAGATGGAGGATACAGATTCACAACCAGTGTTAGCGTGGCTGCAGAGGAGTACAGTGCAACCACCTTGGGAAGAGGTTTCCAGGAACAATCCTGTGACTAAGAGCTTCTGAAATCAGTGGGACCTTCTTCGTTTGAACAAAGGACTACTCAAACGTCAGTGGGAGACAACCGATGGCCTCATGATGTACTGGCAACTAGTGGTTCCCAAGAAAATGAGATCTGAGGTCCTAGAAGTGTCTCATGACCGGATAACTAGTGGGCATCTGAGAACAAAGAAAACTCTAAGTCAACTGCAACAAAATTTCTACTGAACTGATATGTCAGGATGCTGAAGAGTGGTATCGGATCTGTGATGCATACTGTGCCCTAAGGGACCCGAGAAACGTGGTTGGGCCCCTCTTCAAGTGCACCAAGTGGGTGCACTGATGGGAAGACTCGTGGTGGACATTGCTGGACCTCTGCCACTCACTGAAAGAGGAAACTGGTATATATGTGTTGCCATGGACTACTTCACAAAGTGGCCAGAAACCTATGCCATCCCCGATCAGGATGCTGCAACTGTTGCTTAGGTGTTGGTTGATCAGTTCATCTGTCGCTTTGAGATCCCATAAGAGTAGAAAACACCAGGGTGGAAAGTTTGATTCTGCTGTGTTCCGTGAGTGCTACAAGTTACTGGAGATCAAGAAGACCAGGACGACCACACGAAGGCCACAGTCAGATAGGATGGTGAGGAAGTTCAAATGGACCCTAAGACAAGAACTGGCCAAGTATTGTGCAGAGGGACAGATGGAATGGGGCCAGAAAGTTCCTGCAGTGCTGATGCATATCGGTCTGCATCCCGAGTCCATTAACTACACCCCTGCAAAACTGATGCTGAGTCACGAGTTACAATTACGAGTTGATCTGTTAATAAGAAAACTACCTGGTGAAGAGCTGCCTACCGACACCTCCAGATATGCGAAGTGCCTTCAGGAAAGACTGGCTGAGGTACATCATCAAGTTCAAAAAGATGTAAAGTTTTCAGGTGAAGGGATGAAGTGCAGGTATTATGCCAAGGCAAGTGAGGTGAGCATCAAGGATGGTGACAAAGTTTGGCTATACACTCCTCAGTGGAAGAAGGGACAGTCACTGATGTTGCAAAGCCCGTGGGATAGGCCCTGCACTGTGATGGACCGCCTGTCAGACATGATGTACCCGATTCGGGGAGGCAGGAAGTCTCGCCCAAAGATGGAACACGTAAATCGTCTCTGGCAGTACCATGGGCCAGGACAGTGAAGCTGGGATATCCCCGAGAAACCGCGCACATCTGTAGCCATTGATGTCGAGGAGAACCAAGGAGCTGAAGCACAAGAGGATGACGACAGTTTCCCTAGGAAAGAAGTGAAATCAGGAAGAGGACCAAGTCATTCCAGGAGAAGTGGACTGTGTGGAGGAGCAGGGACATCGTAGGAAGTGGCCAAGGTGTAAGTTGAAGGACTATCTTGTGTATAATTAAATGTTTAGTTTGGATTAAGGATTATGTTTGTAAATATTGTGTAGTTTTGTCAGGATGACATAAGCATTAGGGAGAGGATAGTGTTGAGAAGCAGGAGTGCTAGTGGAAAATTCCTGATTTTTCGCGCCTTTTCAGTTACCATAGTTGCAAGATAGCCTGGTGTTGTGAGTAGAGTTTTTTTTTTTTTTTTTTTGGAAAGTTACGCATTAATTTTTATTCTCTTTTTCTCTATAATGTTTCATTTAGGTGATTGTTAAATTATGTAATTTGATTTTAGTTTGTATGTAAATGCATTGTAAGTGCTTTTTCATGAAAGAAAGCTCTGGAATATCAAGGATGTCTCCAACAGAGAAAACTGTTGTTGCTAGGAGTATATACTAGAACATTCGAGTATTGAGCAAGGTTATAAAAGGATGGAGGACAGAATAGAGGAATTTCAGTTTAGTTTTACTTGTGACCTTGCGAAATTAAAGTAGTTCCGGTACTTGTGAAGTGTAGTGGTATGCATACAGTGTAAGTATTTAGTAAATTTAAGAAAAACTTTCGTGAGCCGAATACTAATAGCCCGCCAAAATATGCTGTTGGCCAAATCCAAGATTTAGGCCATATCTTGATACATTGAAGGTTTCATGTTGATGGCTCAAACCGTTCATGAGATATAATGGTGCTAAAGGCAGGAAATAAAAACTAATTGACCTTTGGCAGCGGATCTGGTGACCTTGACCTTGAGTGTCCATTTTTGATCTCGGCCAACATTTTGACCACATCTTGATACCCTGAAGCTTTCATGTTGATAGCTTAAGCCATTCATGAGATATAAAAGGAACACACACACACACACACACACACACACACACACACACACACACACATACACACACACACAGGCAAAAACATTATCGCTCTGCCTTGTAATGGCAGGTGATATTAAAGACAATGAACGTGAGAAGTTTGTGTTATTACGACGCCTGAGTTGATCTGGTGTACACGATGATTCACCCTATGAAGAACGATTCACTGGGCGACGTCCTTCCTGTACTGAATTGCTGCTGTTGGAGCCTGTGGCAGCGTGGGACGTGGACGTAGCATTACTTATATTTATTGTTACTAGTGATGGGCGTTACCCGATTTTTTTATTTTTTTTGCGTAATCGATTATTTCGATTACTTTTGTGGTCAGTAATCGATTAGTAATCGAATACTTTTCTATTACTTTTACCTTAAAATAGATATTATATGGGTATACTGGTAAAGTACAGTAGAAAGTAAAATGTCACGGCTTCATTGTACTCTCTCTCTCTCTCTCTCTCTCTCTCTCTCTCTCTCTCTCTCCAAGCATTAAAGAAAAACATCCGAGAAAAGTGAAAACATTATTAATACCTGAAACTTTAATTAACCAGTAATCAGATCTGCTGAGCCGCCGCCGCAAAGTCACACGACTCACACACTGCCACACAGCTGGCACACTCACACACTGCCACACAGCTGGCACACTCACACACTGCCACACAGCTGGCACACTCACACACTGCCACACAGCTGGCACACTCACACACTGCCACACAGCTGGCACCTGTCTACACAGTACACAGTACACAGTACTACACAGAAACTGCACGTACGAGTTTGTTATTGTATTAGATTTGTCTTCCCCAATGTCTGAGGCCACGGCTTTTTATTCTGCTCATACATACACGCTATTAATTCTCAGCTACCTCGTTTTTAACTTATATCTTTATGAAATAATGCGTTTATTATGAAGCAGATTAATATGTATTGGGTAAAGCCATTGAAATGCACGTGTCTATAATATATATTTAATGTGTAATTTATCCTGGGAGTAATCATTTGGTAATCAATTACTGGGAACTGTAATCGATTAGTGAAAAAAATTACCTTGTAATCGATATAATCAATTACAAATAGTCGATTACGCCCACCACTAATTGTTACTATTGGTAGTAGTACTATTTGCTGATATCAGACTATTTCATTCAAACAATGGTGACCCTCAAACTTTGCAAATAGCTATTTATGGTCTATGTTTAACCGACAAATCACGAAAGCTCTAACCTCAAAATAATAATTGCCTAGAGATAATAATAATAATAATAATAATAATAATAATTATTATTATTATTATTATTATTATTATTATTATAACAATAACTTGTTACCTATTTACTTACTGTGCAGCCACATTAGGGAAGCTTCGCCATAAATATTTATGGTATATTAGGTATGAAATATTGGCATCATAAGCAAGTCTGTGATATTTAAAAGTATTTCAAGGTCATTCATATTTGGAATATGTACTTAGATCAACCTAAGGTAGCCTCTATAATACAAACAAGAACTGAAGACAAAGGTGTGGAAAAATGCTTGGGTACACTTTACATTTGTCCAGTAACTGACCATCACTAACTCTATGCTAAACTGCCACCATATTCCTTCAAGATAAGAAGAGGGACAACAGTTATCTTTCCGCTAGGTTAAAGCTTAATAACTCTTGTGGTTTTCTCTAAAACTTGCGACAAAGAAAACACTGAGCAGATTTGAAGCCGGTACATTCCACTAAACTAAATGGCAACATAGTCAAAATTCTCAGCAAACTTTTTCTTTTTTTTAACAAAGGATATTCAACCACATAGCTTTTTATTAATTAGTTTCTGAGATATTTCAATTTCATATATGCAGTTTTTCCACGAATAATGACTATATGGCCTTTAAAAATAGGTCAAGGTAAATTATATATGCACAAAAACTTTTTTTTTTATGCAAGGAAGAAGGTACCAAAGGCCAGGAGCCCACAAATCGTTCCTTCCAAGAAAAAAAAAATACAAAAGAGAGCCAAATTCAAGATCCGTTTACTTCCAGATGCCTGGACACACTGTGTTTGAGAGACTGGAGATCATAGGCAGCAGGAAATACAGACAGAGGGAGACAGTTCTAGAGCTGACCTGTTGCATAAATGAAGGACTGGGAGTAACGGTTAACTCCATCACTAGAGATTTGGACAGAAAAAAGATGAGCGTTTGTTGCTACACGGGTGCTACGCGCCCATAAAAGAGGTGGAGGGATGCAAGCAGACAGCTCAGAGGAGCAGTAACCATTGAAGTAGCGATAGAAAAGAGGTAACGATGCAACAGTGCGGCGAAGAGACAGAAGTTGAAGTAAGCCAGTAAGAGGAGAGTTAATGAGACGAAAAGCCTTTGACTCCATCTTGCTGAGAAGAGCTGTATGTGGGAAGCCACCCCACACATGAGAGTTGCACTCTACCCAGGGGTGAATAAAACCCGTATATAAAGTCAACAACTGAGCAGGGGTAAAGAAGGCATGGAGTCGGCTTAGAACGCCAAATCTCTTGGAAACAGATTTTACAAGAGATGTAATATGATCTTTCCAAGATAAATCCCGAGAGAATGAAACCCCAAGTATGTTAAGGATGATGCAGGATTGAGCTGGATTTTACTAAACATTAATGGGTACTCCTGTGGCATATTGTGTTGGGTTGATAGGTGTAAAAACTGAGTCTTTGATGCATTAAAAACTACAAGATTATTTTTTCCCAGTCAGAGATACCAGCCAAGTCAGACATTAGGTGTACCATAGCGTCATCCCATGTTTGTTGAAGTAACTGCTGAGATGGACACTGCAGGAACCGAATGGAAAGGTGAAGGGTGGAATCATCAGGGTATGAGTGGATAGAGCTAGATGTACAGCTTAGGTCATTGATGAATAAAAGGAAGACAGTTGATGACAGGACAGAGCCCTGAGGAACACGACTGTTGAACGATCTAGGTGATGAAGGGTGGCCATCTACAACGGCAGCTACAAAACGACCAGAAAGGAAGCTATAGATGAAGGCACAGATAGAGGGATAGAAATTGTAAGAGGACAGTTTGGATATTATAGATTTATGCCAGACACTATCGAAAGCCTTTGAGATGTCATGTGCATTGGCAAAGGTTTTGCCAAAGTTCCGAAAGAAGGATGACCAGGAGTCTGAAAGATAGGTGAGATCGCCAGTGGAGCTTCCCTGACGGAACCCATACTGACGATCAGAAAGAAGGTTGTGATAGGAGAGATGCTTTAAAATTTTTCTATTAAGAATAGGCTCAAAAACTTTTGAGACACAGGATGTTAAAGCAACTGGGCGATGGTTAAAGGGTTGGGAATGGTCACCCCTCTTTGGGACTGGCTGAATGAGAGCATACTTCCAGCAAGAAGGAAAGGTACAAGTTGATGGACAAAGGCAAAAGAGTTTACCTATGCAGGATGTAAGCACAGAAGCACAGTTCTTGAGGACCACAAGAGGGATCCCATCAGGCCCATATGCCTTGTTAGTACTGAGGCTAGTGATGGCAGAAAATACATCAGCTGAAGAAATTTTATTGTCCATCATGAGGAAGTAAGAGCGTGTAACTGATGGAGGAACACCACCGTAATCGTCTAGGCTGGAACTGGAGGAGAAAGTCTGAGCAAAGAGATCTGCTTTATCTGTAGAAGAAATAGATACAGAGCCATCAGAGTAGATAAGATCAGGGAAGGATGATGCGATGAAGTTGTTAGAAGGATGTTTGGCAAAGTGCCACAAGGTGCAGGAAGAATTCAAGTTGGAGAGTTGAGAGCATTTCGTATGGATGAAATTATTTTTAGCAGAGCAAAGAACAAAATTAACACGATTCCGGGCAGAAACATAAAAAAGATGTGATTCAGGGGTTGGTTGGCTCTGATACCTTTTACTGTATAGGCCCTCTCCTTGTTGTGGACAGCATTAGAACAAGCGTGATTAAACCAAGGTTTTCCTGCATTAATCAAAGGTTTACCCTAGGGTATCTTTCAGTATAATACCATCAAGATCTAAAAAAAAAGTGCAAAGACAAATAATAATACTTATGAAAACAATAAGCTTAGCCATTGATATGGCAAAGCTTAATAATAACTAGAACTCTGTCCAGCAGACAGTCGCTAGTCTCTAACTGCTGTTTCTTACAATGATCTTGGCCTTATTTGGGAGATTTTGATATATTTTTTTTTCTGTCAGCAAGGACCATACCAGGACACATAACCTAGGCCATTCAGGTTGTACTGAATACTCCAGTAGGCCTTGCGCAGGTCGTACTGAAATCTGCAGTAGACATGACCAACTTATCTCGGTCAAAACAAAATACTGATATGACTCTTTCTGACATTCCCTTCTACTGTGCATAAAGGATTTGAAACTTTTCTATCAGCAGTGGTTCATGCCAGGACACATAATCTGGGTCCTTCAGATTCCACGCACAGTCTCTGGTTCTCCTGGAATCATTGCGAGACTCTGGGGCAGGAATAATGATAATAACACCAATGAAAGAATAGTCTCCACCTATGTAATACGTAGAGACTAATAATACGAAGAAGCAGAGCCAAGGCACAGCAAACCCGTCCCCGGCAATCATTTTAGTGCTGACGTATAAACACAGCAGGATATCTACTCAAGATGTCACATATCAAATTATGGGTAAATTGGATGAAATTTTATGATTTTATGCCCATTTGAAATTTTAGGCTCGACCCACCTGACAATGACCCCCCCACCACTAACTGGGAGGTGGCCCCCCTCATGTAATGAGGCATGTTATAGGATGCAGATTTGAACGATGTACCTTTAAGTTTTGGTTTCATGTCGATGTGATAAATTTGAAAGGGGTTATGTTTTTTTTTTTTTTTTTGCTTTTTTTTTCCCCAGAGCCTGAGCTGATTCGCAGGAGAGATTGAGACAGTTGGCAGGGGAGTTTGGAAGGGTGTGTGAAAGGAGGAAATTGAGAGTAAATCTGAATAACAGTAAAGTGATGAAACGTACAAGGTTGGTAGATGTTAGGTGGATGAATATAGTTTTAAATGGTGAGTTGTCTAAGGAGGTAGAGTGCTTTAAGTACTTAGGGTCACATGTTGCTCTGGATGGAAGAATAGCTACAGAAGTGAAGTTTAGAATGAATGAAGTAGGAAAGGTGCTGGGAGGAATGAAAAAAAGTGTTTAGATTTTGTTCACTTAGGATGGATGTAAAGAGAAGGGTTTGTGGGCCGACTGCATTATATCAGGCTGAAACATGGATTATGGGTGTAACAGAGAGGAAAATATTGAATGTAATGGATATGAGGTGTCTGAGGAATATGTGTGGAGTGACACGTATGAGAAATGATGAAGGAGAACTGGAGTTTGCGGAAGATGGCTGATCGAGTTGAGCAGAGAGTGTTGCAATGATTTGGGCGTATAGAGAATATGGATGAAGAATGATTGGTGAAAGAGATAATTGGATCGGATGTGAGAGGAAGACCATGAATAAGATGGATGGACAGTGTGAAGAGAGTGTTAGATGTAAGAGGGATGTCTGTTGAGGAAGAAGAGTGGCTGTGTGTGACAGGAATGATTGGATGTCGCTGATTGCACTATACAGTTGACCCTCGTATGGTATAGCGCAGCGAGGATCTGTCCCTTCTCTCCTTGCGGCTAAAACACGAATATATGTGTGTGTGTGGATGAATAAATTAGGAGTGTGTCGTCATTTTTCGGCTACCTCCCTTTCTTTGGGGAAAGTAGCCTAGATAGTCAGCCTGGGCCTTGGCCTAATTTGGCCTAAACTTTTATCAGGTCATCAGAAGGTCCTAGATCATCATCCCCTTAATTTTAGCCAAAATTTCACCAGTAGTCTTCGTGTAAAGTTGCTAAAAGACAGACAGAAACACAGAAAGACAGGCAAGTAAACAAAGTGATAATAATAATAATAATAATAATAATAATAATAGTAATGGAGAGACTGACTAATGAGGAAGTAAAGGAGTGCAGTGGTGTGGACGTGGATGTGACAGAAAGCTTTTGGAAGAAATACATTGCGGTGATTTGGCAATGTGGAGAGGACGGAGAGCAAGAGACTAACGAGGAGAGTGTATGCGAGTGAGGTAGAGGGGGGAGAGGGAGAGGGAGACCGAGGATGAGATGGAGGGATGGAGTGGAGAGGTATATGAGAGAGGGGGGTGTGAGCTTGGAGCAAGACAGTGAAGTGCTATTGGATAGGGCATTATGGAGACGATTTGTTTGTGGCCACCCCCTATGGAATTGAGGTGTCTGGCAATGGAAGAGAATAGAACAATAATAATAATAATTACATCTAGAACTCCGTAACTGTTCTACTGACAGTCAGTAGTCTCCATCTACTGTTTCTTTGTGACCTTGACCCCATTGGTGAGATTTGGCTTTTCTTTTCTTTCAGCAATGGTTCATGCCAGGACACAGAACTTACACCATTCAGACTCCTTGCGCAATCTCAGGTTCTCCTGGAATCGTCGAGAGACCGTGCGGCCGAAATAATAATAATTATTTACGCAGTTATATTGTGTAGCCACAGTACGGAAACTCCGCGATGTGGTTAGGAACAAGTAATAAAAACAAGACCTGAACACCCTAAGATAACTTCTTAGGTAACATCAACAAAGGATCTGACAATGATGTCGAAGAATGCATGTGTTTGCTACTGCATCTTACAATGACTTTGACCTCACTGGGGAGATTTGGATTTTTTTTTATTTTTTATCAGCAATGGCCTATGCCAGGACACATAACCTGGGACCTTCAGATTCCTAGCGAAGTCCCAGTTTATACTGGAATCGTTACGAAACTCTGAGGCGAGAATAACAACAACAACAACAATAAAATAATAATAATAATAATAATAATAATAATAATAACAACAACAACAACAACGACAATAATAATAATAGTAATAATAATAATGATAATAATAATAATAATACTGAAGACGATAAAGTGGACAAGGAATCAATATCCACATAAGTAAGTTTGATTTAATTTTGATATTAAACCTTAGGCTCCTGTAACTTGCAATACTTTGGTGATAGAAACTCCGTGTACAAACAGCTAGATAAGGAGTTTATTACAAGCTCACAGTAAAATAGTCTGCCCGTCTCGGCTGTCTGCTATCAACTGATGGAATAACGCCGTCTTCAGGCGTGGGAAAGCGTGCTGACCTAGCAAGATTAGTGGGGGCATGTATGCATTGGGGGGGGGGGGGACATATATACATCGGGGGTAGACATATTGTGGAGGGGGTACACTACTCCCCCGGGAAGCTGAGACGGTGTCTCCTGACACCGGGAGGTAAATGGTGTTTGATTATAGTAGTAAGGCAGGACCGGGAGGTTTGTACAAGGGATAAGTATGATACAGGGGCAGTAGGGGAGACATGGCCATGTTGAGGGGAGGGAATTAGAAGGATATATACAGATAAGATATACAAGGATTAATAGGTACAAATCCAGTAAGGGTCGAAGGTATATATAAACATAATGGGAATTACACAATAATAGTTTGATACATGAAAAAAAAAGGAGTAGATATGAGAGTTCTATTGTTATTCTTCCTTAATTTTTTTTTTTTTCATTTGTATTTTCTGTAGAATACACTGTCACTCAGTAATGCATGAAAGAAATACCATCATTTTCTAGTAGGCAGAGGTCTGTTCACAGTTTGGTTAATTGTCAGATGGCATTGGTAGGCACTGAATGCGAGGGCACTAAGTACGGGGAGTTTCTACGTCGTGTGTAGGGCGTACTATGCCTGTAGCGACTCTGATTTCCTGGAGTCGACGTTCCATTTTTCTGACACAACAATGCACTGCACATATGATGAGTAGAAAACCTGTGAAAGCGATAACCACAGGGGGAAACACAACTGTTGGATGAACCCATGAACGGCTGAAGGCCAGAGAAAATTGATCCATAATGAAATCACTGTCATTGAAGAAGGTGAGCATGCGCAAGTGAGGGGAGGTGATGGTAATGTTGGCAGATGGTAGGGTTGAAGGCATGTCGATTGGTTGAAAGATGTCATAGGAGTGTTTACGAACAGCTTGGTGATAGCGAGTGGCGTAAGTGATGACGGACTCTGATTTGACGGTACAATAGTCAGGTGCTTTGTAGAGACCACTAGCGGGGACGGAGCGAACGGAAGAACCAGAACACATGATTGTGACAGAGATGGGAACAGCAAAGAAGAAATACTGGACATGGTTGAGGTGAGCATGGTGGACCGGGAGGTCAGGAGCTGGGACAAAAGAACAGGCCGAGTAGATGGAATGGTTGCGAACTAAAGCAGACTCACAGGGTGTAGCACTGCTAGGGAAGATAGCGAAAAGGTGGGCAACACAGAGACGAGAGGTCGGAGTAAGGGAGGAACATTGCTGTAGGTCTGTGGAAGAAAGGAAGGCAACGGAAAGATGATCATGGGAGAGGAGGAAATATTCTGAAGGAACAGATACCTGTAACAAGGAGTTGTTGAGGTGGAAAGGGAAGGGAATTGTGTGGAAAAGGTTAAAGGTTATGGCAGAATGGAGAGGAATATGGACGATGACGTATGTGGTGAGAACAGGATAATAATATTCAAGGGAGGAGTAAGGGAGGACTGGGGAGAGACCGAAGGTGGAGTGAGCCCATTCCAGGACAGAACGGAGAGCTGAGACAGGTACCAAGTCGGCAGTGACACGTCCATTGATAACATCGACCAGGATACGAACCAAGGTAGAGACTCGAGACAGGAGAGAGTCAAAGGCCAGTTGGAGATTATCCATGTTAAGTTTGAGGTAGAAGAACTGAGAGATAACGTTGAGATCTGAAAGGTGGTGTTGTAAGATATCGGTGAAATTGTTTAGAGTGGACGTGACTTCATTGAGTTGGGTTGTGAGCTTCTGTAACATAGTGTGTTGGATTTTAATGACTCGGCGTTGTGATTCTAGGGCTGAAGCTAAATGAGTGAGATCAGATTTGAAGCCAGAAATGTCACTGGCTGTAGCAACGCCAAACAAGCCACTCAGAATCTCACCGCCGAAGTCGAAGAGACCTCTTTTCACACGAGAACGACCCACGGGTGTCTGAATGGAAAATGTGTCATTGAGCTCAGTGAATCTGTTACTTATGTATTGCAATTGCCAGGAGAGTGGGAGGAAAAGGTTAGAGATACTCATTTGGGTTGTGTGTCCCCATGAGGGCCGTGAGATGGTTCCTGATTCCGCGGAGCTGGTGCGCGTAGGCAGGTAGGGCAATGGCTACGTCAGCAAGGGGCGCAAGATCATAGCGCAAAGAGGCTACGTCTTCAATAAGCATTACCTCGCCTCCCGAGCCGACCAAGGCCCCGGGACGGACTCCACCATCGTCCTGACCTGACCCAGACCCCAGGAGGGTCAGCACTGCCAGCAGGGAGATCGCTAACATCGTACACAGTAGAGATGGGAGTGTTGAGATGTATGACGTGCAGGGGTGGCTGGGCGTAGCTGGGCTGGGGCGGGGCGGGGCGGGGCGGGGCGGGGCGGGGTGGGGCGGCGGTGGAGAGACAGCTGGGCGGAGAGGAGAAGAGACGCCGCGATGAATCACCGGCAGGGAGTGGCGGTCGTAGGAGGCTCCGTAATGCAGACCAGATGCGGGCAGCAGGCAGACAGTGATAAGTGGCACCGTGGGGGCAGGAGCTATGATTAGTTCGGAACAGGTGCTGGGAACAGGTGCAACAGGTGCGTAGGTCGGCGACAGCGACACGTGCGGTCAGGAACAAGGTGTATGGGTGCGGTTGTGAGAGGTGAGCACTGGTGAGAAAAATTGGACACTCGGAAAGCACAGCCAGGTAGTACACCAATAGAGGCACGGAGGAGGGGCGAGGCTGGCAGATGCGAGACGTCGTGTATCTTGTTGTATCACTAAAAATCCAAGGAGGCGGTCAGAATCTGATGGTTCGAAACACCGCTGCTACCAAATGTAACTTGCAATACTTTGATGATAGAAACTCCGTGTACAAACAGCTAGATAAGGAGTTTATTACAAGCCCACAGTAAAATAGTCTGCCCGTCCCGGCTGTCTGCTATCAACTGATGCAATAACGCCGTCTTCAGGCGTGGGAAAGCGTGCTGACCTAGCAAGATTAGTGGGGGCATGTATGCATTGGGGGGGGGGGACATATATACATCGGGGGTAGACATATTGTGGAGGGGGTACACTCCTGCGATTCATTCTTAGTTGAATAAAGCCGTCTGATGTCGACTGGAATGAAGTACTAGAGTTGATTCAACTGTGAGAGAGTTGATAATGGCAGTATAAAAACTCTCAGGCAGCTGTGCTAACTTAACTATATAAAATCATCTGAAGTTTGCTAACATGGATCGCTAGGGGTGTCCAGCCCATGAATATGTTAAGATGTAATTTTAAAAAATAAATAAATCAATCAATAAAGCTAAGGATGGAGTGTTTCGAAGACATGTGTACCGACAAGACTACTACCCGTTATTATACGGATCCTCGAAAATAATCAAGCAGTAGTTTTACAGTTGTTGCATTTTACTTGTGCCTGTCTACCAACTTATCTATCAAACAGTCATTTATCACCACATAACGACCATAGGGATCAGTCGCTGGGCTACTAATGCTGACAAAAGAAAGCGTACTATTCTTCCCTGAGTGGCATTATGTGAGCAATAAACCCCAGGTACACCTCTGCTGTAAACCATTCTGAGCCACATCCGGTTGCAACGCGTAACTCCTCTAGACTGCCAGGCTCGATTTTAGGTTTTCATGTATTAAAGATAGTTTTGACAAAATTTTTGCTAAAGAGTATTATATTTCTCCTTCTAGTAACATATACTATAAGACTAGATTGTATTACTTAAGTAATGAATAAGGTAGACCGTTCAGTACAGTTGGTGCATTTAGATTTAAGGCAACACTTCAAAATTTCTTTCAGTTAAAGACTCAGAAAACTACCACAAGTAAACCTTTCTCTGTTATTGGTGCATTTAAGAGTTTTGTCTTCACTAACAGCAGACGATTATGCTGAATGTAGAAAACCAATTTCAGTCAAAGAATTAAAGAAACCTGTGTCTGACCCTGCTGCTCTAAGGTCTCTACTAAGCTTAGCAGCATTACATCGTTGACGTCTGTTGCATCATGCACTCGCCAAAAGTAGACAATTGTGTTCAACTTAGAACAAACCTTTAGACTGGAAGGGATAGGCATCGCATCGACTCACACCTATTTTGCTGAACGACTCCCAGAAGAGTGATGAAATCGTTTCCGGATTGCAAATGAAATATATGTTATTATACTGAAGGGGTTAATAAAATTGTCTTTATAACAAGAATTAAATAATATATACGTAATCATAATCAGAAGATAAGCATCAAGGAGCAATTAAAAAGTGCAACGCGCGATCAGCAATAAGTCTACAGTAAAGGCCTGATATTTGACTTTGTCTTGCGACCTTGGTATTTGTCAGATTACTTTCAAAATCGGATTGCTTCATTCTTGCCTAACCTTTATGTTCCACAAAGTTTGGTTCAAATCAGATAAAAAAATGAGGTGACGTTGCCCATCGACTTTGAACTTCTACCTTTGCCAGTGACCATGATCGCTGACTGAGTGTTCTCAGTGTGGTATCTCTTAGTCTTTGCCATAGCCTGAACCCTTCCACAAATTTTGGTCTACATCTGATAACGGTTTACGTTACATTGCCCCGTGACGTTCACACCTCTCCTGTTGTCTGCAAAGTTCAGGTCAGCCACTTCGCTAACATCATCTCATCCAAATCGGATGAAAACCGTTTTACTTATTTTGATTATTTTTGCCCTTTGACTCTGACCCTTGATTGTTTTCAGAATTGAGCTGCTGCGTTTTTGCCGGGTCCTTAACGCTTCCACCAGGTCTGGTCCACATCGGATAAAAAGTTTAGGTTTACCACGTCTGTGCACAAATGCTCTGACAGTTTGGTTTAAAAAAAAAAAAAAAAAAAGGTAGGCCTATACTCTCCGTCTAACCTTCAGCCCTTCCACCAAGTTTCGCTTAAATCGGGTACAAGTGTTTGAGTTATTAACAGACACACACACATGTCGACGCTTGACCGTCCCTGTGACCTTGGCCTTTGACTAATTATTCTCTATACCAAATCAATTCATTCTTGTCTTCTCGTCAACTCTTCGTCCAACTTTATTCAGATGTGGATGAAAATTAAAGTTAAATTTGCAAGGCCATTGTTTGCTTTAGGCCTGTGACACTGACGTTTGATTCATTGTTCTTAAAAATATCAGGGTCACTCACTGACTGACCTTCAACTCTTCCACCAAGTTTAGATAGAATCGGACAAAATTACTGCGTTTTTTCCTTCCTTCCTTCACACACACACACACACACACACACACACACACACACACACACACACACACACACACACACACACACACACACACACACACAAACCCCAATCATAACATAACACTCGCTCTTGCTTTTGCTTCGCGAGCAGATAGCTAGAATAATGTATGAAGGACATCGTATCAACCCGTGGATTGCCCAATTACCTTTTTTTTATACCACCCCGTGGTGCGCAAAAAAAATATATATTTTTTTAGTTTTTGTTTATTATAAATTTGAAGATTAACACTCAGGGCATCATCTGGTGAAAAAAAAATTATCTCTCTCTCTCAGTCTTTGCATAGGGCCATGCATAAGTTTACGTGGAGGAGTAGTAAAAAAATGAAGAAAAAAAAAAAGTTTTTGTTTATTATAAACTTGAAGATAAACATCCAGGGCATCAGCTGGTGAAAAGAAAAAAAAAAAACTCTCTCCGTCTTTGCGTGGCGCCATGCGTAAGTTTGCGTAGTGGTGGAGTAGTTAACGGTGATGCACGGCCAGCACATCCTGAGCTGTGGCTTGCAACGTGACGCTACCCAGCCTCAGCTGTGGCTTGCATTCCATGGGTTAAAAGTGTTAAAATCGTCAGGGAATTGTAAGGCAAAAATATGTTAGATATGAACGTATTGATGGAGTTGATAAAATCGACTGTAGACAGCAACCATACAGGAGACATTAATCGTGAAAAGATTAATGTCTCCTGTATGGTTGCTGTCAACAGGTAGATTAACTGTCCGTCATTAGATGGAAGGAATTAGGAAGCTATTAGTTCTCAGCCAAGATGCTGTTATTGATGGTTTTTAACATACCTATGCCTTAGGTTATCGTTAGCACAATAAAGGCGTGTGACTATATTTACCTAGCCAAATTAAAAGCATAGTAAGTAAACTGCAACTGAAGGGATAACATCTGGTGGGGGAGTGGTTAGAATGCATCAACCAGAGTGAGAGGCCTCCCTAGGCACAATGAAACGAGACTGCCAGAGGTGGCTGGAGGGTTATCGATTTGATGCTTCCATGAGAGTAGGCTGGCCCCTTCAATGCGATGACGTCTTTCTACATCCACCTGGGGACCAAATCTGTGTGTGTGTGTGTGTGTGTGTGTGTGTGTGTGTGTGTGTGTGTGTGTGTGTGTGTATGTGTGTGTGTGTGTGTGTTTAACTGAAAAAGTTTTCATTCGCTCTATATCAATCCTGTGGAATGGGTTGAGCGTCAGTGAGGGGTTGATTTGATTTTGGGCGCAACACAGTACATCAATGGTCCTGGTCAGAGAACAAGGTCAAATCAAACAGTTTTAATTCGATTCAGACCAAACTCAGTGTAAAGTTTGAGGGACGAGCAGCGAAGGTGTAGCCTAACTTGATATCGAGACACTGCCAACAAATCTAAGTAACACTACATGGACCTGACACTTTAGGATGGCCACAAAAAACATGGCGACCTGCATCTGCAAGAGCATAGATTAAATAGTCTACTAATTCCTTTCCTTGACGAAAGGTTTCAGGGAGAGCTACATTGGCCTGCTGTGAACATCCTACCAAGCTGAATGACAGATGTAGGCTTTTAACTACATTGCCTTTAACATAGGATGCTGGAAAGAAGATATGCGATCACAGATCATACAGGCTCTGCTATGTTGGAAAGAGAACAACGTGCACAACATAGACGTTACGATTTGTGGTGATTGGGAAGCCCAGTGAGGAGATATCTGAGGAAGAACATGGTTACGTCTGCTACAGGGGAACAAGAGGAGACATGTCATGTGCATTAACAATTTACCTTAGTAGGAGTTCACTGCTATAACGAAATTAGGTCTCAAAAATATTTCCTTGAGGGAGATTTATATAGTTTTTACCCTACATTATAAAAAACACACAATTTATTGCTGTTAAGTGATATTCAATTGCCTATAAAGATGATTTTTACATAATATTTTAAAGATAGTTCATTATGATGTTTATTGATAATTTTCCCGTAAACACATTTAAGGAGTTACCTTTGAGCTCCGTTCAACCCCCTAGGTTCGAGGACTTTGCCTTGAAAAATATATTATTTGTATTAGGTTGGCAGATGTTCTTATTTTTTAAATATGCTAATGCAGTTTCAGCAGTTGTGATCACTTATATGTTTGCTTGAGGAAGGTATGTTTATTGAGTTACCATTGGACTTTATTTCCTTTAATATTCTCACCATACATACAATTGAAGATGAAGCTAAACCTTACCTCATCAACCTACAAAGCCATGGACTAACAACTTGCTTCAGCTTTGAGAAGAGAATAAAACGCGCCAATGTTGACCAATTCACAGGATTTCACGTTCATATGTCAGAGAGTGATAAGAGTATTATTTATGATTTTCACTGCTACTATTCAGCATAAGATTATACTGTAGCTTCAGAAAGTGAATATACGTTATCTGGGTCCTGAATAGCGACACTGTTATTAGCTGGTGGCAGTAGAGTTGGAATAAAGAGGAGTAAAGAAATGTTTTCTTTCTTCTTTTGTATCAAAATTTGCACTAAATAACGTGGGCACCCCAAAACTTACATATTACTTGCCTAGTATACAATATACTGCAAAAGAAAATCAATATACAACTGAAAAATTTTGCCCCTTTTCATATGTAAATTCCCTAACATGTGGATTTAACTTTGGACTGAAGGCATAGATATTCGAAGTGCAATCAGACGAGTATCATGAATTCATGATATCAATATAATATTTTTCATGTTACAGTTTTTCAGTAACAAACACGTAGAGTGCTGTGTTGCATTCTGAGTGCTGATTTTGCACTTGCTTGCGTCAGACCATTTTACTGACTTAGAAACGCCATCTCATAGTGAAGAAGGTTAGAAAAACTTTCTTTAATCCACTGAGTACAGAAGTACTTTTAAAACATCGATTGGCTTTCGCCTGAATATAATCAAAAGAGGTCACCGTACTGATGTGATAAAATGTGGACCTCGGTAAACTAGCCTTGGGCCACTATACCCTTTTAGGGGGTAATACGGAACTGGCAGTTACTGGTTGCACCTGATGTTCTAGTGGATGTTATGCATAGGTTTGATCCCTAAAAGGAGAATTGAAGGTTCTTTGATCATGAGATACTGCCAAGGCGATTAGACTAGTTTTCTGTCTATAAAAGTAACTGAGTACTTTAGCCTAGTCCTAGGCCCCTATAACTCGAAGGGTGTATCACAGGATTGGCTATTAATGTTACTTTACATTATATATCGTTTACTTTTATTGCATATGCATACCCAGACGCACATTTCTGTCAAGGGTCCATACTTATAAAGAATTCAAAACTTAGGAGTTTGCTTTATATACGGGTTAACATAAGAGAGTTTAAAAATACTACTCCAGGACTGAGCTTCATGAAAAAATCTATGATTAACACCCTCTCATATTCCGCATTTGCTTTTCTCATTCCACAGCAAATTATGTGTGGGCTAGGCATGGATCGCTATCAAGAGAAAGAAGAGGAGAAACTAGGATGATTCTGACGAAAAACGCTGCCTAGGAGTCCATTAGTGAACAGTTTTAGTGCTAACTAAGCTATAGTTGTGGAAATCGATTCATGGTTACCTGTGGTATTATTTGCGTGTGTTGTGGCCTGTATGATCGAAAGGTGTCCGGCAATGGAATAGGGTTGCATTATTATTATTATTATTATTAATTTTTTTTTACCGAGAAAGACTAAGTGAGTATAGGACATTCTTTTGTTCCTTGTTCTTCTTAGGTGATAAATCTTATTTTTATTAAGAAGGACAATGAAGTCGAAGTGCCAGTATTGCCCATTTCTTTAAAATGTTTCTTACAAAAATATATCAGACTTACGAGAGAAAGATGATGAAAATTGTCTCCCTGAATCAAATTACCTCCCGACGATTTTGGTTCAGTTTAGAAAAGGTCTCCCATGTGGAAAGGGTTACTGGAGAACGTTACTGACCCCTGCAGTTCCACCTCTGAACAAAAATGAGCAACATCGTCTGGTAGCAGTAAGAACTAGAATGGCATTCAGTAGAGCGCATACCTCCTCCAACGCCCTATCTCGCAATGTTAAAGAAAGTGAAAAAAAATTCTTGGATCCGCACCTTCATCCGGATCCGCACCAAAATTTCATGGAGTGTATTCTGGGACAAGGCCCATTCTTCTACCAAGTTTCGTGGAAATCCGTCCAGAAGTTTTTGTGTAATCTTGCTCACAAACCAGCCAACCAGCCAGCAAACACAAACGGACACTGGTGAAAACATAACCTCCTTGGTGGAGGTAATAAACGTAGGTTACGTCCCTGGGAAGAAATAAGTTATTTATAAGTTTGTTTGTGAATCCAGGCCCATGTATCGTCTGAAATTTAGTCGCTTCAGCCTCATGATCTATGCCTTACTTTATCCTTCCTATATTTAAAAAATCTGTCTATCTATCTATCTATCTATGTTTTTAAAAGAGACTTTTTGTGCTGTAGGAGTTAAATATCGCCCTTGTTATCCCCTTGAATACAAGAGCAGTTTCTTCATTGAGTAAAAGTCAATGGAGGAGGTTTATTTTTGTTTTGCCCCAACTCTCCACATTGTAGATTTCAGATACTTTCTTTAGTACTCCTTTACTAAACTGGGACTTCCTCAAAACTTAATAAAATAAAATTATCTGTAGGTAGCAAGAATAAATCAACAAACTACGTCATCTGACTGAAAGGGCTGAGGGCGTGCCCATTCTTCTATCATCAAAAAAATTTCTCCTAAACCGAGAGCATAATATGCTGTGGTAAACACTCGCTCCCGTATTATCAGTGCTGGGTACATGTAGGTGTAAACAAGCCACTAATGATCGAATGGTCTTTATGGAACACTTGCGATTGTTATATGTGATCAGCCTTAAGTTCACATTACAGAGTGTTGTATGCGGTGATACAGAAAGGCTAGAGCTGTTCTCTCCTCATCTTATGCTTCATTAATTATTCTTAACTATTTGTGATTGGTTCACACCTTACTTCTCTGATGCGTGCAGAAAGATCTTTTTTTTTTTCTCTCTCTCCATCGACCATGGGGGCCGAAGTCATTGGTCATTGGGGCAAACATATGTATATATGTATATACATACGTATACACATATATACATACACATACATATAGGTACATACACACACACATGCACACAGACATATACAAGAATGTGTACATACACACCTGCATACATATACATACACACGTACAGTATATATATATATATATATATATATATATATATATATATATATATATATATATATATATATATATATATATTTGGTTTATTGATTTATTAATTTTTTATTTTCTTTCCTTTTCTTTATATTACGAAACTTACAAAGTAAACTAAACTAAAAACCCTTAAACTAATAAACCTAACAGAATAAAGCCTAAATATACAAATAGCTAAACCTACAATAATGGGATAAACACCTCGACCAACAGAACACCATGGACTGCAGATATGTAATGCCTTTCTACATTACATACCTGCGGTACATAAGTATATCAAAGAGCCAGAGGAGTCAGGAATTATTCCACATACCCGGTACGTCATATGTCGGCCATAATTAAGAAAACTTATACAAGGACTTGTGATGCATTTGGATATTTACAAGAGGTGAAATACATCGTCCAACAGAATACCATCGACTGAAAGTGCCCAATGCTTTTCTATAGTGCATACTTGCACTCATTTACTGGTAACTGTCAGGCGAGGTACGTGGTTTAATATAGGGGACATCAATATAAGAAATAGAGCAATCAAAAGCAGGATCTATTTCAAATACGTCAACTGTCAACTCTAATTAAGTAATACAATATACAGTATACATAGATACATTTGATAAAAAGCATAACCACATTGTAGATAAGTCACATCACTTCGATCAATCTGGTCTTTCTCAAGAAAGCCATCACTTTATCAGTCATAATATCCCCACCGCTCAGGATGGTGGAAAGGGTGAAGGGGACGTCTGCTGCGCCGCAGTAATTTATAAGTGAAACACGTTCGCGAAAAAATGGCCAACAGTGCAGGATGATATGACTGATAGTTAACACCGCATTACAGAAGTCACAGTGCGGTGAAAAACGTCTTTCAGTCTATGGTTTCATGTTAGTTAAGGCGGTGCTATTTAACCGTAATCACGCCAACACTTTTTCTTACAGGCTACTGGCACGGTTGGCAGTATCCCAGTCGCCCAGGTACGGCTTACAAGTTAGAATGTTTAGTCTGTTCACTGACCTTGCCACAGAGGATTAATTGATTTCTTTCCGAGGGAGAGGCTCGACCGTAGATCACGAGGAACATCCCAGGAACAAGGCGCCCAGATCAGCGTGAGGGACTTGTCGAACGAATGCAATTTATTAACAATGCGGCCCTGGATCTCATTAGAATCCTTAGTGCAAGAAGCAAGTGCCTGAGGGGCTGATTTTGAATATGAAAATATGACATGCGAGTCAGGTCTACAATTTAGAGTATGGTCGATGGCTTTGTCAATCGCAAAAATGTCGGAGGTGAACGCGGATGGAAGATCAAGAGTGAACCTTCGTGCTACAGTATGTAATGGGTCAGTACAGTAACCCTGTTGCCATCCCACAATCTTATATGTCTGATGGTCTAGTGAGTTAGCGTTCCAGCCGGATATGGCCCTTAAGTGTTTATTTTTCAGAGCTGGTTGTGGTTTATTGCTCACGCAATAGCAGTAGCGAGCGAGCAACTGGTCTCTCGCCTTAAGTGATTGAAATGATTTAGCCTCGCCCCGGGACACTTGTGTGTTAGCTAATGGATGGATGAAGGATGGAGGAGCACGTCGGTATTAGATAATGGATGGACGGATGGCGATTTTTACTACATGAGAAGGAAGAAGGGGCAATAGTCCTAGGTGCACCACTTTGCCAGATGAATAATAGTCCATCCCATAACAACGATTTCTAGGTGTAGAGGCCAATACTGAGCTACCGAATTCCGTTACTTTATTCCCACTGAATCCAGTTAAGCGATTTTTCAATTTGTTGTTGATATTTTGAGACAGTTTAACTCTAATTTGGTAAAATCAGTCTTACTGGAGTAGTTGATACTACAGTATATTTGTTATCACCAGTTCGAAAAGTTTATCCTGAGGTGAGTATAATAGTCTGGAGGTAGAAAGAATAAATTAATAAATCATTCCTTGTCTGAAAGGGTATTATTATTATTATTATTATTATTATTATTATTATTATTATTATTATTATTGTTATTATTATTATTATTATTATTATTATTATTATTATTATTATTATTATTGTTGTTGTTGTTGTTCTTCTTCTTCTTAAAACAAGAAAGGGCAATCACAGAGTACAACACCGCGATTAGCAACTGCTCCGAATAACTGACTCCTCAGTGTGACGTGAGCATCAACAGATTCCTGTCAAAGTTCACTTCCTTCGTTCTTGTCCGGCCACTAATCCTTCCACCAGTTTTGGTTCCAATAAAATCTAAACTGAACTGACTTTGCTTAGTGACCTTGATGTTTGACCTTTCATAGTGACCTTCATCTTTGGCTTGTTGTTCTCAAAACTGAATCTGTTTATCATTGGTTTAACTTGATCTTATCCACGAAGTTTAGTCTAAAACAAATACAATCTGCTTATGATGACTTTGCCTTGTGCTCGTGACTTCTGACCTACTGTTCTCAAAAACAGTAATTGAACCTTTTGAGTGATTCTTAACTTATGCATCAAGTTTTATCCCAATCAGGTCAAAACTTTTAATTATTTAATGTAGTTTATACGCAGACACACCCTTTTGGTTGTGCCGTTTGACTGATTATTCGTAAAATTAATTCACTTTGTTCTTGCCTGACTCTAAACACTTTCATTAAGTCTGGCTGAAATCAGAGCAGAACTGTTTGAGTTGAATTTGACAGCCGACCTTTCCTTGTGGCCTTGGCCCTTGACTGATTGTTAAAAAAATTGAGTCTGTTTATTCTTGTTTTATCCCTAGTCTTTCCACAAAGTTGTGTTTAAATCTCATTAAAAGATTTAAGTTGTCTTTGCTCTGTGACCTTGACCTTGATCTATTATTATCAATAACAGTGGGTTTCTTCCGTGTCTGACCCTCAGTGATTCCACAGAACTTCCTTATAACCAAACTTAAACAATTTCAGTTACTTTGTTAACAATCACATACACACGGGTAGAAATTTGATCTAGCCCTGCGACCTTTACCTTTAATTGATTATTGGTAAAGATGAATCACTGTACTCTTTCCTTACACAAAGCCCTTCATCAAAGTTTGGTCTAAATAGGATAAAATATGGAAACTATTTTTGCCGAGTCAAACTTTGACCGAACCGTTTGACATTGCCCATTAACCTCCTGTCTACTGTAGAGAGAGAGAGAGAGAGAGAGAGAGAGAGAGAGAGAGAGAGAGAGAGAGAGAGAGAGAGAGAGAGAGAGAGAGAGAGAGAGAGAGAGAGAGAGAGAGAGAGAGAGAGAGAGAGAGAGAGAGAGAGAGAGAGAGAGAGAGAGAGAGAGAGAGAGAGATTTTAAATACCAGAACAGAGGAAGGAAAAAGAAATGAATAATAAAAAAAAACATAATCCATACCCCAGATTACGGGCATCCTCCATTCATAAAATATCTATAACAAGTGGACTTGACAGCTGTAGGTTGAAGTCTGGGGGGAAACAACTCCGGTGATGCGAGTTCCAGAGAGATGCAGTTCAGGGAATAAAAGAATTCTGATAGGCAGAAGTTCTGCAATTTGGCTGCGTGACATTCCAGTCATGAACGCTACCAGATGCCCGAGTAGCACGAGGGAAGGCATGGTGAGGTGGCACAATGGACGTAACTTCGTCTGAGCATTGCCATAAAAATATCTGTGAAATCATGCAAGGGAGGCAACATTCCTTCTTACTTGTAGGGGAGGTAGTTAATTTATAACACCTGGGTTATTAATAATTCCAACATGTTCTGAATTTTGTCAAGTTGTTTTAGTGCAACCTACCCACATCCATTCCACAAGGGTAAGCAATAATCAAGCTGTGTACATGAATCTAACAAATTATAGCTAATTGCTCGTTAGTGAAGAAGTTACGGACTCTGTACAATAATCCAAGTTTGTTTTGGGCGGTTTAAGCAAGTGATCTGACATGAGAGGTCCAGCTGAGGGCATTGTTAAGTGAGACACCGAGAATATTTTTGGAGATGGGAATATTAGTAATACTGAAGGTAATATGCGAATCTGGCAATAACTGTCTCTTAGTAAATTGTATATATTTGGTTTAGATGCATTTAATGCGATAAGGTCGTTTTGTCTCCATTCACTGATCGTAGATAAGTCTTGATTAATGGAGATGGCTGTACTGAGTTGAGAGTTAGAGATATGTTATGTCCCCACCCCACACTGCCACAGGCTCCAGCAGCTGTAGTACAGTACAGGAAGGATGTTTCCCAGTGAGCTCTTCTTCCTATGGTCAGGCTTTGGGTGTACTGTACACAGGATGAGCTCAGGCGTCGTAAATAAACACTGGTTTCCTAAGTTCACTGTCCTTATTTTCCAAATAATTACGCTTAATGCTTGCAAACTTCACTATTCTTACAATCACTGCAGCTATCAAAACTTTACTAACTGCAATTACACTCAACGCTTGACAAGAACACTTCACTATTTTCACGAGTAAAGAAAATAGTCGTCACTAACTGCAATAATATTACACTTAATGCTTCCCAGTAAGACTTCACAAACTTCCCTAACAGCACTGCACTGACACTGCACTAAACTCAAACTGAACTGAAAACCGACTGAACCTACTCTAGTCTCTTCCCCATCCTTATAAAGGCTTGCATTACCCTAGAAACTTCTACATTATATGAGAACAACAGTTGCCAACTCAGAGTTATCCAAAACATGCCCGAGTTTTCTAACATTACATAACACTGTAAATTATTTAGCATATACACTTAAATTAAATTACATAATTTAACAAACAATCGCATAAATAACATATCATAAAGAAAAAGAGCACAAAAATTTAAGTATAACTTACGAAAAAGCTACAATCACAAACAGCAGGCAAATTGGCAACTCTGACTCATAACAGTGAAATACTAGGAACATCGAGAAACGTCCAGACTACCTAACTAGGAAATCCCACTTCTCAACTTTATAAATGGGTGTTTGAGTGTGAATGAACTGTGAAGTGTTGAGTCATCTGCATATGAATGGATGGGATTGTGGGTGACAGATAGATCATTAATATGAATCAGGAACAGGGTTGGCGCCAGAATTGATCCCTGTGGCATGCCGTCGTTGAGCGGAAATTGGAATATACATCATCTACTTTCATTTTTCTGACACTGAGATATGAGGAAAGCAGAGGAACAAAAAGACCTTAATCCATAGCAAGGGAGTTTGGACAGCAGGGAATGGTGTCACACTCTCTTGAAAGCTTTGGAATTATCGACGGCTACTGCATGATTTTCTCCATGTAGGTCGATTGATTGATGAGTGGTATGAGTCAGGAGACTGAGTATGTCAATGGTGGATTTCTCGTGTCGAAAACCATAATGTCTATCACTTATTAAGTTGTTGGATTCAAGATGTTTAACTATGTGATTATTAATTACAGCTTCAAATATACCAAGAGAAGACGTGACAGCTAATGGTCTGTAATCAGAGGTGTCAGAGGAACTTCCTTTCTTTGGAACTGGGTGGATATTGGCTTCTTTCCATGAACTAGAGAATGAAGAAGTACGTATGCATGGTCTGAATAATGTAGCTAGAACAGAGGCAAGTTCTGGGGAACACATTTTCAGAACAACTTGAGAAACTCCATCTGGGCCTGGAGCTTTGTTGGTTGGTAAATTGTCTAGGATGGATTTTACATATCTTGTTTGTATTATAAGTTGAATAATTTCGGGAGAGTCAAGTTCTAACACTGGGACATTCTGGCTGACTTCCTTCATGGCAGAATTTCTGGCAAAAGTACTGGAAAAGATATTCGCTTTCTCACACGGGTCATTTGTAATGTTGCCGTTTGAAGATTTTAGTGGGAGAATGGATGATGACTTGTTAAAGTTATTATTGAAAGAACTGAGAGTTGACCAGAATATTCCATTTTCATTAGGGTTGTTAAATAGTTTTGACGATTTTTTAAAAGAAGGTTTGATTTAGCGAGATTTATTACAACTTTTGCATGGTTTCTAGCAATTTTAAACTGACAATGTGATTCTGATGTTTTTTTAAGTAAGAGTTATATGCTAATGACTTTTGGGCCGTTGCTCTGGCACAGTTGCTATCAAACCACTTCGGAGAGTTGGATCTTTTATTGAACTGTTGACTCGGTATGAATAAATCCATACCAGCAAGTATCAAGTCATTAATGTGGGACTGGGTAGAAATGACATCACTAGAGAAGACAGACTGCCTTGGAATGTCAGCAAGATAATATCTAAATCCATCCCAGTTTGCCCTATCAAAGTGCCATTGAGTCACCCTGACAGGTTCAAAACGGGAAGGTTTGAGGGGGCTTACTAATGAGGCTTTGATATTATTATTATTATTATTATTACTATAAATTAAAATGCATTACCTAAGCACGTACTGTCAGGAAATTAAAAGGTTTGGATTACTCAAGGGTATGCAAATTGGTACTACACTAAAGTAAATTTTGCACGAAGCTAATGCTAATAATTTTTGATTGCAAGGTGGGGGCGCTTACCATCTACTCACTCTATGTAGTGCTGCTTTGGGTGTCTACCCTTTCCTCTCTTCTTTTCTTCCTTTCTGTCTTTCTTTCCTTCATTCTTTCCTGTTTCTTCTGCCTACGGGTGACTTTACACTCCATCTTGTGTCTTTCTTTCCTTCTTTTTTTCCACTTCCTTCTGCCTACGGGTGATTCTACACTGAGTGACAAGCCAAGTGGTTTCCTGTACACCAGGAAACCATTTGCTACGCTGGGTGGTAACCATATAACCAAATTTACGACGCCTGGTGGTTTAGTGGGTAATTAAGGTGCTCCAATCGGATTGAGCCTATGTAGGTGTACGTCCAAGGGGTGGTTGGGGTTCATTGCTCACGTAATACCACTCAGGGATGAGTGAGGCTGGACACTTTCATCGTAAATGTTAGGCCAACTTGCCTAGCCCCGGGCCCCTACGCACGTCATGGGGAAACGTAGGATTGGATGATGGATGAATGGATGGCAAAATTTAAAACCCTTTCGTGAAACTTGCCTACTCTTTCAGTTAATATCAGGAGATTATACCATACCTAATCACTTCTAGCTTTATGCTAGACTACAACACAATTTTATCCAACTCACGGAAGTCAAAGTTTTAAGTGTATTTGTGGAGAATGGGCCAGATGCAGTAGTGATAAAATATGTCGTTAGTGCTACTATATTTATCCTTGAACCTTCACTAACATGGCTACGAAACACCGAACCAGATTAATGTGAATAATAGTAGTAAAAAGTGTCATTCCCTGAACCTACGACATTCGACATTTTAGTGCACTTAGTTAAAAAAAAAAAGTCGAGTAAGGTCGTATATTACATCATTCAAGATAATATCAATCGATGCAGTATACTCGTATTTATAAAGCATTGTTTGCCCACCTTTATAATTATTTGTGATTCCGGACGCATGGCAACATAATGATGGAAGATTAAGGTTTGTTATACTTGAGCATAAGGGTAGATCCGTCCCACCGCGAGCCACACTCCTTAATGACATAAGAGGGAAGATAAAAGCTTTTGCGAAGTTTATTATACCTGGATCAGGAGTTTTACTGAATCTGGCTTATTATCTCTGTATTTATATTTTCGTGTTAAAGGAACCTGATTGATCATGTGCTCGTAGAGAGGTCGATGCTGAGAATGATTGTTGATACGAGGGCTGTGAGAGGACGATGTGGAAGTCTGTCAGGTCATATGATCGTGGTATGCAAGATCAAGCTGAGAGGAATGAGGTGGACCAGGAGAGAGAGGAGCAGTCAGAGAGAAAGACTAAAAGTCTAGAAGCTGATGATCAAAGAAGTGGCAGATGAATACGGAACCAAAGCTGAGGAGAAATTATAATCAGTGAACTGGAATAAAATGGATCTGGACAGCCTGTGGAATGCATATAGGGATTGCTTAGTTAGGAATGCTAAAGCGGTGTGCGGTGTTGCAAGAGTAACAACAAAGAAGAAAGGTACGGCATGGTGGTATGAAGAGGTTAAGAGAGCAGTGGAGGAAAAGAGGAAGAAGTAGCTAGATTGGGTACAGGACAGGGGTTCAATTGAAATAAGAACTGAGTATATTGAGAGTAAGAAGCACGTAAAGAGACTAATGAAGAGGAAAAAGAAGGAAGTAAATGTTGATCTAGGAAGAAAAATGAATGCATATTACTCTGAAAATAGGAAGTTATTCTGGAAAGAGGTGCGGAAATGCAGAAATGACAGTGGAAAGAAATGTGAAAGTGTGAAGGATGTAAGAGGTAGATTATTAAACAATGGGGATGAAGTAAGGACGAGATGGAGAGAATATTTTGAAATTAGAATGAATGCGAATAAAGAGATCAGAGGCGCTGTAAACATGATTGGTTTTGGGGGTGTGCAGAGAAGGAATGCAATGATAGGAAACGTGACACTCGCCCACATGAAGAACGCTGTGAAACGGCTGTAAAATGGGAAAGCAGCTGAGGTTGATGAAGTGTATGCAGAGATGATTAAGTGTAGTGGGGACAGCAGAATGAAGCTTTTGTTGGAGATATGTAAGAAGGCATGGATGAGTGAAACTGTGCCAGTAGAGTGGAAACAGGGTGTGATTGTACCCCTGTACAAAAATAAAGGTGAGTGAAGTGAGTGCAAGAATTATCGTGGCATAAGTCTATTGAGTGTGGTAAAGATGGAAGAATTATTACAGAGAAAGGAAGAGAGATATCAGAAGTCCTGGTGAATGATGAACAGGGTGGATTTAGGAGTGGCAAAGAATGTGTGAATCAAATATCTGCAGTGAGACAGATAGCAGAGAAGGCTTGTGAGGAGGACTATAAGGTGTTTATGGCATTCATGGATCTGGAAAAAGCATACGACAAAGTAGACAAAGAAGTATTGTGGAAGGTTTTGCGCATGTACGATGTTGATGGTAAGCTGCTAGGTGCCATCAAGAGTTTTTATGATGGTAGTGAGGCATGTGTAAAGGTAAATGGGCATCTAAGTGAATGGTTCACAATCGATGTGGCCGTGCGACAAGGTTGTGTGATGTCCCCATGGTCGTTCAATATATATATATATGGATGGGGTGATGAGAGAAGTAAAAACACGAGTAATGGAGAGGGTTGAGTGAAAAAATGAAAAATGAAATTATGACATTTAATACCCCCTAAAAGTTGTCATTTGTCCCACATATCTTGAATGAAAAATTTGGCATTCTAAAACCAACATTTTCTGCCCTCTACCAAAATTGCTGATTTTATATGTCGGGACATGTTCAGTCATATCAAATACATTAGAGGACAAGGCAAATAAAGTTTCAGAATTCAGATACGTACCTTCTCAAGTGTTTTATGAGTACCTGAGTATATATATTATGTAATGCATATAATACTTCTAGTTTGTTAAGCCTACTATGTTCTGTTGCTTTTCTTATACAGTTTGAGTGTTGGAGCATGGTGACAAAATGGCTGAGCGTCATCCAAGAAAACCTCCGGCATGCCAAATTTTCAGTAATCCTCGTAGAATGAACTTGCGCAGGTTGCCAACCACTGAAGACATGCTTATGGACTATCAGTTCGTTAGACTGAATTTGAAGAATAATAAAAAAAAAAAAGAGATCCAACTGTTGCAGACGTATCTGATGTCCTGGCTGTCAAAATTAAAGAAATCTGGACCCGAGCATCAATACCTACTGTGACATCAACCCGCATTATACAGCTGATACGAAATCACCACGATATATGTCTCAAACTTGTGAGATATCCAATGTCGAAAAGAAATAAACAGTATGAACAAAAAGTCACCGAATTCAAGGAGCAAGCCAGGAAGATTTTCGACACTGCAGCAGGCAAATGTGCTAACCATTCACCATGTTTGTGTGCAAAGTCTTGGAAGATTTCAATTCCTGAACTGTCCTTTCAGCAAGATCAACGAACCACGCCCAAGATGATGATAGGGCCACTTGACAGCATAGCTACAAAGGGGTTACAGGAGCGTCAGAGAAGAAAGTCTACGGAACAAGACAGGCTAGCCCAGTATCACCTTAAAGCTAGTGCCAGTTCATCGACATAAATAAAAAAATGAAAGCAGCTTTAGCGCTTCTGCAGATGAACCTAGTGAAAGCACAGATAATGACACTGAAATATTATATGCTACAGTACTGTTGCATGTACTTCGTAAGCATTACACCCTTCTACTGCTGGATGTACATCTCAAGCAGCATCAGAGCACAGACGTCGGCTAAAGAATACCGCGAGGGCTTCGGATCGACATGCAGTTTCAAACAGAGCAGTGGCAGAGATTGCATCTGCAGACTTGGAAACCTATGGCATGGTATCATCTGAGGACTGCAGTGATGTCATCGACAGAAGCAAAGTTAGAAGAGAACGGCAAAATTATCGTGAAACCATCCTTGCTGAAGTGGGAAGTCTTACTGCTGAAATACAGGGCCTATATTTTGATGACAGAAAGGATAA
The DNA here is from genome assembly GCF_032717465.1 of Coenobita brevimanus. Lineage (NCBI taxonomy): Eukaryota > Metazoa > Arthropoda > Malacostraca > Decapoda > Coenobitidae > Coenobita > Coenobita brevimanus. Next base: position 7,481,117 of record NC_137008.1, on the reverse strand, counting down.
AACTCTGACTCTCGAAATAGTTGATGGCACAGCTCACCGGAGAGTGACTGTAGAGGAACATATATCACTGGTACAGGAGCCTGGCTCCAACTATCTCGATCACATTAAAACTGAAAGTGGCAGTTCTGCAAACATAAAGCTGGCCATCATTTATTTTCTTTGTGAAAATACCATAGACGTTCAGAAGCTGGTGGCAGTTGGGTGTGATGGCACTGCAGTGAACACGGGGAAGAAGGATGGTGTTATAAGACTCCTTGAAGGACATGTCAAACGTCCTCTGCAGTGGTTTATTTGCCTTCTTTATGCAAATGAAATTCCTCTACGTCATTTGTTCGAATATCTGGATGGTTGCACGACAGGACCATGAAGTTTCTCCTGGCCAATCGGTTCTTTATTAGCAAATTGTGAGGAAATGTCAATTGTTGCTTTTGAGACAATAACATGTGAATTTCCGGATGTCAGCGTTGAAGATTTGAGTTCGGACCAGCAGTATTTACTGACTATTAGCCAAGTAGTAATCACTGGCAATTGCTTTGTCTCTCTGTCAAATCGTCAGCCAGGAAAACTCGTTATGTCCCGCTGGGTCACACTGTCCAGTCGAGTTTTGCGTCTGTATGTAGCGACAGAAAGGCGTAGCAATAATCTCAAAACAAATGCTGAATTCATTCTGAGGGTTTACGCTCCAGTCTGGTTCACGATAAAGTCCAAACCTTCATGCAAGGGCGGCTCTAAGCACCAGTGGATGCAGATTAAGAAGTCACGCTACCTGTCACAATATCTGAAAGCTGTAGGTGATCCAGTGATTCAACAAAATGGCTACTTTGGCCACTGTGAGAACATTTTGCTGACCATGGTAACCGATGAGCAACAACATCATCAGGGAGGTGGGCGTTCGACGAATCACGCGAGCTCGAGCCTGCAAGACACATCAGTGTGGTATCAGATGTTTTCAAGTACCATCTCTCAGTCCCAATGCCGAGGAGTACATTGATCTGATTGGCTGGCAGAAGTGTGTCCTGACTGAACCTCCAGTCACAAAATCAATCTCCGATGCTGACCTGGAACGTGTGGTTCGTAACGAAACAACTCTTGCCACTGAAATTCTACGTTTTCCATGTCATACATTAGCAGTGGAATGGTGCGTAAAGGCAGTCACAGAGACATCAATGGCTGTTGTTGGACAAGAAGCAAGGGGTGGCTTTATTCGAGCAAGAATACGTGTTCTACCTATCATGCCGACATTAAAAAGTAAGAGTGAATATCGCACCACACAGTAACTTTTTAGATTTGTTGTAATAGTTGTGCTTGCCTGCTTAAGCTGCACATATTGGGTCATGTACGTTTGTACATTGCATATTATAATGTATAATTGTATATGTATATTATACTGTATAAGAGAATGAGTGCCAAGGATTTGTGCCATTTGTGTCACAGGTTGGTAAAAAGCAGATGGTAGAGGGCAGAAACTTTGTCCCATTTCAATAAAAATTTGCATCATTTATGAGTAATAGCAATGGTAAATTTTGGTAGGTATTACATCCAATAAATCCGTGATTTGATTTTTGGCCACTCCACCCTAATACAGTATGCATCTGTCTTGATTCAGAGAGAGAGAGAGAGAGAGAGAGAGAGAGAGACATTATAAGACTGAGTGATGGGTGGGGGATTTGGGTAGAGGCCTGGAACTTGAGGAGAGGGTAACTGAGGCATATGAAACTGAGTTCTGAGATTTACAAAGGTCAAGGGAATGCGGGTATGAGCACTCATGAACAAATTTCATGAAGCGATATCACGTTTACTCAAACCCGCCAGAAAGTACACTTGTGGTTATAAATAATCACCTATCCTCCGGAAGTCCGTGCCTCAGGCTGGCTCCTTTATGCGTGGCAAGTCACAGTGGAATAAGGGGGGCTGAGAGGGAGGGGCCAGAGAGACAAGGGAAGATGGATGGGGGGACTATTATCTTTCATTCAGGGCATGATAATTATAAAGAAGTTAATATTCGGTAGATAATGCTGCATTACACCTTGTATAATAGCGTCAGATAACAAGCATTAGAGTGGTGATATCAAGGGCTGGCTCATGAGAGAAATACAGTATACTGGGGTGACAGATCAAACATTAGTGCGGAGCCAGATATTTGTGTTTATCCGTGTATTATGAATTCGGACGCAGAATGGAATCTGGATGACGCTGACTTCCATAATGTTTGTGTAAGAAACGTCCTATCCCCTTACATGTAATTCATTTTGGAAGTAAATATCATATGCAACCTTTGACATGGCTGTGCCCACAGTAAATATGATCATCCTCTCGGTATACACTCCCTCTATACAGTCACCATCATGACAACTATTTTATGGCATCTCTGTATGAAGAGGCTATTTAAAGTAATTGTGCACAAAAGATAAAATAATTTGATGTCTGTGCACATGGGTGGATATACTAACGATGTCTCTCATAAACTGTTGCTTGGACTCCATGCCGGTATGGGTTTGAATGGCAGTCCAACAACCCTTACACCCTCTCATCACCTCAGAATGATAATTTCCATCGACAAAAAACAGCTGGTTACAAATTGCTGGACAAGGCAATAGGTTTTTTTTTTTTTTTTTTTCCGGCCTATCAACCATTGGGGCCGAAGCCCCTGGTTATTAAGGCCAGTTATATATACAGTATATGTATATACATTTAAACATATATACATATATATACAAACATATATATATATATATATATATATATATATATATATATACATACATACATACACACACACACACACACACACACACACTTCCATGCATACATACAGACACACTTTCATGCAAACGTACATATATATATAATAATTTTAATCTTATTTATTTATTTTTTTTTTTGTATTTTTATTTTTTTAATTTTTTCTTGGTTTTTTATTTTTTATACCTTATATTATAAAGGAAAACTAATCTAAAGACCCTAAAACTAATCACCTAACAGACAAATCGCTAACCTATACTAAATCCTACAGAGACAAATAGCTAGACCTACACTAATGGTAAAAATACCTCGACTAACAGAACACCATCGACTACAGATATGTAATGCCTTTCTACATGACATACCTGCACTCATCACCTGGTGACTGTCAGTCGGGGCACAACCTAATATAGGGGACATCAATATATGAAAGGGAACCAGACGAGTCAGGAACATTTCCATATACGTCAGCTGTCGTCCCTAATTAGAACAACTTAAGCAAGATAATATAATGTATTTACATAATTTGTACAAAAAGTGAAGAACCTCGCCCAGCAGACCACAGGCAATAGTGTATTGTGCTGGAAACTTCTGACTCAGCACTAATGACTGATATGTCACGTCAGTATATTTCTCTCATGAGCCAGCCACTCTAAAGCGTTTTATTCGGCGCCGCCATACAAGGTGTAATGCAGCATTATCTACCGAATATTGACTTCCTTACATCATGCCATAAATGAAAGAAAATAGACAAATGATATGACCACCACTTAACATTTCATTCTCCCTCCCCCGCCAACCATCTCTCCCCTCCATCACCATCCCCGCACGATCGCTCGTCCTCCCACCCACTTTCTCTTCCCTCTCTGGCCTCGCCTTCTCAGCCACTCTAACACCACTGTGACTTGCCGCGCCTAAAGTAGCCAGCCTGAGGCTCGGGGTACTGGAGGATAAATGATTATTTATGACCACGATTGTACGTAGTGTTCACCTGTTTCTAGTCTGATGAGGTTGCACCTTACTTTTGCGAAAGAATTAAGGTGCTGTATAGTTTCCAGTGTAACAGCGGACATCCATAATCGGCTGTGTTGTCGATATTACCAATTACTTCTGCGAAATAGCAAAAGTGAAGCATCATTGAACTGACAGGTGGTGGGTAGTCGAGATTTTATTTGTTGTGAACTTTTGTGTTGATCTGTGTGTTGTCATGTGATGACTAAATCTGTAGGTGTTATTTTATGAGCCGTTACAAACGCCACTGGTTATAGTTGGTAGAAACATGACATGTAATATCGCAAAATGTTATAACTTGTGTCAGTTTCTTGTTTGTTATGCAAAGCCTGTTTATGCGCCAACATGATTCAGGAAGTAGGCCACGAGACCAGCATGTTAGCGTGAATCAGACAGCAATATTTTTGTTGCCTCTAAAGAGACAAATAAACCTGGTTAACCCGTGCAGTCTAATACCAATTTTTATTTCATTATATTTTTTTCTCGTTACCTTCAGACTGATACTACTTAGATCATGAAGATAAATGGGTAATTTTGGAAATTACCTTTTAAATCATTCAGCACTAATGGGCAATCCAAAACGCATTAAAATCTTCTATCGTGAACCTAAGATACCAGAAGATACATAATCAGACTGACGGGATATTTTATACGTTGTTAATCATTTCCATGAGCTAAACGTAATCATGTTATTAGTATTCGCTGAGAGGCTCCCGAAGGCGACCTCCGCTCGATGTCAAGTCACTTCCTATCTTCAGGAATGAGTCATAACTCGGGAACCGGTGGCCCGATTGGACTGGATTCTTCAAGTTAGAGCATTTTAGTGGTATGTTGCTCTGACAGAAATTGGGGTACAATGCGCCGTTGTTGCTGTGTTACATTAACGGTTGGAGAAACAAACATGCAGAAATTGGATAATTATAATATACATTAAGTGTTTCTGTACCGAGTAAAGGGATAAATAAAAACCTCTGCTACTACTACTACTACTAATAATAATAATAATAATAATATTAGTAGTAGTAGTAGTAGTAGTAGTAGTAGTAGTAGTAGTATGATTATGATTATTTTTATTATTATCATCATCATTATAAACTTCATCATCATCATCAAATCACTTATTTATTTATTTTGTCCCATCAAAGGAGCTTAGAGGCCTTGGGCAAGGCTTCGTAGTCCCAACATTTAAGGTAAGGTTGACCTGCCTCACAAGCCCCTGAGTGACATTATGTGGACAAAATCTCAAACCAGCCAACACATATAAACACTCACAGGCTCAGTACGGTTCAAGCGCCTTAGCATACCAATCCATCAGGAGCCATTGGTTATACGAGTATGGTTATCACCTAACGTAGGAAATAGTTTCATCAGGTACAAGAAACCATTTGGTTTGTCATTCAGTGCAGTCACTCGGAGGCAGCACTACATTGAGTGAGTGACTCGTGGACTCCTCATCTATCACAGTACCAACAACAACAACAACAATAAAACAACAGTAGTAGTAGTAGTAGTAGTAGTAGTAGTAGTACTAGTAGTAGTAGTAGTAGTAGTAGTAGTAGCAGTAGTAGTAGTAGTAGTAGTAGTAGTAGTAGTAGTAGTAGCAGTAGCAAGAGTAGTAGTCATTTTGTCATTGTTGTTGTTGTTGATGTACGTTTGGACGCCCATCATCTATACAACCGACGCAGTGCTACCTTCTGGTGAAGGATTTATTGATGGTTATAACCTCTCCAGTCCGTAAAGTCTTACCAAAGCAGAGAAGCATTTTCTAGAGATAGCAGGAATAAAATAAAAAGTATGTCATAAGATTGAGTTTTTGCGTGCGTGCGTTCGTGCGTGCGTGAGTGTGTGTGTGTGTGTGTGTGTGTGTGTGTGTGTGTGTGTGTGTGTAAGAATTAAATTCAGATATAAATTTAGATCACATTAGCCAGCACACTTCCTCTTTCATCTCCGGTGTGGCTCCTTCCTCTGCCCAGTTGCCCATATCATTAATAATAATTATCTACACTCATATTTCCCATTGCAGTGCATCATAAACCTACGGCAGTTTCATTATACAAGACTCCCGATGGTGTGGTTGGAGCACTTTAACCGGAGTGACAGCCTTGCATAGGTTGAACTCCAGGAGGTGGCTAATGGTTTACGAAAATGTAATGACACTCTGGGAGCTAAGTCGGCCGTCTTGCCGAAATATATTTGATTTCGTTAGTTACATTTCGGACCCCTACACAGAGAAGTTGATGGAATGAGGTTAACTTTTTTTTTTTCTTTAAGACTCATTACCGAGCTTATGATGAGCACAATCCCAATTTTTTAAAATGTCAGTTATGGAATACCGGTAAGTGTAAAAAGTGGTAAACTTGCACCCACATGAATAGTATAGTCATCAACAACACAAAAAGATGCCTAGGATATTATCATAAAAAACAGGAGGTTTTTCCGACACTGTTGCTCTCAAGTAATGATAACATGGAAGGATTGGGTAATCCCGGAATGGATAGTATGCCTGGTTACGAGCTAAGTGTGTTGATAAATTCCTATAGGTACAACTAACTCAGTAGGATAAAAAATTGCTCTTCGAAATTGATACCCTGAAAGAATATTGTTCAGAACCTTCCTTTCGTCGAGTCTGTTGTATGAGCCTCTAGGGCCTGCTTCCACTGAAGCCGGAAAAGGATATATTCTAATGCACAGGATCCGATGGGTACGTCGGGATAACAGTTGGAATAAGAGTAACTTTGATCCTGTCCTATACGATGAGATTTTTTGCTAAGAATATGTCCAGTTTCAGCTTCATTTTGGTGAGGTTCTAAGAGTGTTTGAATATTTTGTTTTGCTGAGATTTAATAATACTCCTGTCAGCTTTCAATTCAAATTACATATATGCCTGTATTTTGTTAAGGAATATTTTTTCACTTGACACGAAATTAAATTTGTACATTTTATTTCAGCTTCTTCATTTCACTCTCTCTCACACACTCTCTCTCTCTCTCTCTCTCTCTCTCTCTCTCATTTCCATCTTCTCACACATTCACCCTCTTCCCCTCTCCGCCTAATTTCACATTCACCCCACTTCCCTCTCCTCTTTCTGTTTCCCATTTTTGTCAGATTCCCCCTCTTCTTCAAGTTTTGTCCACCTCTCAAACACACCCTCCACCCTTTGCCTCCCTATTTTCCTTGTCCTTCTCTCACTTTATATCTCGTATTAACCCCGCCCCCTCCCTCCAACTCACCCCACAGGCTCAAGCGTCATCACACATTTGTCTGCAAAGGGTATCTATCTCTGTCCAGTCGTTTGGTTTTTGCCTCAGTCTAACATCTATATATCTCAGCTTTGACTAATATTTTTTTCTTGTCTTTCAAGGAGAGAGAGAGAGAGAGAGAGAGAGAGAGAGAGAGAGAGAGAGAAAGTACATAAAGTGAGCATTGAAAGACAAGAAAAAAATATTAGTTTAAGCTGAGATATATAGATGTTAAACTGAGGCGAAAACCAAACGATTGGACAGAGAGATAGATACCTTATGTACACGGTTGTGTGGTGACGCTCGAGCCTATAGGGTGGGTTGGAGGGAGGGAGTGAGAGTAATAGGAGATATAGAGTGAGTGAAGGACAAGAAAAATACCGTTAGGGAGGCAAAGGGTGGAGGGTTGTGTTTGAGAAATGGACAAAATCTGAAGATGAGGGAAAGTCTGACAGAAATAGGAAACAAACAGAGCGGAGTGGAAGACGGGTGAATGTGAAAAATTATGCTGGGAGGGGAAGAGGGTGAATGTGTGAGTATGCGAAAATGCTCTCTCTCTCTCTCTCTCTCTCTCTCTCTCTCTCTCTCTCAACTATTCAAGATGATATTGGCTTGGATGGATTTATCCCATACAGGCATGCTGTACCTTGATCGTCCATTTCTATAGCGTTGCATTAAAGTCAGGTCAGTCCCTTACCCTGTGAAATATGCTTAACAACCATGCCTGTTTTACCAGTGAAAGATAATAGGGCTTCAAAGTTCAGAACGTGCAACAACAGAGCCGTTATATAATTAAGGAGAGGACTGGAATTATCCCAATTCTTATGACCTAGGGAAAGCAAATGAGTGGAATTTCAAGAAAGCAGCACTGTCAAGCGGGAAAACAGTGTAGACATGATTAAAACATTCTACCACCAAAACAACAGTTCATAGCCACCCTCCCTCCGGTTGTGAATATTTTAACCTGTATGCAACAGTACGAGGGCGAACAAGATGGGGAAGGTCAGACTTATAACGATTGTCTGCCTTTACCATTCTTACTGATGTTAAGACGAGGTTGTCAAAGGGCTCCAGCATTAAAGTCTGGTAGAGTTATAAACATTATCCATTCAAGACACTTATCCGGATGATCGTAAGTTCTTTGATGCCATTAATTTTGACATGCCCAGTTATGCTTTTATTGCCCTCCACCCTGGTGTACTAATGAGATGAAAAGTGCAGAAGCAAGGAAGTGTTAGAGAAATGAAAATCAAAGATTGCATGCTACCATTTCAAGACACACAAGTTTTAATTTCAGCTGAACCTTTATCGTTTACTCTCATAGACGTCATCTACAGAAACCCCTTTTAATTTCCATGTCCAGACCCATTCTACTTGATATCCGTAGAGTACTGCGCGGATTCACAGTTTCGAGGAAGATATCACATTCATTCCCCATGCTCAAACCATCACCTCTGGGATCCAATCCAAATTCACACTAAAATTGTACTGCTGATTATCTCCCTTGCTGGCTATAGCTAGACGCCTGAGATCCATAATGGGTTGCCTCCCACAAATCGCCTCCACTTCGCCCTGTCCTCCAATTCCTTTTCACACCACTTTCACATTGTCTCCACTCGGACATTCCTCCTCGTCTACGGTCTCCCTTTCCCCTCTCCCTCCACCTCACCTATACTGCATTCTATCTTCTAGTCAACTTACACACGCCATTCGCTCCACAAAGCCAAACCATCGCAGCGTACCATTCCCAACACCATGAAGCACATCTATCTCAACACCGAAAATTCTCAAGTTTCCTCATTCGTTTGTCTGAATTTCCACATAACACCACAGTCTGCTTTCAGAAGACTCGCTCCTATTCCTCTCACATTTGTGTCTTCCTCCCACCAAAGGTCAAGGTTTACTTCCATACGTTAACGTGGGGATTACAAAACTGTCATACAGCAACTCAGTTATTTTCACGTTCACCTCTATATTTTCTCATCCCGTATGTACCTGCAACCTACAGTACTTCCTTGATTACCCCTTCTCCCATATCATCTTTTAAACTTTCGTTCTTGCTCCTCTCAGTGTCCGGATGTTTGAGGGCGCATAGGTTCAGTATTTTCTTACCATTCATCCTCACAACGCACTGTGTGTCTTTATTCTTAAAAAAGGGGGAAAAAAACAATGCTTTCCTATGGTCACTTTCATTTTTTCCGACTACACACTTCCACACACACTCACCAAGTCCCTCAACTCTTACTCTTCTTCACTTAAGGGAACTGTATCATCAACGAAACACATAATATTTAATAATCATAATAATAATAATAATAATAATAATAATAATAATAATAATAATAATAATAATAATAATAATAATAATAATAAAAGAAAAAAAAGAATAATGATGATGATGAGGATGTGCATTGCTAACCTAAGCACTAAAAGTAAAGCTGGAAAACACAAACATTATGAACTGCAAATACTGTAGGCATCTTCAACACGCTGATTGCTCTGTGGGTAAAAAGGCGGTACTGTATGAATAAAACATGAATAAAAGCATACAAAAAGGAATAACAGCGATCAGAAAGGGAGGCTGCATATTGTCTACTTAGTAAAAATGTATCGACTCTGGACTTAAATATGCAAATGCTGGTCACACCGCACACTGCAAGATCATAGTAAAGTTTGAGAGTGAAGGAGAGAGTAAAGTACCTGTAGTTGAGAAGGAAGATGATCCTCATAGTGGAATGCGTTAGTAAACAGAGAGACATGGAATGGCAGAATACGTAATGCATCTTGGTGTTGTGATGGTAAACAAGCGGAAAGCAGAGATATGTCGTGCAGAAAGTAAAGTGGCGATACTATCTAGACCTTGATGCGAGACTGGGGACTGCAAGATATTTGTCTGAACGTGTGTTTAACAGTGGTATTGGAACTTTACAGACCACTTTAAAGTTCGTATCCTGGACAGCGAAAGAAATATGAAGATTCGTAAAGGATGTGCTGCCTGGAACGGTAGTTTGTTGATAGAGTCGCTGATAATGAGTTCTGAAATGGTATGATGAGAGGAATAACGTCTGACAGGAGGTACTATGATGACACGAAGACCTAGACCTAGAGTTCTCCATTCGTTAGCCTCCTGAATAAAGTACGTTAATATCAATGCCTCCCTCTACAATCTCATTCTAAAGGAACGAAATAACGTCGTTTGAATGACAAATAAGAAGTTTTCACAATCATGGTACATGAAAATGGATACATGGTACATCCATGTGGAAAAGCACCCAAAATTGAATAAAAAATGAGTTATAAGGATCAAATTGCATTCTGGTACCAATTAAGGTCTGTGCGGCTGAATCACACAGTAAATTCACAGCAGGGGTCAGGGGGGCATATTCCACATGAATCTGGTTACGCTGTTCTTATGTAATGCCCAGCGATTTGGAAATCTCGACTTTACAGAGGCAAGTAGCGTTCCCTTCCCGCCGAAACCAATGGCAAACTCCTCACTCCACTCCACCACGAACGTGTCTATGGCTAATCTATCGCCTCGAAGTTTCAGGAATTCATCTTGCATTCCTGTAAGTATACCCTTCTCGATGCAGTAACAGAGAATTCATCACAAATCTTGCCTCAGGAAAATCATTATAAAATTCTTTCACTGTTGACTCAAGATTCCCAAGATTATTCGTGCTCTCTCTCTCTCTCTCTCTCTCTCTCTCTCTCTCTCATGTTTTCACGAAACCTGCGTCGATCTGTGGAACGTGGTCAGATTTTCTTCTTCCTTCCATCAACCTTGCTGCTGTTTTAACGTGCCTTCCATTTCATTGAAAAAAAAAAAAAAAAAGTTCTCCCATTACGCCCCTTCCCCCCCAGTCCCGCCAGCTCAGTAATTTCCGTAAGAAGTGTTTTGATTAAGTTTTATTTGAAAATACGTGTAAGTTAAGGGCCTTGAGTAGTTGGCTACTACAGTTTTAATTGGCAAGAGTTCTTTTGCTGGAACTGACGAAGCTCTGTTGATGGCCAAGTGAAGTCAAACTGAAGGATCGTTTGAGCTGTGAGCAAAGTGATCCATTCTACCATTTAACTTACCCTCATTGAATTTTCTGCAACCATGACACAGTATTTAAACAGTGGGAGTAGATAACTTCCTTCAGGTGAAAGCAAACATATCATAATCCCAGGTATCGTGTTTGCTGATACAGGGTGTAAGGGAGGTTACTAATGAGTCTGTGAAAAGATGTTACCTGCAGTCTGGCAATTTTGTACTTGCTCGCTATGCACCGGACTCATTATTCGTGTCCACCATATCAAATTGTGTAATCATTTAGTTATCTACATAATAATAATCATAATAATAATAATAAAAATGATGATAATAATAATAATAATGATAATATAATAATAATAATAACAATGATGATGATAATAATAATAATAATAATAATAATAATAATAATAATATTATTATTATTATTATTATTATTATTATTATTTTTATTATTATTATTATTATTATTTTTATTATTATTATTATTATTATTATTATTATTATTATCATTATTATTATTATTATTATTATTATTATTATTACTGATAATAATATCAGTAATAACTGATTGAACGGAAGATAATGATTGATTATGTGTGTGTGTGGATGAAAGGATGAGAAGGTGTGTAATGGTTGCAAAGAGTATATAGAGTTTGGGGGAGTGGACTTTCTGACCACCACTCGGTGGTAGTCACACTCAAGGTCCAAAAGAGATGAAGAAATAGAAGAAGAAAAGGACAGCAGGAAGTTGTTCATACAAGGAGACTGGAAGGATTCCAAGAGGATGGAAAAAAAGACAGAAAATAAGAGGGAAGTGGAGGAGCCATTGGGTAACTGTGGACTGCAGCAGATGGGGGACGTGGAAGGTGTGTGCAAGATATTCACAGAAGAAATCTGTGTAGCATGTGAGGTGGTTTGTGGTTGAAGAGTAGACGAAAGGGAGTGCAGGGAACACCATGGCGGAATGAAGAGGTGAGAGAGGCTGTGGCACAAAAGAAGAAAGCATACAATGAATGGATGAGAAACAGAGGCGTGGAAGAAGTTGAGACAGAAGAGAGAGTTATATGTAGAGAGGAAGAGAGATGTGAAAAGATTAGTAAGAGAGAGTAAGAAGAGAGTGGATGAGGATTTTGGAAGAAATTTGAGTGTAAAGTGGAGGGAATGTAAGAAAATGTTCTGGAAAGAGGTAAAGAGAGTTAGACAGGGTGCCACAGAAGTAAGCTGGGAAGTGAAAGATAAAAATAGTTGATTACCAGTAGAGAAGGCAGAAAAAGTGAGCAGATGGAGAAAACACTTTAAAGAATTGTTGAACATAGATAATGAAAGTAATGTGAGTGTAAGTGGCTGGGGAATGGCTTGGAGACAGAGAGATGTGAGAAGAGAAAGAAATCGGTAACATGCAAGTTGTGGAAGCGATGAAGAAAGTTAAAATGGGGAAAGCACCAGGAATTGATGGAGTGTGTGGTGAAACGAAGCATGAGGGTGAGAAGGTAGTAGAATGGATGTGGAATAGATATGCAGATTGTCCTGGGAGGAAGGTAGAGTTCCAGAGCATCGGAAGTCAGGTATACTTATTCCCCAGTAGAAGGGAAAGGGGGAAAAAGAAGTACAGTATGTGGTTATCATTGAGGCATTTGTCTTCTTAGTGTAATAGGAAAAGTTTATGGTAGGATACTTAATGACAGAGTGTAGGAAATAACAGATGAATTAGTTGGAGAACAGGGACGTCGTAGGAAGGGAAGAGGTTCTGTAGACCAGATATTCGTTCTTAGATCTTTAGTGGAAATGTTTCTCGAGAAGGGATAAAAGTTGTATGCGGCCCTCATGGATTTGGAGAAAGCATATGACAGGGTGGATAGACAAGGACTGTGGAAAGTATTAAGAATATGTAAAGTAGATGGCAAGTTCTTGAATGCCATGAAGGGTATGTATGAGGGTGCTAAGGCTGCAGTGCATGTGGATAGTGAATTGAGTGAATTCTTCTATTTGAAGGTTGGATTGAAAAAAGGATGTGTCATGTCTTCATGGTTGTTCAATCTGTATATGGATGGGGTTATAAAAGAGATACAAGGTAGGGCGGTGGATGTTGGAGCAGCCTTAATGGGAGGGGGCAGTGTTTGGAAACTCCCTGTACTGTTATTTGCAGATGATACTGTGTTGTTAAGTGAAGACGAAGGAGAGCTGCAGGGCTTGGTGGATGAGTTTGGGAAAGTGTATAAGAAATGGAATCTAAGGTGAATGTAGGGAAGAGCAAAGTTATGGTCTTCGAGAGAAGTGAAGTCAGTGAATGTACAGTGAGGTTGGATGAGGAGGAAATAGAAAATGTGACTGCGTTTATGTACATGGGTAGTGTGATGAATAAGGATGGAAGCTTAGAGGGTGAAGTACTTGAAAAGGTACAACAAGGAACAAAGGTTGCTGGTCCCTTGAAAGCAGTGATAAGAAACAGGGAAGTGAGTATGGAAGTGAAAAAGTTACTACAGTATGTAACAGTATTGTGATACTAACTCTAACCTTATTGGAGGGACAGAATTCAAGAGTGAGAGTAGTGGAAATGAGTTATTTGAGGGGAGCATGTGGAGTCACATGGAGAGACAGATTGACGAATGAGGAAGTGAAGGGGCATTGTGGTGTGGATGTGGATGTGATAGGAAGCGTCAGGACAAACACACTGAGGTGGTTTGGCCATGAGGAGAGGATGGAGGCTGAGAGACTGACGAGGAGAGTGTATGTGAATGAGGTGGAGGGGGAGAGAGGGAGGGGGAGGCCAAGGATGAATTGGAGGGTTGGAGTGAAGAGGTGTATGAGAAAAAGGGGTGTGATGTGGGAGCGGGGCAATGAAATGGCGTTGGGCATGGCGACACGGAGGCGATTTGTTTGTGGTCGCCCCTTACGGGATTGAGGCGTCTGGCAATATACTGTATTTATAGATTATTATTCTTGTTGGTAATTTTAGTTAGTTGTTTTCCGGGAAGGGGCACTAACCCTCCGCCGACCCACTTGTTGCCACGTAGGGAACAAGTGATGGTTGGTTATAAGGTTACCACCCAGCGCTGTAAATGCATTCCTGGTTTACAGGAAATCATTTGTCTTGCCACTCAATGTATAGCTACCCTAAAAACAGAGTACCACATGGTTTGGCCATGTGGAGAGGGTGGACAGTGAGAGACTGACGAGGAGAGTGTATGTAAGTAAGGTGGAGGGGGGGAGAGGGAGAGGGAGGCCAAGGATGAGATGGAGGGGAGTGGAGAGGTATATTACGAGAGAGGGTGGTGTGAGCTGGGAGCAGGGCAGTGAAATGGCGGGGGACAGGGCAACATGGAGGCTATTTTTTGTGGCCACCCGTTACGAGATTAATGCGTCTAGCAGTAGATAGATAGATAGATTATTATTATTGTTATTATTATTATTATTATTATTATTATTATTTTGTGGTAGGTGGGGAAGCTCACCATCCACTCACTCGATGTAGTGCTGCTCCTGGGTGTCTGCCCTTTCCTCCCCTCCATCCCTCTTTCCTTCCATCCTCTTCTGTCTTCATTTCGTTAATTCTTTCCTCGTCCTTCTGCCTATGGGCAACTTTATACTCCCTCTTCTGTCTTTCTTTCCTTCATTCTTTTCTCTTCCTTCTGCCTGTGGGTGACTCTACACTGAGTGACAAGCCAAATGGTTTCCTGTACACCAGGAAACCATTTACTATGCTGGGTGGTAACCATATAACCAAATTTTGGCGCCTGGTGGTTTAGTGGGTAATTATTGCGCTCCAGTCGGATTGAGCCGGTGAAGGTTTATATCCAGGGGTGGTTGGGGTTGATTGCTCGTGTAATGCCACTCAGGAATGAGTGAGGCTGGTCACTCTCATTTTAAATGTCAGGACCAACTGCCTAGCCCCGGGCCCCTACGCTCCTCATGGGGCAATGTAGGATTGGATGATGATGATGATGATGACGATGATTATTATCATTAGTATTACTACTACTAGTAGTAGTAGTAGTAGTAGTAGTAGTAGTTGTTGTTGTTGTTAACAATATTTTTAATTATTTTATTATTATTATTATTATTATTAATTATAAGTTGTTTACCTTCATGGAAAAGGTCTAAGACTGTTGTCACGATGGCTCCATCAAGGAAGGCAACCTGGTAATAAAATATATATATATATATATATATATATATATATTTATATATATATATATATATATATATATATATATATATATATATATAAACAGTAATACACGAGCAATCCGAGACTGCAAACCTCCGCCAAGGCTGAAGTGCATACATTATAGGCATTATTAACCGTGTTAGAAGCCAAAAAGTTGAAAATACCACTATCCTGCAATGGTAAACAATCCTTTATAAATATCCTGGATCCGGATGATGAACCGGATCACCACCAAAATGTAATGGATTGTTCCCTGGGCCATACCCTACCCCTCCAAAATAATTTCTTTAAAATCCGTTCATAACTTTTTGAGTAATCGTGCTAACAGACAAACAGGCAAACAGACAAACAAACCAGCGCCAACAAAAACGTAACCTCTTTGGCGGAGGTAATAAGAGAAGAGAAGAGAGAAAACTGCTGAAGTGGAGATGTTAGAAGCCGCTTTTCAGGTAAGTTTGTTGTAAAGTAAGAAATTTTTTGCATAAGGATGACTGGTATAGGCAGAAGTCAGGGAAATAACGAGGAGGGAGGAGAGGGGGGGGGGCAGGAGTCAATGTTGGAGTACAAGGGAAGGAAAGCAAACAGCAATAGACCTTATGGTCCTTTCGAGGCTGTTTGTTACAGAGTAGACTATGACTACGAGATCTAACTCTACGTACTGAAGGATATGGATAGTAAAGCAAGAAGGCTCCCCCCCACCTCCAAATCCTCCAGTTATAACTGGTAAGAAAAAGTGAGAAACACCACCATGCAGCACGGAAAAACTGACATGGATATTTCATAGGAAAGACTGAAAAGGAAAAGTTACATTCAATAATACTTTATCTATAAGCTACCCGTATGAATAACCTGAAAGAGAAAGTAGTTAAGTAAAATATATGATCGAATATATAAATAATGCATGACACCATGTACGGGTACGTTGAGTTAACGAGGCGTCTGCGGACACAGTGTGGAAAATGCACAGTGCACAGTGTGGATGTTCAAGGGTGGTGCAGCAGCCTTGTCTGGCGCTATTAAGGTAGGCAGCAGTCAATCAGTTCCCAGCTCCGTTCATTCCACTGAGACTAGGAGCGTTTCCACGCGGGAAAAGCACACAAGTCACCTCCTGAAGCAGTGACCCCGGTACATTAAAAACAATCCCGATGGTGGTCACTTGACTAAAAGAGACCCTCAGTGATCCACAGCCCATCACAGGTCGAAAGTATGAGTAGTGACCGTTCACTCAGGGCTATCTGTGCATATCCTAGTCTGTGCATATACAATATTTGCATTCAATAAATTGATCCAGGCTCTAAAAAAATAAAATAAAATAAAAGACAAAATTATACACAAGTGTTTTATTCAGGAGTAAACATATTAAGCTGGGGGTTAGACGACAAATACTTATCCAGGCGACCTTTAAAGATAAGTACTGTGTTAGAATTTACTACATTGGAGGGCAATTTATTCCATACATTTACAACTCTATTGAAGAAGGAATGCTTAGCTTCATGCAACTGGAATCGTTTGCCAATTATTATATGCCCATTGCCTCTAGTATAATTCGAGTGATCAACTGTGAAGTATTTATCAACAGCCATGTTATCATGTCCTTTGACTATTTTGAATACTTGAATTAGATCTCCTCGTAACCTCCGTTTAGTTTGGGTAAATAGATTAAGGGCTTCTAAACACTCCTCGTATGGTTTATTTCTCAGTCTAGGTATCATCTTTGACCTTCGTTGCACTCTTTCAAGCTTTTCCATATCCTTTTTATAATACGGTGACCAAAACTGAGCACAATATTCCAAGTGGGGGCGTACTAAGGAATTATACAAAGTGAGGACAATATAATCAGATTTATATTCAAATGCTCTACCCATGAATCCAGTCAATTTATTGGCTTTTGTCACAGCTTCTGTGCATTGTTTGCCTGGTTTCAAATCGTTTGTTATTATAACTCCTAAGTCTTTTTCATGGTTTACCCTATTAAGTTGGACAACATTCATGCTATATCTAGCTATTACATTTTACTGCCAATTTTTAGCACTTTGCATTTATTAATATTGAAATCCATTTGTCAAACGGGCCCAGCTGAACAGTCGATCAAGATTTCTCTGAATTGCCTGCCTTTGCAGTGCTGCATCTGCTTTGTTACCTATTTTAGTATCGTCAGCAAATTTTGAAATTTTACAACATAATCCTTCATCAATATCATTGATATATATATTAAGAAAAGAGTAGGACCTAACACTGAACCCTGCAGCACTCCACTTGTAACTTTTATCCAGTTTGACTCTTTTCCTTTTATTACAACTCTTTGCTTTCGCCCGGTGAGCCAATCTTCTACCCACCCGAGAACATTGCCGCTGAAACCAAGTGCTTTTAGCCTCTGAAGGAGTCTTTTGTGTGGAACTTTGTCAAAAGCCTTTTGAATATCAAAGTACACAACATCAACAGATTTAGTGTCGTCATACATCCTCAGTATATCATTGAAAAAGTCCAGCAGATTCGTGAGGCAAGAGCGATTATTACGAAAACCATGTTAAGAATCTTTGATGAGATTGTTTGATTCTAAGTGTTTCCCAAACTTATCTCTGATAATAGTTTCAAGCAATTTGCAAATCACCGATGTTAAACCAATTGGGCGGTAGTTTTCTGGGTGTGCTCTGTTGCCTTTTTTGAATATTGGGGTTACGTTAGCAAGTTTCCATTCAAGTGGCACCTTGCTGCTTTTAAGTGATAAGTTAAAATTTCAGATAGAGGGTTTGCAACTTCATTCTGTAGTTCCTTCAAAACACGTCGAGAAATTTTGTCTGGTCCCGGTGTTTTAGTCTCTTTTAATCTGCTAATTGCAAGTAGTATGTCACGATCACTAACAGTAATATCAGTGATTATGTTGTCCTCTTCTATAGAAATGGGGGAAACAGCAGGAATCGTATGTATATTTTCTGTCGTAAATACTGACGCAAAGAAAGTATTGAGAATTTTCGCCATCATAGTTTCATCATCAGTATGCTCTCCGTTATCTGTGATTAAGGGACCAGTTGTCTGAGTTATTACCTTTTTGCTTCTCATGTAACTGAAAAATTCTGTGGGATTTGATTTACTGATACTTGCAATATGCACCTCAAGGTTTTTCTTATTGCATTTAATTAATTTTTTAGCTTTCCGTCGAATGGCATCGTATTTATTTTTGTCACTGTGACTCTTTGTGGTATCATAATTTTATATGCAAGATTTTTTTGCTTCCAGACAATGTTTAATGTCGGAGTTCCACCATTCGGGTTTAGAATTGGCAGGCCTTCTGTTGCGCACTGGAATACATAACCTGACAGCACTGTTGAGTGTTTCTGTAAAATAATTCCACGAGTCATTGATATCTAAAGTTTCGGCAATAGGATGCCAGTTACCTGTACCAACAATTGACTTTAATTTCTTAAAATTCACCCTCTTAAAGTCAAGCCCTTTCCCACAACTGGCCCTGACATTGTCTTTACTGAATTTAATGTTAAATGTAATTGTGCGATGATTACTTGTACTAAATTCTTCTCCTACGGTAACATTACTCACTATGTTTTCTCATATGGCTAAGACAAGATCTAGGATGTTAGCTCCACGTGTTGGATAATTTACAAACTGACACAGAGAACTTTCCTGCAAGTTTGTATATAG
This sequence comes from Coenobita brevimanus, assembly GCF_032717465.1. Classification (NCBI taxonomy): domain Eukaryota; kingdom Metazoa; phylum Arthropoda; class Malacostraca; order Decapoda; family Coenobitidae; genus Coenobita; species Coenobita brevimanus. Next base: position 7,462,261 of record NC_137008.1, on the reverse strand, counting down.
GTCTAACCTGGTGTGTGATGATAGAGCTTCTCCCCATTTTGGAACTGGAAATTAAAATCACCAAATATTACAGTGCTTTGCATACAAAATATTTTGGCAATTTGATTGTAGGTTTCATTATCGATGCTGAGTGGCTGACCGGTCGGACGAAAAATTAACCCAAGTGTGGAGGCGGGTAAGAGGGTGAAAGACCTTGATAGGAACAATCATGTTCTATAAGCATAATGACAATTTGGATGTAATAGTGTTGACGGTTTTATATTCCGAGTATTTTGTTTTAAATTTCACCACAATAATGACTTATAAATTTCATTACTGATAGTTACACTCACGTCAATATTACCCGTTCACTGTAGACAAAGATAAACAAATTTGGGAGGAATGGAAAGAAACTGAGAGCATGGTGGTGAGGGTCGGGTGAAGGAAGGAAAATCGAATGTGGTAGGGGTGGGGAGAGCACGAGGAACGAGAAATGATGGAGAGAAAAAGGGAGGGACAAGGAGAGAGAAGGGTGAGGGGTCGACAGTACTCTAGTAGGAATTGGAACAAACGTATCGTGAAGGTGGATGGAATAGTTGGTGAGTGGGGTGTGCCTGCTGAGATAGATGAGAATGGGAGTGCGTTTGTGGACATTTGTGCTGGGAGGGGGTTGGTGATAGCCAATACCCTCTTCAGGCATAAAATGATCCACAGGTATACAAGGCGAGTGATGAGAAGGGTGGGTGGTGAACTGAATGAAAGGAAGGCAATGATTGATTATGTGTGTGTGGATGAAAGGATGCGGATATGTGTAAAGGATGCAAGAGTGAATAGAGATTGGGGGAGTGGACTTTCTGACCACAACTTGGTGGTGGCCAGAATTAGAATGCAAGTAAGATGGAGGAATAGAAGAAGGGAAAGACGAGAGGAAGGAGTAGTTGCAAGGAGAGTGGAAAGGTTACAAGAGGATGAGAAAAAGGCAGAATATAAGAGAGAAGTGGAGGAACGATTGGCCAAATATGAATTGGAGCAGATGGGAGACGTGGAAGGTGTGTGTAAGATATTTACAGAAGAAATATGTGCAGCATGTGATGTGGTGTGTGGAAGGAAGAGAAGACGGAGGGGGGTGCAAGGAACAGCGTGGTGGACTGAAGAGGTGAAACAGGCTGTGGCACAAAAGAAGAAAGCATACAATGAATGGATGAGAAATAGGAGCGTGGAAGAAGTTGAGAGGCGGAAGTTAGAGTTATATGTGGAAAGAAAGAGAGAGGTGAAAAGATTAGTAAGAGAGAGTAAGAAGAGAGTGGATGAGGAATTTGGAAGGAATTTGAGTGTAAAGTGGAGGGACTGTAAGAAAATGTTCTGGAGAGAAGTGAAAAGAGTAAGACAGGGTGGAAGTGAAGTTAGCAGGGGAGTGAAAGATAAAAATGGTAGATTACTAGTGGAGAAAGGAGAAAAAGTGAGCATATGGAGAGAACACTTTAAGGAATTGTTGAACGTAGAGGATGGAAGTAATGCGAGTATAAGTGGCTGGGGAATGGCTGGGAGAAGGAGGGAGGTGAGAAGACAGGAAGAAATCAGTAGGATAGAAGTTGTGGAAGCAATGAAGAGAGTTAAATCGGGGAAGCCCCAGGAATTGATGGAGTGTGTGGTGAAATGCTGAAGCATGGGGGAGAGATAGTAGTAGAATGGATGTGGAAGATGTGCAGATTGGCCTGGGAGGAAGGTAGAGTCCCGGAGGATTGGAAGTCAGGTATAATTATTCCCTTGTACAAAGGAAAAGGGGAAAAAGAAGTGTGTGGTAATCATAGGGGCATTTGTCTTCTTAGTATAATAGGAAAAGTGTATGGTAGGATACTTATAGACAGAGTTAGAGAAAGAACAGAGAAATTAGTTGGAGAAGAACAGGGAGGCTTTAGGAAGGGAAGAGGTTGTGTAGATCAGATATTCGTTCTTACATCTTTAGTGGAAAAGTTTCTAGAGAAGGGAAAGAAGTTGTATGCAGCTTTCATGGATCAGGAGAAAGCATATGACAGGGTGGATAGACAAGGATTGTGGAAAGTGTCAAGAATATATGGAGTAGATGGGAAGTTGTTGAATGCTGTGAAGAGTATGTACGATGGTGCGAAGGCTGCAGTGCGTGTGGATGGTGAACTAAGTGAATTTTTCTCTTTGAAAGTTGGTTTGAAACAGGGATGTGTCATGTCTCCATGGTTGTTCAATCTGTACATGGATGGGGTAATAAAAGAGGTACAAGGTAGGGTAGTGGATGTTGGAGTGGCCCTGGTGAAAGAGGACAGTGTTTGGAAACTCCCTGTACTGTTGTTTGCAGATGATACTGTGTTGTTGAGTGAAGACGAAAGGGAGCTGCAGGGCTTGGTGGATGAGTTTGAGAGAGTGTGTAAGAAACGGAATCTAAAGGTGAATGCAGGGAAGAGTAAAGTGATGGTCTTTGAGAGAGGTGAAGTTAGTGAATGTACAGCGAGGTTGGATGGTGAGGAATTGGAAAATGTGAGTACGTTTAAGTACTTGGGTAATGTGATGAGTAAGGATGGAGGTTTGGAGGGTGAAGTGCTTGAAAGGGTACAGCAGGGAAGAAAGGTTGCTGGTTCTTTGAAAGCAGTGATAAGAAACAGGGAAGTGAGCATGGAAGTGAAAAAGTTACTACATGACAGTATTGTGATACCAACTCTAACGTACGGAAGTGAAGCTTGGACATTGTTGGAAGGACACAAGTCAAGAGTGAGAGCAGTGGAGATGAGTTATTTAAGAGGAGTCTGTGGAGTCACGTGGAGAGACAGGCTGACGAATGAGGATATAAAGGAGCGTTGTGGTGTGGATGTGGATGTGATAGGACGCGTTATGAGGAACACACTGAGGTGGTTTGGCCATGTGGAGAGGATGGAGGGTGAAAGACTGACGAAGAGAGTGTATGTGAGTGAGGTGGAGGGGGGAAGAGGGAGGGGGAGGCCGAGGATGAGATGGAGGGATGGGGTGGAGAGGTATATGAGAGAGGGGGGTGTGAGTTGGGAGCAGGGCAGTGATATTGCGGGGGACAGGGCGACTTGGAGGCGATTTGTTTGTGGCCACCCCAAACGGGATTGAGGCGTCTGGCAATAGATAGATAGATAGTATCGTCTTTCACCGCCACAGCGACTGCAAATTTACATCACTGGCAGTTTCATTTATGAATAACCTGTCGCAATGAATGAGGTAAAACAAAGCTCACTGAACTCTTTTAATCTGATTTCTTTCTGCACTCTACTTATACTATTATCAACATCAGCGATAAAGTGTACGAGTAGATAATGGCAAAGTGTGACTGAGAAAATGCGACGCAGGAGTAGAGAGAAGGCACTAAGGGAAGTGTTAAAAAAGTATGTAAAGGAGCGAAACAACCAGTCATTACCTCCGCCAACGAAGTTGAAGGTGGTTGTGTATTCACCTATGTTAGTTTGTTTCTTTGTTTGACACACGATATCTCCAAAAGTTCTCAATGAATTTAAATGAAGTATTGTGGAAGGGTGAGCCATGGGCCAAGAAAGAATTTATAAAATATGCGGGCGGATCGGGATCGAATCCTCCAATGGCATTTGCGGAGATAAGCCCTCTCTGAGTGCTTTCTAGTTGTTTATGTTTCTGTATTGCCTGACTCACTTTGTAATCGATGTCTCGCAATCTCATCTTCAGTACTAAAAAAAAAAATCTATAATATTTCAAATGATACTTTCTATAAACACCAATAGAAATAATCCTGCACATCCGAGTCCCTCTTCAAGAAACTTCTAGCGCTAATATCACAGTTCTCAGTCCCATTATCGTTCCACCTGCTGCATATATTTTAATATACTGTGGTCTTAAACTATCTCTGATCATTTATTTAAAATATAGACCATCTAAGCTGTATCAGGCGACTCTGTTTAATACATTGTTATCAGATCAAAAGGCTCTTGGCACGCAGGCCGATAAAGACGAACTTTTGCTGTCGACTGTTCCAAGGCGTTTATGAAATCCACATTGGAGATCAGGAAGAAAGTCAAAGTTTCCAACATATCAAAGGAAACGCTTAAATGTTGGTCGTTCATATATCTTGCAAACAAGACAACGATACTCCCTGTGACATGAGGTGGCAGAGGAACATTTATAAAGGGGGCTACAGTTCCAGTCTTCAGCGGGATGGAAAAGATCCAACATAACTAGATTAAGAAGGATCTCATGTAGCTTTGGGGCTAGAGTATGATTTTCTTTGGAACACTGGGAAATTACCATCTAGATAACACCCTCATATAGGCCTAAGATAAACAAAAAATTTCTTACTTGACAGGTCCTAAATGCAAAAGTAGAAAGTTTTACCTTTGGACAGGCAGAATAGGGATCAATACAAATTTCACAAGATGTCTTACTGTCAGATACATCAAATACTATGCCCGATTCTGAAGATAGAACTGAGTCAGTTCTCGTAGGACTAACATTCTTCTCATATTTTAACACAATAGTTTATCCCGTTTTGGCAATAATACCCACCGTCAATACTGAATACGTGTCAGAGCTCTCATACAGGACTCGCGTCATGGTATTAACACTAATGTTCTTAAGCTAATCGGAAGTTTTGTGGATGTTCAGTATAACGTTACGTCATGCTGTTAGCTGTCCCAGCTGCGATTTAACTTCATCCCGTGCGATCTGCAGGTAAGCTTGCTGAGCACTTGATCACCGACTCTCCTCACCTCAGTGCTGCCATTACTGATGACAGACTTAATTTTGGTTCAGATATATCTCCCCCCCTTTTCTCTCTCTCTCTTTCTCTCTTCCCCACATTAACTTATATCAGCACACGGACAGATAGAAAATAGCCAAATAGTATAGGAACGAGAGAGAGAGAGAGAGAGAGTACTAAATATATTAGTAGACGAACAGACTGTATAATTCGAAACACAAATAAAGACAATCAGAGCGAGACGGAAATAACTAGAATCAGAACTTACATCCGAAGAGGAAAATGAAGAGACTCGAAAGTAAGAATCGCAGATTGCCATAAACACAGAAAACTATGTGTGATGAGTGGTAAATGCCAGTTCCATAATATCCCCTTCAAGTATTCTCTTTAGCATAAGTATTTTTTTGGGTGTGGTTTCGTGTGATAAGTGTGGAGGATAATAGTTGTGTGATGTGATGCGGTATGATGTGTTGCATGTCTGTGGTGGAGGTTGGCTATATTGTGGTGTAATGTGTTTGTGGGGTTTGTCTTGGTGTGGTGTGGTGTGTTGTGTTTGTGAGGCTTGTGGTGGTGATGTGGTGTGGTGTGATGTGTGTGTGTATCGGGGGGAGGGGGTCTGGTGTTGGTGAGGTGTGGTGTGATTTGTTTTGAAATGATGTTATGTAGTGTGATTGGCTCGTTATGGTGTGGTGAGTGTAGTGTTGTGTAGTTTGGCAGGTATAGTGTTGTGTGGTTGGCGGGTGTGCTGTGGTTGGATTGGTAGGTGCGGCGTGGTTTGGTTAGTGTGTTTCGGAGCAGTGTTTTGTTTGTGGTGTGTGGGGCTCAGTGTGGTGTGACGAGGTTAGTGGAGCTGGGTTTGCCGTTGTGTATGTGTCTGTGTGTATTGAGGTTTGGTATGGTTTTCTGTTAAGGCGTGTGGAGTCGTCCGCGGTGTTTACGGAAGTGTATGGCAACCAGTATTGATTCCTGACGCTTCCCTGACATCGCCTCACCCATTCCAGTCGTGTGTGTGTGTGTGTGTGTGTGTGTGTGTGTGTGTGTGTGTGTGTGTGTGTGTGTGTGTGTGTGTGTGTGTGTGTGTGTGTGTGTGTGTGTTTAAATTTGTATGCAGCCACCAGTCCCCAAAAAGTGTTAACATTGGGTCTGGGAAAAATTTTGACTAGGCAGGATAAAGAAAAAAAAAAAAAAAAGGAAAGTCGACATTAAGGCTGTGTTTAACGTGGTTAATTTTTCTACGTATAATACTCTATTTACACGTAATGGGCTAATAATAATCATGCATATAGAGTTCCCTTCAAATTATTTGTACACCAAATGATGAGATGACAAACTTTTTTTTTTTCAGTGTGTGTGTGTGTGTGTGTGTGTGTGTGTGTGTGTGTGTGTGTGTGTGTGTGTAAATTTGTATACGGCCACCAGTCCGTTAAAAGTGTTAACATTGAATTTGGTGAAAATTTGCCTTGGCAAGCTAAAAGAAAAAAAAAAGAGGAAAGTCGTCATTAAAGGCTGTGATTGACGTGATTAATTTTTCAAAGTATAATCCTATATTTGCACGTAATGGGCAAATATTCATTCCGCATATAGAGGTCCTTTCAAAGTACTTGGACACCAGATGACATGCATTTTTTTTTTTTCTCAGTTCCGGAAGCGAGTTACAGTGCTGGGTAATAACCATACAACTACAGGGCAGTCTGGATGAATAACTGGTTAAGCGGCAAGAAACTAATGTGGCGTGTCAGGGTACGGTATATCATTATCATCGTCATTATCATCACTATGACTAGGCCTCCTTTCGCTCCGAAGAAAGGGGTGAGGTAGGGTCCAGACAGCCACTATCAAAACTTGATATAATGAGAAACTAACCAGATTTTGCCTAATTGAATGGACCACATTCCCATTCACTCACCATTCAAGTCCTCGATCTCCTGACTCTACTTCACATCCAGACTTATGAGCTTCGTACCACCGATCAGCTATAGTCACTCCGACGACGATCACTTCACCGGGAATGTGCATGGGGACAAACCCTTGACACACACTCTTCTGTACAAAGTTCTTCCAATCAGCTCGATCCACTGTCAGTTCCCTTCAATTATCATTTTCCTCATGCTCTTACACACAGTCACTTGCCATATATATCCACATTCTTCACGGCCTGTCACGCCTCCTCCAACCTTCAAACTCGCTCTGATATACCATCTTCACCACTCCGTTCACACCCATTCTCATCACATGGACATACCATCCAAGCACACTGTTTTCGACTCTGGCCTCCACAGAATTCCTTACTTCACATCTTTCACGAATTACATTATTCCTTATCACTCACTCACTCACTGACACACACACACACACACACACACACACACACACACACACACACACACACACACACACACACACACACACACTCCTCAACAGCCCCGTCCCCACTGCTGTTACTCATGACTTTTCATTTTCAGTCCTTACTATAGTCTTATTTCTGAAAGTTTGATTAGACACTAAAACTTCTTCAAGCAAGTCACCCGCAGCTGCCATAATAAGATCTTTGCACCGCCCACTTTCCTTCTATGTCTCACTTTACTTTCCACTTCTTTTGCAGATTTACTACTCTATTCTATCGCTACGTCTAGGTACTTAAACTCTTTCACCAGTTCAAGTCTTTCTCCATTCATTTTAACATGGCACTGGCAATCACTCTTTCAACCATCACCATACAGTTTTCTACATTTACTTGCAAGGCATGACTCTGACAGACATCTGCTAACTCTTGACTAATCTACCACGCTCTTTTCCACTAACTGCACGAAACACTGCATCATCCTTGTACGTCAAGCTTTGCCGGATGCCACTAACCAACACACAGCGCTCTGCCAGACGATGGGACTACAGCGCGTGCTACGGTTTGTTGGTCACCGATCAAAGGGTGCAAAAGTTAAAGGTGAAGTGGTCGCATCACTCACGAGTTTGTAAACAAAGATAGGCGTCCCCTTCAGGAGTGCCAATTGTGGGTTTCCTCTCATCAGTGCTGATGTAAAACTTCACCGGTCATTGTGATGAGTAATTAATCGTTATAGAAAACATAGGTTATATGACGTAAGAATGTAGTCACTACACACAGGGATGAAAGCCTACAAGTAGTTATCGACCATGGTCATACTTCTTGGCTGTGATTACTCCATTTCTTCTCTTTTCAGTGCTGCATTTATGTCTACAGAAGCTTCCACGACATCTAATAATAGATCGTCAATGATTCTATTCTCATTTAGTGCATGGTCTGCCATTCTGAATGTTTTCGTTGTTCTCCAATCAACTAATGAAGTATGTACCTGACCTTGCATTTTTTTTTTTTTTAGCTCGCTCTGCAGCCCACGGTATTCCCAAGTAGACGCAAGACAGATTTTGAGATACTCAGGTATCATATTTCACGACAAACGCCATCCCTCTCTCTCTGTTACGCATCTTTTACCTCTCTCATAACCCATATATATATATATATATATATATATATATATATATATATATATACATATATCATTTCCTGTGGCCCCCTACGGGATGCATAGGACCTCGATGAACTCTCTCCATCAATATTTGTCTCTTGCCTTCTACTTTAGGTCCCACCAACACTCCTCTCCTGCTTCTCATTTCATTGTCCTCAACCAGGTTTCCCTCGGCCTACCTCCACCTCTTCTTCCTCTAGCAGTCCAGTCTGGCACATCCTGTACTAAAATGCCTTCTTTTCTGTATATGTGGCCCAGTCACTTCCAGCGAGACAGTCTCACATATTCATATAACTGGTTCCACTCTCGTAGTATCCCTTACTCTTTTATTTGTAACTCTGTCTTGCCACTTTACCCCATGAATCCTTCTCAGTATTTTATTCTTAAATCCTAATACTTTCTGATCTGTTGCAATTGTACTGTACCATGACTCATGCCCATAAATTAAAATTGGTCTAATCATGGACTTGTAAATTTTCACTTTAGTATGTACCGAAACCATATTATTATTCCAAACAGATTTCAACATTCCAACACCTCGCCATGCCTGTCTAATCCTCTCCTCAATTTCATTGTTTAATGATCCATTAGATCAGTGGTTCTCAACTGGTGGTCCATGGACCACTGGTGGTCCATGGTGACTTTTTGGGTGGTCCACAGGACGTTCACTATATTTGGTAATAAACTGGAGATTGGTGCATATATTTTTAAATTTATTGAAATTTCAGTACGAAAAATTTTATCAAAATAATTAATTGGCCATTCATTTTATTGTATTATTCCTACTGATTATTCCAGTATGATTGGTACTTACCCAAATCTGTCAACACATGCAGTCAGATGTCTTCTGCCATTTGCATCAACTTCCATGTGTGAGAGCAGATTTTCATGTTTGTTGCACATAAGTCCAGAGAGAGAAATCGGCTTGCAGTGGAAAGCGATATTCATTGTGCATTATCAAGTACCACTCCTAACATTCAAAAGCTGGTTAGTGAGAAAAGAATCCAAAATTCTGGTTGCAAAGAAAAATGTTAGTTGTATACTTCTACATAATTTCTAAATTCTGTTTGTTAGAAATAAATTTCACAGCAAAATGTTAGAGAAGTATTCATGTACTTCCTGGAAATTATGTTTGGAAAAAATATTTTTCAGATCAAAATGTCAGCTGTCTACTATTTTATATCATTTCTCGAAATTCTGTTTGTAAGAAATATATTCCTAACCAAAATGTTTGTTGTCTATGCTTTATTTATCATTACTCAAAAATGAAATGGTCCACGATATCTTTTTTAATTGGGCTGGTGGTCCATGGCCTGAAACGAGTTGAGAACCACTGCATTAGATGATACAATCGTTCCCAGATATTTAAAGTTTTCTACATTCTTCACCACATTATTCCCAATTACACAATCGATTTGGTTCTCCACGTTCATATTAATAATTTCAGTCTTTCCACAATTTAATACCAATCCCACTTTTCCTCCTTCCTCCACCAGACAATGAAGCACCCTCTGCATCTCGTAAATACATCGGTAAGTCAGTACGGTATCATCAGCATAGTCCAAATCCATCAGCTTCTTATTTTCTTTCCAGTTAATTCCTGCACTTGTCCTCCTTACAACCTTTCTCATAACATAATCCATAACCAAATCAAACAGCAATGGTGAAAGAACTCCTCCTTGAATCACTCCTGACCTAACTTGAAATGGATCACTTAAAGAACCATCCACCATTACCTTACAAAAAGTACCTTCATGCAGGCTTCTAATAATATTTACAAACTTTTCTGGTATACCATAGAATCTCATAATTTTCAACATAGCTCCACGTGAAACACTATCAAACGCCTTTCCAAAATCCACAAAACACATACTAAGTGGCATTTTCATCTCATTAGCTTGTTGCATTAGATGCCTTACAATAAAAATCTGATCATTACAACCTCGACCCTTTCTAAATCCCGCTTCTTCTTCTCTTAAAATTTTGTCAATTACTGGCTCTATTCTGTTCAACAAGATTTTGGAAAAGAATTTTGCAACTACAGCTGTCAAAGTTATCCCCCTCCAATTGCCACACACACTTAAGTCTCCCTTTTTTGGTAATGTTATAATCACTCCATTTTTCCACTCTTCTAGAATTCCACCATTATCCCAAGCCACATTAAAAAGTTTTCAAAGCGAGTTCATCAACTCATCATTTTCCACCTTAAGCATTTCAGGAAATATTCCATCCTCTCCTGGGGCCTTAAAATTCTTTAACTCCTTTATAGATTTTGCTACCTCTTCCAAAGTTATATCCCCTGTTTCTATCTGCAAATCTATCTCGTCTGGCAAAATGTCTTCTTCCGCTGGGATTGGTCTATTTAGAACAGATTCAAAATGCTCTTTCCACCTTAGTTTTATATCCAAATCTTTAGTCATCAAACTACCATTTCTATCTCGTATAGGTATTTCCTTCCTTCTCTTTTCAGTCCCAGTTAACTCCTTTATGGCCTGATACGCTGCTTATGTGCTCTGACCGTCATTTTTACTTAATTTAATTTCTGTCTCTGTTGCCTTTTCACCATATAGCCTCCTCTTATCACGTCTAACGAGTCTTTTTACTTCAGAATGTAAACTACAGTACTTTGCTCTAAGTACTTCAACTACCTGGCCATCAACATGTTGTTCTTCACTTCTTAACTTCGCCTCTTTCCTTTTCTGAATTGCATTCCATGTTTCATCTGACATCCACTTTTTCCTTCTCGCTTATCCCTTTATCTTATTAGTAACTTTAGCACTCTCATGGAAAACCTCTTTTACCTCTCTCCACATTTGATTAATATCATTGTCTTCACATTCCATCAAAGTCTGCAGGACTAGAATATATATATATGGCACTGCAGTGTATCGCCAAAAAGGAGTGGCACAGCTGGTAAGGGAGGCGCGATACGGGTATGACCGTTACTGAGTCCACGGCAAGGACTCAGGACAATGTCCATGAACGTTTTGACCTCTTTTAGACCAGACATGGTGGAAGGGATGAGAATCAAAGAATGAGTTTTTTTTTTTTTTTTCAGAACAATAGGTCAGATGTTGACTTAACAATATCATTTAAACAATTTTCCTCCAGTTTAGACCAAACTTAATGGAGGTTTGAGGGTAGGGGCAAGAATGAAGTGGTTTAATCCTGAAAACATTCGGTGAATGGTCAAGGTGACAGGGTAAAGGACAAAATCTGATCCATTGTTTTAGTTTTTTCGTTTTCGTTTTTGAAAGTTCCAAGATGCTGGCATGCATCAGCCTTGGTCGCCTGATGGTGGCTCTCCATGCTGCTTGAGAAATGGCAGCCTCCTTGTTCAGTCCCTTTACCCTGAGGTCACACTTAACGACCTCGTTCCACGCCTTTTTCGGTCTATCCCTCGGAACCCCACCCCCAATATTAACGTTTCTCACCGTCTGCACCCAGTTATCACCCCCCATCATCTCCACACGCCCAAACCACCTCAATCTACCTCTCCTTATCACAACACCAATATACTCGAGTCCCATTCTACCTCTCAACTCTTCCATTGTAAACCCAGCCTCCCCAGCCCTTGCACGCAGTGATGCACTGCACATCTACCTAATCATTGTCATTTCTATACGTTTGAGCCTGCGAAAATCCTCTTCCTTTACTGCCCAGATCTCACTCTCATAGAATATTACACTTCTAACATTTGCTGCATACAAAGATCCCTTAGCATGTATATACTGTGTATATCAATCTATCTATATACTGTATAACTGTGTATATATATATATATATATATATATATATATATATATATATATATATATATATATATATATATATATATATATATATCATCATCCAGAAGAGAAGAACAAGGGGGATTTAGGAAGGGAAAAGGGTGTGTAGATCAGATATTAATTTTGTTCTAAGATGTTTAGTGAAGAAGTATCTAGAGAAGGGAAGGAAAGTGTATGCTGACTTCATGGACTTGGAGAAAGCTTATGACAGAATAGATAGGCAAGGTATGTGGAAGGTATTAAGAATATATGGAGTGGAGGGGAAATTGTTGAGTGCTGTGAAGAGTATGTACGAGAGAGCTAGGGCTACGGTGCGAGTGGATGGTGAGCTGAGTGAGTTCTTTGATCTCAATGTGGGACTGAAACAGGGGTGTGTGATGTCTCCATGGCTGTTTAATATATATATGGATGGGGTTGTAAAGGAGGTCCAAGGCAGGGCAGTGGGTGTGGGGGTGGCCCTAATGAATGAGGGTGAGATTTGGAAGCTTCCGGTGTTGCTGTTTGCTGATGATACAGTATTGTTGAGTGAAGATGAATGGGAGTTGCAAGGTTTGGTGAATGAATTTGGGACAGTGTGTAGGAGAAGGAAGCTGAAAGTTAATGTAAACAAAAGTAAAGTTATGGTGTTTGAGAGGAATGAAGTCACAGAGTGTGCAGTGAGGTTGGATGGTGAGGATATGGAGAATGTGAGTGCATTCAAGTACTTGGGTAGTGTGATGAGTAAGGATGGAACTTTGGGGGCTGAAGTACGTGAAAGGGTACAGCATGGAAGAAAGGTTGTTGGTACACTGACAGCAGTGATGAGAAATAGGGAGGTGAGTATGGAAGTTAAGAAGTCACTGCATGATGGTATTGTGATCCCTACCCTGACGTATGGAAGCGAGGCGTGGACCTTGCAAGAGGGGAACAAGTCAAGAGTGAGAGCAGTGGAAATGAGTTACTTGAGAGGAGCATGTGAAGTGACGTGGAGGGACAGGTTGACGAATGAAGAAGTGAAGGAACGTTGTTGGGTAGATGTGGATGTGGTTGAAAAGATTAGGAGAAATACACTGAGGTGGTTTGGACATGTGGAGAGAATGGAGAATGAAAGACTGACTAAGAGGGTGTATGTAGGTGAGGTGGAGGGAGGGAGAGGGAGGGGTAGACCGAGGATGAGGTGGATGGATGGAGTTGAGAGGTATATGAGGGAGGGGGGGTGAGTTGGGGGGAGGGGAGTCAAATGGTGGGTGACAGAGTGACTTGGAGGCGTTTTGTCTGCGGCCACCCTTTGCGGGATTAGGGCGTCGGGCTATAGATAGATAGATAGATCATCCATCATCCAATCATACATTGCCCCATGAGGAGCGTAGGAGCCCGGGGCTAGGCAGTTGGTCCCGACATTTAAGATGAGAGTGACCAGCCTCACTCATCCCTGAGTGGCATTACATAAGCAATCAACCTCAACCATCCTTGGATATAAACCTTCACCGGCTCAATCCGACTGGAGTGCAATAAGTACCCACTAAACCACCAGGCGCCAAAATTTGGTTATATTGTTACCACCCAGCGTAGTAAATGGTTTCCAGGTGTTCAGGAAACCATCTGGCTTGTCACTCAGTGTAGAGTCACCCACAGGCAGAAAGAAGAGGAAAGAATGAAGGAAAGAAAGACAGAAGAGGTAATGTAAAGTCATCCATAGGCAGAAGGACAAGGAAAGAATGAAGGAAAGAAAGACAGAAGAGGGAGTGTAAAGTCACCCACTGGCAGAAGGAAGAGGAAAGAATGAAGGAAAGAAAGACAGAAGAGGATGGAAGGACGATAGGAAAGGGCAGACACCCAAAGCAGCACTACATCAACTGAGTGGATGGTGAGCGTCCCCACCTACCACAAATTATATATATATATATATATATATATATATATATATATATATATATATATATATATATATATATATATATATATATATTGTGTGTGTGTGTGTGTGTGTGTGTGTGTGTGTGTATTGTTACGTCCCTGTCCCACACTGCCACAGGCTTCAACAGTAGTAGTTCAGTAAGGGAAGGACATTGTCGAGTGAGTTGTTTGTCCTATGGTCAGACTTTCAGTGTGCAACAAAGAGATCAACTCAGGTGTTGTAAATAAGCACTGGCTTCTTAAGTTCACTTTTTTTTTTTTTCTTTTTTCAAAATAATTACATTTAATGCTTGCCAACTACACTTCACTGTTTTCACAAGTGCTGGAGGTATACATTCTGCACTGACACTGAACTGACACTGAACCAAACTCAGACTGAACTGGAAAGCCCTTCTAGTCCCTTCTCCATCCTTATATAAACTTCCTAAATACTAGAATGATCTACTAGATGCAATGTTTACCAACCTGGAGAAATTCAAAATACCTAAGATTTTCTTACACTAACACTCAAAATTATTTAGCATACAAACTGGGAAAAAATTACATAATTTAACAATCATATAAACAAAACATTATCAAGAAAAAGAGCACAAAAATCAATGTACAACTTACAAAATACATCCATCCACAAATAGAAGAGTAGGGTAAGTGGCAACTCTGACACATAACTGAAAAACACGAGAAGTACTGAGAACCTTCCAGTACTTCCTGTCTAACATCCTGCTTCTCAACACTATCCCCTCCCTAGTCCTTTGTCATCCTCTCAAAGCTACACAATAAATACAAACATAACTCTTAATCCAAACTAAACATTAAATTATACACAAAATAGTCCTTCCACTTATCAGGTCTTCTCCTATGCCCCTTCCGATGACGTCCCTGCTCCTCCACGCAGTCCACTCTCCTGGAATGCCTTGGTCTTCTTCCTGATGCACTTCTTCTCATGGGAAGCTGTCACAATCCTCTTGTACTTCAGATCCCTGGTTCTCCTCTACATCCTTGGCTGTGGGAAAGCATGATTTGTCAGAGTCATCCCAGCTGTACTGTCCTGGCCCATGGTACTGCCACAGACGATTCACATGTACCAACTTTAGGTGAGACTTTCTGCCTCCACAAATCCGGTACGTTACGTCTGATAAGCAATCCAACACAGTGTAAGGCCCGTTCCATGGGCTCTGCAACTTAGGTGACTGTCCCTTCTTCTGCTGAGGATCGAATAACCAAACTTTGTCATCATCCTTGAAGCTCACCTCAGTTGACTTGGCATCATACTTGCACTTCATCACTTTGTCTGAAAACTTTACAGCTTTTTGCACTTGATGGTGTACCTCAGTCAGTCTTTCCTGAAGATGCTTTGCATGACTGGAAGTGTCTGTAGGCAGCTCTTCACCAGGTTTTCTTCCCATTAATAAGTCAACGGGTAAACATAACTCGTGGTCCAGCATCAGTTTTGCTGGGGTATAGTCCGTAGACTCTTGGGATGCAGACCGATATACCATCACCAGTGCAGGTAATTTCTGGTCCCATTCCGTTTGTCCCTCTACATGGCACTTGGCCAATTCTTGTCCCAGGGTCCAGTTGAATTTCTCCACCATGCTATCTGAATGTGGCCTTAATGGGGTTGTCCTGGTCTTCTCGATCCCCAGTAACTTGCAGCACTCATGGAACAGAGCAAGCTCGAAGTTTCTACTCTGGTCAGAATGTAGTTCATATGGCATACCAAAACAACAGAAAAACTAGTCAACCAACACCTAAGCAACAGTTGCAGCCTCTTGATCAGGGATGGCATAGGCTTCTGCCCGTACTTATAAAAACAGTCATAAAATTTGTCTTGGTTAGAACGAGGTCCTAAAAACTAGTCTTAAGTACTAAGTCTTCATCATATACATGAGTCTTAACTAAGTGTTGCTAAGCTAGCAGTGTATTAAATGTAGGAACTGACTTCTGTGGAACTTGTTTTAAAAATCCGAATAACAACAGAGAAAATAGGCAGTAAAATGTATGAAGGTATTATAATTTTTATAAATTATTTTTTTGTTAAAAACATATGCAAATAATTTCAATAACAGGAAGTATATATTAGCCTGCAGTGTTTGTTTTTGTCCAACTGTGACCGATCGCATCGTCATAAACAAAGGCAAACGTGGTACTTCTGTGTGTGGAGAAGAGCAACAGACACAATGGAGGCCAACACAACCCAGCAGAGACGGCAAGAAATGGAGAAACGGAACCGAAACCAAAACTGGACACTGGACAGCACGCTGCTGTTAGGACAACTCTTTCTGGATAATGTAATAGTCCTAAAAAGGAGCTTTGCCACAGCTGGAAGTACACACAGTGCGAGGCAGGGTGCTTGGAAAAACATATGTGACAACCTCAATTCTGCACCCCCAGGCACAGAGAGAAGCATCAAAGAGTGCCAGAAAAGGTGGCAGACTGTGCTGGCTGAGGCAAGAGCCCGAATTGCAATGTACAATGAAGGGCTGGTTGGAACAGGTAAGGATCAAGCTCAATATTCTTTCCTTCTTTTTCCTTTTTTTTAAATTTAATTCTTGTCCATATCTTAAAGCACTGCTTACAGTTAAAGCACCCCATTTAGTGTACAAATTTAATAATACTAATTGAGTATTGTTGTGGCTTTTAAAACCACTTAGTTATTACTGTTAGACCATGTAAAAATATTCTTTTTAAGGTAAAGGTTGAAACAATAGAAGCAACAGAAAAAGGTAATATCTTTATCTGTCTATATACCTAGGCTGCTTCCCCCATGGAAAGGGAGGTAATATACAACCCTGATAATTGTCAGGAAAACAAAACAAGGTGGACGAATAAGAATTTCATTGGTAAGGTCCTTCTACTCCTTCCAATAAAGCATATCTTTACCAACATTATTGTTGATATGGCTCGTTACTACAGTTCTATAAAAATTAAATAATACAAGGATGTGCTTCAACAAATCAAATAAATAAAAAATTGCAGTTAGATAAACAGAACTCCTTCCTTGCACTTGAAGTATTACAAAGTTCTGATGGATGGTTCTTTAGAGAAAAGGTGTACAATTGAGATAATGCAATACCAGTTGATCTTGCTCAAATTGTAAGTAGGACCAACTATGTAACTTTCTCAGATAAGTCCCCAGTTTATTGAATACTAGCTGTCCTCCAAAATAATTCTTCAGCTACAATGGACCAATAAATCATTGGTACTTTGCCTCCTTTTGCAGGTGGTGATCCTGCACCGCCTACCCTCAGTGACCTCGATGAGGTCATTGCCAAAATACTTGGTTTTAAGAACGTCATCGTGGAGGGGTCCTGGGACCAGGTGGATATTAATGAGGTCCACGTTCCAGTGCCCCTGCAAGATGAAGGACTTGGTGCCGAGAGGTAAGATAATTTCAGAAGTATTATGTTCAATTTTTTCCCCACAATAGTTCAATTCCCACTCTTACCATTCACTTAACACCTGGTTAGTTAAATGTTTTATATTCCTGTATTATAACCCTTGATTATTCATATCCTCTTTCATAATCACTATTCATATTTCAGCACCGGTTAACGTTTCCTTCAAGCGTTTGCTTCATGACATCTCTTTATTCATTCTCCATCTTTCTTATTTCCATTTTAATACCCCCTAGATAAACATTTTAACTCTTATGAAAATGCAGAATTAGGTAGAAATATACCAAAAGTTGTATCTCACCATTTTTATTCTTCATTAGAAAGGAACAGGTACATGAAAATGATGGCTCATGATTTTTTTTCCTATCAGTGACGACAGGCTGGGGTAGCACCATGGTAGTGAGCCGGCAGGTGCGATGGAAACTGCTCCACCAGCCAATGGAAGTCTACCAACGTCTGAGGCCACCGCAGAGACCTCCCAGGCTGTACTGCTGGTGGATGAAGCCGAGGCCCGACACCTCGAGGAGAAGCAAAGGCTTGAATTAAGCCTGCTAGAACAACAGATACGAGCCTCTAAGACGGAACAGGATGCCAATCAAGCTAAACTTGATTATTACACTTATAAATTGCATCTTCTTAAAAGAAATAAAGAATAAAAATATTTTTAAGACGTTTCAGATCATAACAAGAAATATTGTACTCGACAACAAATGGTTCCCATCATGGAGATTAATGGATGTGGGGAAAAGTTCACATAGAGGGATATAGTTCTATCTCATTTTTACTTACTAGTACACTGCATGAAGGGCGTAGCAGCCTCTCATCACTCATCATTGCTGGAACAAGAGTAACAATTTTTTACTTTGTATTTCAAAGCAAAGAGAAATAGTATGACACTAAAGTACCAATGCAACGAAAGCTGTGAAATCTTGGAGTCACTAATTGTAACATTCTATAAGTGGGAGTAGTTACAATTTATAATAGGTAATATGAAATGACAGAGAAAGTGTTCCATACAAAACAGAAAACTAATACTATTGACAGAATATGAAAGAAAGAAATGCTGGGGTGAATTTGGTTTGTATGCAACACATACCTGAAGTGAAGGTTGACAAACTGATCCCTGTAAAGAAGACCCTCACGGCGTCGTACAGCAGCAGGCACATGATTTGGTGGTTCATTGACATCCTGCAGATCTTCTTCACCACCACTGTCTTCTGCAGGGAGCTGTCCTGGTACCTGTTCTGGTGGCTGCCCAGGTATAATGATACTTCTATCTCTACAGATGTTATGCAACATAGCACAACCACAATGATCTTGCATACTTTTGAAGGAGGGCTGACTCGTATTTCACTGTGGAGAACATGGAATCGACGCATCAGCTGTCCAATTCCTCTCTCCACAACACTTCGGGTTTTCTTGTGTGCCATGGAAAGAATGTGGTAGTTTAGTAGAAGTACTATACTTCAAGGGACATTAGTGTGTCAAGCTATCCTTAACTGGGTTCGGCCTAATGGAGAAATGGTAGTAAGACTAAAAGTTGCTGATAATATAATGTATAAAATGGTTGGGTAAACTCAATATGCTTTGCTGAATGCATTTACTGCAGACAGTATCATCGAAGCTGGGGTTAGGCCTAGATGGGTGCCTTTTTTTATTTGCTAGCCCGTACCTTTAGTTTGGTTTGGTGAAGCCATGCTTTGTTCTGTGCATAATAACAGTGCTTCTGGTTTTCCTGATATTTTTCCCAACTGATTAAAAAATAACATTGCTTAAATAATGTTGGAGAAAATAACTATCATAACCATTGAAGAAAGCAAAACAATCCTTGTCCTAACCTAAAGAAAATAGTTGGGAAAAAATTTGGATAACCAGAAGCACTGCATTATGCACTGAACAGAGCATGGCTTCACCAAACCTAACTAAAGGTACAGGCTAGCAAGAAAAAAAAAAAAAATGCACCCATCTAGACCTAACCTGGCTATGATGATACTGTGTGCAGTAAATGATTTCAGCAAAGTGTATTGCTTAAAATAATGTTGGAAACAGGACAGTATCATAAGCAATGAAGAAAGCAACACAAACCTTGTCCTAACCTAAAGCAAATAGATATTTCAGCAATCCTTAACTAGGTCTGGCTTAAGTGGATAAATGGTAATAACACAAAAAAACTATCTATCTATCTATCTATATACCTAGGCTGGTTCCCCCATGGAAAGGGAGGTAGCCGAGACAGGACGACACACTCCCCATTTACTCATCCATTCAAACACAGTCAATCGCATCTTAGCCCCAAAGGGGAGAAGGGACAGATCCTCACCGCACCACACCACACATGGGTCAACTGCGCAGTGCAATCAGTGACATCCGCAGCAGGGCCTGACAGCAGAGCTGGTTTACCCCTGCCACATCATAATAGACCCATCCCCTTACTCGCACCTGACCTGACTAGCTAATCAGACCAAATGCGGGAGAATATCCCCTCAGGGCTGCGTCATCATTTATTCATTCACAATTTCTCTCCACTTATTTCTGTCACGCACAGCCACTCTTCCTTGCTCAACAGACATCCCTCTCGCATCCAGCGCTCTCTTCACACTGTCCATCCATCCTATTCGTGGTCTCCCTCTCAGCCTTACACCTCTCACATCAGATCTAGTTATCTTTTTCACCAATCGCTCATTGACAATTTTATGGATCAAATGGTTGGGTTAAGTAATGTTATTTTTAAATGAGTTGGGAAAAAATTTGAAAAACCAGAAGCACTGTATTATGCACTGAACAGAGCATGGCTTCACCAAACCTAACTAAAGGTACAGGCTAGCAAATAAAAAAATGCACCCATCCAGACCTAACCCCAGCTATGATGATACTGTATGCAGTAAATGATTTCAGCAAAGCGTATTGCTTTGACTAATGTTGTAAGGGGAAAAAAAAAAGTGTCATAAGCACTGAAAAAAGCAATAAAAAATAATTGCTACTTACATGTTGTAGTTAGACTGTGGGCCAGGCTGAGGTCATGGATACGGAGTAAGCAGCCACTTCTTGCTTAGATATCCACTGTCTCCCAATAAGTGGCATCCAGCTGGCATTACACCCTCTTCGAACACTCTGTACAGTGCACTCAGCCTTAAAATCCTGGCATCATAGACAGGTCCCGGCCACCTTGCAACAACATCAATGATTTTGTACCTGGAATCAAAAATTATTTGCACATTATTGCTGTGGTATCTCTTTCTCTTTATATACTCTGTCTCAAATTCTGCGGGTGCAGCAATTCTAATATGAGTTCCATCAATCACTCCAACAACTCCTGGCATTGCAGCAATTTGCAAAAAAACTCTGCTTTGTTCCTGTTGGTTGCATGTGGGGTCACAGGGAGTGATATAAATTGCCTCAGAACATCATTTGATGAGAAAGCATCCAACGTTTCTGTGATGATCCTGCATACAGTCTGTTGAGAAGGCCCTAAATCATCACTGCTGCAGAGCTGCATCTTTCCAATAGCAAGGCAACGCAATAATATTATAATTTTCATTTCTGGACTGAGTGCCTTGTTCCTTGCTGGTGGTCTCAATAATGTCTCTCGCACTAAATCAGTTACAAAAATAATGCCTGCACGGTCCAGGCGGTATCTTCGGACCAGTTCTGCATCACTTAGTTTATTGAGAACATCTCTCCTGTCACGAAAACACCTTGACTGACGCTGACGAATTTATTGTTGTGGCTGTGGGGCGGCCATGTTTACTGTTATGATTCCACATTTCTTGGGTCCTTTCCTGGCACAGCATATATGACAGGCCTGACACCACTCTTCAACATTCCGTTGCATGCCGATCCAGTAGAACCCCTATCACAGCCGACTTCGAGTTTTCTTCACTCCCAGGTGACTACTAGTGATCTGGTTTTGAGACTCATCCAAGATCCTAGACATCATCTTCTTCAGAATCCCCAGTTGCCAATACTTGCCGAGGTCATTGAGTGTCTCCCAGTGACGCTCCTGTAGTCCGTTGTTCAAACGATGAAGGTTCCACTGACTCCAGCAGCTCTTAGTCGCAAGGCTGATTCTGGAAAACTCTTCCAAAGATGGTCACACTGTACTCTGCTGCAGCCACTGTAACACTGGTTGTAAATCTGTATCTTCCATCTGCATCCTCTTCAGGTCTTCTTCAGCCGACACTGTCCCTCTTATGGCAGTACGGCTTCATTTCTTGCTATGATCTTTTTTACCACACTGCCAGCACTTTAGGTCACAAGACAGATGACTTAGGCTGTCAGCATTGCCATAGACCTGCCCAGGATAGTCTTGCTCCTCATAGTTGTGCTAGTCCAGCTTTCCGAGACAGCATGCCAGTTGTCCTTCCAGATTCTTTAACGTCTTCAACCACTTGAGTGCTGCATGGTCCGTCCTGATGTTGATGGAGGACCCATACAAGTAGGGATGTAAGAAATCAAGGCTCTTTATCACTGCCAAGAGCTCCTTACGGGTCACACAGTAGTTCTGCTCCAGTATGCTGAGCTTGTTGCTGCAATAGCCTACACTACCACACTTCTTTTGGTCCTTCTTCTGTGACAGGATTTCACCAATACCATGGCCCCTAGCATCACAGTCCAGGATGAATGGCTGACTAATCTGGGTGATGCAATACTGGAGAGCTTGCCAACGCATGCTTGAGTTCATTGAAGGCCTTCTAAGTCACTGCAGTCCACGTAAACTTCTGCCTCTTCCCCAACAACTTGAGCAGGGGTGCGGCTATCCTAGTAGTAGGCACGGCACACAAACCCAGGAAATTCCATAGCACCTTCACACAAGTTGGAACCGGCCAGTTTTTCACAGCTGCCACCTTCTCTGGATCAGTACGCATGCCACCCTCGCCTACAATGTACAAATTCCCTCTGGAACAAGTAACACTTCTTGCGGTTCAACTTGAGGTGCACTCCTCAGATTATGTTGAACACCTCTGACAGCTTCTCTAATTCCTGGTCAAAAGTCTGTCCAAACACAATACATTGTCCAAATACATGAGAGCTGTCTGCCAGTGTAGGCCTTCCAGTAAACCATACATGAGACACTCAAACGTAGCTAGGGCATCACATAAACCAAATGGCATCACTTTAAACTGCCATAAACCCCACCTGTACGAAAAGGCTGTTTTCCCCCTGCCCTTCTCTGCAATCTTCACCTGGTGGTATCCTGCTTTAAAATCTGTGGTGGAGAACTATTTGGCATCTGACAGAGCAATCAGTGTGTCATTAGTCCTTGGCATGGGGTATGCATCCTTCACTGTCACTTCATTCAGGGCTCAATAATCCACACAGCACCTTACTGAGCCATGCTTCTTCCTTACCAGTCAAGGACTGCTGGACTTTTCTATCATTCCTTGACTTTGGAGATTCTCCATAACCTTCTCCATTTCTTGCCATTGGGCTGGCACCATGCTCCACACTGGCTGTTTAATCAGGAGGTGATCCCCGTTGTCTATACAATGCTCCACCAGATCAGTGCACCCCAGGTCGAGGTCGCCGGTGGAAAAGACATCAGCAAACTTCGTTAGCAGCTGCCTCAACTTCAGCGCTTGTGAGTCATGCAGGCATTGGTAACTCCTTGAAATTAGGTCTTGTAAGTGGTCTGGCAGCTACCCATCTTCTTTGACTACATTCCTTTTACAGGCCTTCCTCTGATGTCACATAGGGTCCACCACCTGACACAGTCACAATTTCTCCTTCGTTGATCTTCTGTGGCTCATGGGAGAAACTGGCCACCACAACCACCACTTCACCTGTGCCTGTTTCCACCAAAGTCCTCCCCACCATCACTCCGGCCTTCGTCTTGCACCGTATATCCGCCTCAACCACCCCTAGACAGCTGTCAAAAGAGCCACTCACCTTACACTGGGAGCAGGAGTTCTGATCTTGGAGGTATCACTGTAATGCCTAGCGCCCTCACCTCACCATCAGAACAGGTATGTCTCACTGCCCTGATGGGAACCGACTTTCCTCGGACCTTGAGTCTCATGGAGCAGAAGTCCAGCTCACAACCATGGACATCAGATAGTCCAGACCAAGAATACAAGGATCCTCCATGTCAGCCACGTAGACTGGAAGCATAGCCTCTAGCCCTGCTACTTCACTCCGGACATCCAGGGGTCCCCTCAGTTCTACGAGGTGCCCTATCACATCACACTGTTGTTCTGATGACTCAGGCAGATACCAATGATGTAACACATCAGGCCACACAAAAGTCCACTTTGAAGCTGAATCAATCACCAGGGAACACCTTTTGCCATCTATTCTTCCATCTACTCTCACACTATCAGTTGCAATTCTCTTGCATTTTCTTGGTGATGGGGCTACTTGGGAAAAGCCCACTGATGGTTGCCCCTTCACACTAACCTTTACTCGTTGAGGGTCATTAATTCAAAGGTCAAAGGTCACGGACACAAAGGTCAAAGGTCACTGGGTACATATGGTGCAAATCACAACATTGCACTTTCAAAGCCATCTCGCGTGAGTCATTATGTAAGCTACTCTGCTTATTGATGCTACTTCCAGACGATTTTATTTAACTCCATTGCACCCAGTATCTACAGCAGCGTTTTTCAACCGGGGTTCCCCGGAACCCTAGGGTTCCGCGAGAGGTCGCTAGGGGTTCCGAGAGAAATAGTGATAAATAGGCTAATCATATGTAAATGTATTTTTTAGTCATTTTTGTGCTTAATTTCATATTCGTAATTTTACTATACATGTACGGCATATTCTTGGAAAATTCTTGGATATTATCTTAAAAGTCTTAACCTGTTACATCATTTAATAGTATATAAATTATAGGGAATATACTTAGCGACGTCTTTACGGCGCCAGTGTGAAGTAGCCTTTAATGGTCGGTAGACAGGAGCTATACGTGACGGATTCGTGTAGTATCAAGTGACTTCATCCGAGTACAGGACAAATGCACGGTCTCCATCAGTTCCGTTCGTACCTCCTGGCGTGCTGGCATTGTCAATAAGCTTGAGATAAACGTGTTATTTTTTGCTTAAACCAGTTATCAGAAAAAATATATAATATGTTCTCCTTATGAACTTTAAGTTTATACAGGAGAAAGAAAGATATCAATAATGATACATAATAATTATTATATAAGGGTTCCTTGAGACATGAAAATTATTTCAAGGGTTCCATAAGGGTAAAAAGGTTGAGAAACACTGATCTACAGTATGGGACGGAACTGGGCATTTTCAAATTTTAGTAAAGATGGGAACCCCGCGGCAGGGACCTATGAGCTTCGCGACTATGAGCCGACAGGCGGAGGGAGGTACACCTAGCACCCTTCCAGCAAAATCCCTCGCACAGAAACTCTGAGAGCTAAGGGGTTAATTTAAAAATGTGTGTTTTTTTTTTTCATTGAATGGGTTAATTAGGGCTGTATCTAGCCTCTCCATTTCCAAATATATCTTCCATATCAGAATAAAGTAGCGCAGAGATAGCAATAAGAAACGAATACATTAACTGATTGAGAGTTAATTTGTTAGCCACGTAAAATGCACAGTTGTAATGTGCCCATTGTTCTTTATGCCTGTAGCGTGCATCATCTTGTGACTAAAGTTTGAGTCTTTCATTATGTATCACAGGAATAACGAAAAGATGTAACGAACATGAAACTCCTTTTGAACAGTTAGAAACTGGCAACTAAACGAGGACGAGCGGTTACTGGAAATCCTCATCACCATGGTAATGGAGATTGCATTTCAAACTCACTCCGGGTCGGAACTGTTACTAATCTCATGGACACGCCGAATATGCCAGGAGCCCAAAGTGCCGAGCCGAGTGGATGCGGAAGATATTAAAGGTAAATGAAAGAATCTGCGAGTTGCGTAACACGTGAGGGGTGGAGGCTGGGAGGGAGACAGGTTGCGGCGATCAGGAAAAAAAGTCAGGGAGTAACAACCAAGAATTGAGTTTATGATGACGGTTAAGGGAGCGATAGAGTTGATTATGGTGTTATAAAGAGTACAAAGATCGTCAGTTGAGGGTTCTTATTATTTGTATTGCACACACACACACACACACACACACACACACACACACACACACACACACACACACACACGACATTACCATTCAAAACTGTCAATTGGAGATTTAGGGATTATAAGGTGAAGCTGTTATTGTTCGGATCAGAGAAGTATATTTTCAGAATATTCTCTGAGCTCTATTCTTCTTAGCATAGGGAACTCCTTAACACTTCTGTCTTAGTCGTTATTTTTTTTTTTACATTTCCATCTTATTGTATCATTGTATTGTATTTCTTACTCTATAATACAGAAATCAATTTGCTACAGAATATTACTGTACAATAGGATATGAAGGAAAATAAATCACTACTGAAGAGGTGTTACGAAATCTGCTAAGACAGCGACAAAAGTCCTACTCTTTCTTACAGCTGCTACAATAATCCATTGTGTCAGGGACAAAATAATTCCACCTCACAATAAGGGCATGTCCGTCACCCTACTCTCTGCCACATCTTAACAACATCATGGGTAGACACACAAACTAAGTCTCTCTCAATACAGGAATACGAATATTTACCCTCATAGGAAAATGAGAGTCAGATGAGGTGAAAAAAAGGAAGTTCTAACCCATCTGTAACTCCCATAATTTGTTCAGTACTATAGTATTTTACTGTAGCTAAACTAGGAGCAAGTTCTAGAAGCCTGAAACTGTTGACAGAATGAAGCTGAGTTAATCTTTGTGACCTACTGGAGTACAGGTGATTGTACCACCAAATACAGGAAGGAGGAATTTTAATATAGAAAAAAAATACATTACATTACAAGATTGTTTTATTTTTTTAAATAACAGAACTGAGGAAGGAAAAACAAATGAGTAAAAAAAAATAATCCATACACCAGAATACTGGTGTCCTCCATTCATAAAATGTCTGTAACAGTTGGACTTAACTGCTGTAGGTTGACGTTTGGAAGGAAACAACTCTGGGGAAGCGAGTTCCAGAGAGTTCCAGTTCGGGGAATGAAAGAATTCTGATAGGCAGAAGTTCTGCAATATGGCTGGGTGACGTTCCAGTCATGAGCGCTGCCAGATGCCCGTGTAGCACGAGGGAAGGCATGGAGAGGTGGCACAATGGATGCAACTTCGTTTGAGCATTTGCCATAAAAATACCTGTAAAATAACGCAAAGGAGGCAACATTCCTCCTTACTTGTAGGGGAGGCAGTTTACTTATAACAGCAGGGTTATTAAGAATTCCAGCAGATTCGTTGTGAATTATGTCTAGTTGTTTTAATGCAACCTCTCCAAGTCCACTCCACAAGGGTGAGCAATATTCAAGCTGAGAGCACACATGACTCTCATAAATTTTAGATAACTGCTCGTCAGTGAAGAAGTTACGGACTCTGTACAATTAACCAAGTTTCTTTGAGGCGTTTTTAGCAAATGATCTGACATGAAAGGTCCAGCTGGGGGCATTGTTAAGTGAGACACCGAGAATACTTTTGGAGATGAGAATATTAGTAGCATTAAAGGTGATATACGAATCTGGCAATAACTGTCTATTAGTAAATTGTATATATTTGGTTTTACAAGCATTAAATGAGACAAGTTTGTTTTGTCTCCATTCACTGATCGTAGATAAGTGTTGATTAATGGAGATGGCTGTACTGAGTTGAGAGTTAGATACTTAAATTCGTAACCCCGTTAAAAAATCCTTGAAACTGAATGTTTAAAGTTGTTAAACATTTCTATATTGTCTTCATAGACAGGAAGTATTTGCTGATTTCTTATAACCATTATATCTCATACTCTGACTCAGATGTGAAGTATTCGATAATAGTAACATCTCCGCGACCCGTAACAACTTTGCATCCAAGGACTTCAAAGTAGGCTACAACCTTTTGGCCATTTCCAGACAATTTTATTCATATTAAATGAGAGTATGTGAACTAAAGGCATTAGACATGGTCTCCAGTAAAGGCTTTCACTACTAGAGATGCATCCTAAATTAACCTAAATCGTCTGACAACAGCAAGAATGTGTTATTAATGACCCCGAGGGGCATTTTTTTATGCTCTGATCCTCTCTCAACCAGTTTAACCCTTTCAGACCGGGTGTATAGTTTTTTGTTTTTATTCTCTTTGCCGCCAGACGATTCTGCTCACACTAAGACCAGCAATTCAAACACGAGGGGTTAGATGTACTTTAGTTTTCATTAACCCTCTTTATTTGGGTGTTCTCATAATCTAAACCAAATCATCTAGTGGCAGAAAGAATATAAAATTAATATATCATCGGACTGAACTAGTCTGAAGTGCTATTAATTCAATAGCAGAGGCAGTGCAATTACCTCATAATTAAAAAAAAAAATGTCTGAGATCAGGCATAAATTAGGATGCCAGTTCCCTGATGCCCAGCAGTCACCGTTCGTTGCACAACGCTTCATACGTTACCATTACTGCATTACGACCCGCTATTCATATTTAAACCTGTACAGACTACGGTACAACTGCCTCATTCAAAGCTGGTGTGATGTTATTAGTGAGTGTGTTGCGGGACATGTGGGTCTTGTGAAACTTATCCCTGTTTTAACGAACCTCACATCGACAAACTGTTCCCTGGCCCAGCCTTGGATGGATTTCGTGTCATTACCGAATTTTTAAGTGGGAGTTAAACATAAAAACACCAGACTGCAATTACCACACATCTACACCCGACTGAAAAGTGTCGGAGCTCATTCTGTTTCAAACGATCTAGCACTACCGACGATGGATATTGCAAAATGTCCGGTATTCCTAGGCCTGCCTCATGCACAATATTACTTCACAGAGACCTTTTCTGTCACCTAATGTAGTCATAGTAACAATTTTAAACAATAATGAGAACAGACGAGCCCCTTCAATCCTTCAGTTCCTGAAAGATTTTTTTTCCTTTATAAATATTGCTGTAGAAAATCCCACATGACATTTTTTCAATTCGGGAGAAACTGGGCAAAAGTGAGTGGTTGGAAAGAACCTCCACTAACTCCTTCAGTATCGTGGCACTCTCCTAAGTAATATCGCCTGCAGAAAGCCAGAATTTTACAGAAAGGTAAATCATCGGATGGACGGAATTAATACTCTTTGGAAATCAGCAGATGTATTGCTCATTTACTACAACACTGCTATCGTTTTTGCGTGATCCTGTTTTGGTCGTAGGTGCAACCAAACTCTCTTCTCTCCCACACAGCCGCCTTCAGCAGCGTCACCGTCAACGACCAAACTTAAGCCATTTAATGCTCGTTATGAACCAGCTGCCTTCCAGAAAGAATTAACGAAAGCAGCCAAGCGAGAAAATAATGAAGAAAAATGGAATAGAATCTTTTAAACTTTGGAATGCGATGACTCTCTCTCTCTCTCTCTCTCTTTCTCTCTCTCTCTCTCTCTCTCTCTCTATCTATCTCTCTCTCTCTCTCTTTTATGTGTCCGACTCTGGGCATAGGCTTCACAGCTTGCTCTCAAGGCCCAGTAGTCCTCCCACATACAATACACCTCTCTACATGTCACCACTTCGGCGCTAACACCCACCGTCCATATTGAATACATGCTAGGGCTGTCCCATCCATCGCTTGTTGTACTAGTGTACTGGTATTAGCAACGGTAATTTTATGACATGTTGGCGGGTCTTCTGATACTGTAGATCAGTAATGTCTGATTTCATGAAATTCAAATCCTTAAACTGTTCCCTGCCCCAGTGGGGGTTTGAACCTGGGTCCGGTAGGACTGCAGGCCACTTCTCTGCAAATTGAGCCACCACCAAATCCTTTGGTAGATGTTCTGTCGCATCCGTCTCTTGTTATATGATTGTAATTATGCGACACTAGGCAGTATTTTTGAACGGTGACTAAATTCATTTATCCCTAAATGCCTTCCCAGATCAATGAGTATGGCTAGTATGATTCAAGTGCGTAATAAGCGATTACACCATGAGAGTGACTCGAGACCTGTTAACTGTAAGATACGTAAACGCCAATTTCAGCTGTCACTACGGACACTGTGTCATGTCTCTCTAAGGCTGATCCTACTTATAGGGAAGTATCTGAAAGAGGTGACCTGCAGTGGTAAAGATCAAGAGGAAAGTAATGATACTTATGGCTGAAACAAGCCAATCGTCTTTGCTAGGAATTACTAGGGATGGGAAGAGTTGTTGCCTGCAAATTTGTAGAGAGGAATTCCTGCTAATACAATCGGAGAGTGATGCGTTGACGGCCCCTAGTGAATGAGCATGTGTGTGAGCATATCCATGCAATTGTGTATAGCTCATGCTAGACTTCTTGAATGGGAGGGGATAGATAATGCTTTGATGATCCCCATCAGCACTACCCCTTCCTCGTGTGAATAAAATCGTCTGGTTCTAACAAGGATAAAATGAACTTTTTATTCTTCGCCCAAAATATTGAAGCTTATTCAAAGGATTGTAGGCTAATAAATTGTGGTGTTAAAAAAATGATGGAGAATATGTCTGAAGTACGGAAGTTTGGAGAAACGAATGAGGAAAAAGAAAGAAAAGACAAAATGAATCTTTGATAGTCACACCCAACCCAACCGTGCCCACCACACCAACTCATCCCTAAAGGTATAATTTGTCTCCAGATTCACACCACACGCACCATTGAAACATCCCGAACGCACACCTAACACACCAACAATATTCTCATTCTTCAGTACAATTACGCATGATGTTATAACTCTACGTGTGCAAGTTGCCGTATTTTGTTTTTCAAAGTATAGTGATCCAGTGAGTGAATAAGTGATACAAGTACGGAAACATGCTGGATATGGCCGTCCCTGTGGGTGCTGGAAATTAGAGGTGGGATGAAAGGACAATGAGACGAGGAAGGAATATCTATCAAGTTACGCTAAACCAATATTTATGTTAGAATAGATTAGATTAGACTAGTTTAGGATATGTGTCCTAAGGCTAGGTTCGGTTGAATTTGGTTAGGCTGACTTAGGCTTGTGAAACGAGATTAGGTTTGAGTGAGATAGGTTAAGTCTAGGTTAGACTAGGCTGTGTTAGACTCGAGTGTGTTTAGGTAGATTAAGTTAGTTTGCTTTAAAACAATTTACATTAGACTTGGAACCGTTACGTTCCGTAAAGTTTGGTTAGACTGAATTATATGAAGAGATGTTAGGTTACGTTAAGGTATGATATGCTTGATTAGATGAGATTATGGTAATCTCAGTTCTGTACTGTTATATCACGCAAGTATTTTTTTATGTACAGTAGGTTAAATGAAATAGGTGTACATCATATTAAATGAAGTGACCTTCAATTAGATTAAATTAGCTCGCGTTAGAACAAGCTAGGTTTCGTTTAATAAAAATAAGCTTGACTATGCCATGCTGGCTTAGATTATGTTAGGCTTTGTTTAGTTATATGAAGTGAGGATTGATTAAGCTTTGTTAGCATAGATTATGGTAGGTTCGGCTTGATTCCACGCTGAGAAATTGAGTTATGTTAGGGTCGGTTTGATTAGGTGAAGTGTGGTTTGGCTGGATTAGTTTTCGTTAGATTCCATAAAGTGAGGTTAGGTTAGGTCTGGATAGGTTAGATGAGATAGAGTTAGGTTTGTGGATAGATTTATCTAGATACCTTTAGGTTAGATGGTGTGAGGTGGATCTGAGAGATGAGATGAGGGATATCATGAGCTAAGGTAGGTTCATTTGGGCTGACATCAGTTAATGAAAAAAATGGATATATTTGAGAGGTAAGGAAGAATTTCGGATCGGGTCAAGGTCATAGGTTTGGACGCACCTGGTTACTGGAGGCCTGTAGGTGTATGGGTGTGAGCTTGGGCAGTGGCAGAGAAGGAAGCAGGTACTGTACCGGGTACGTTAGAGTGGAGCCGTTGATGGGGAGAATATTGAAATGAGAAAGTCTGTCCCAAAGACACCGGTTATATCAGTAATAATACCGGCGGCGGGATATAGTTTTTCAAGGTTGTCATCACTGAAATGAAATGCACCAAAAATAAGTTTGGAACACACACAGAAGTTAGCCGGAGTAGTGTCCGCCCTGCACCAAACTCTCTGCGCTATAAACCGATCATCCTTCTCAGTCTCACTTAATTCCATCGCAAGTACACAGCAATTCTTTAAGTAGCGGCAAGCTCCCCTCTCTCTCACCACCCTCTTTGTAATGTAATTCTCGTTGTCCTCCTCTCTCTCTCTTGTTATCTACTACTTGCTCCTCTCTTCCCTTTCTCCCTCTACTTTTCAACTTTATCTTCAGCTGCGCATTCTTCATTCTTCTAATTTTCCTCTAATATCAGCCCTTTCTTTTGTACTTTTTGCATTTTCATATTCTCCCTTTACTTTTCCTCTATACTATCCTATACAACACTTTCCCCTTATTGCATTTCTTCTCATCTTAAGCATTTTTGTATCATTTCCAGTTCCATATTGCTTGCCTTCTTTGCCACAGCATTCTCGACGACATCATAATGTATCATACTCGCGTCAACTGACTGTCATTTACAGTACCTCAAAACTATTCCATATTTTGGCTTGACATTTTTCTTAGCATCCTCTAGTATCACACCTCTCCATTTCACACAAACCTAGCATTTCAGGTCTCTCTCTCTCTCTCTCTCTAATGTTCATTCTTTTCTCTCACTTCAAGAACTTTTTCCCCCTCCCCCCTCCTCAACCCTCTTATTCAGTTGAGAACAGACACTAACATTACCAAGAAAGCAAAGAACTCTACAAACCCAGGATAAATTGACATGAATAACCTACACTTAAAACATTTAGGACTAAGAGATATGAAAGCACCTCACAAACATCATTACCTCGTCATACGCATACTGTAACATTCCCAACATTTGGAATTGTGGAACCGTCACCACTGTTCCTTAAACCATGCAAGGACCCAACACACCTTTCTTTGTACATAACCACAACACTACTTAGCATGTCATCCAAGACAGTGAACACCTACTCCATAACAAAGTCACATCTGATGTTCCCTTGTTCCCTCACAACGCGGTTTTAAGTCACTGCACTCCACAAACACGTTACTGACCAACCAAACACATCATGCATCTGATGATATCAATTCTGCGCGACGCACACAAAATACACTTCATACAACAATAGACATTACTGAAGCCTTTGATACCACCTCCTAGAAATATACTTACCAGAATCTACAACACAAAGATGGAGAACAAGGCCAGATGCTGGCTTACCAACTACTTACCTGGTAGACAAGCACGTGTTACACTATCAGGGAAGCCATCTCGAACATGAACCTTTCTTGACTGAGTTCCACAGAGCTCCATTCTTTCACCACAATATTCAACTAATTCATGCATGCCATGCTTACACCTCAGACACTTCAGACCCGCGTCATGGACAAATTGACATTCGTTCCAGCAAAATCCACCACTACCCTCATCACCAAAAGGAAAAATGAGGCCCAGACCACCCATAACATCACAGTTAGCAATGTACCAGTGCCACACACTCCTTCCAATAAGATCCTTGGGGAGACATGTCTCTGATTTTCTCTGTATGTACCATTAACAAGATATCAAGATAAAGTGTATCCCAGACTCAAAGTACTGACCTCTTACCTGCTCAGGTGAATATGTGCTTCTTGAGCTAATCCCACGCCCCCGGTTAAGATAGCACCTGCCCAACGATTCTCCAGTTGCGTGTATTCTAAGGAGTTTACAGGAGACTTCACTTATTTTTCGAGTTATCAAGTAGGTTTAGTTTACAACTTAGGAAAAACTGTGAGGCAACTGACGTGTTTAGTGACAGGTTGAATGGTTGAGAGAACGAGGCTGGAATGGTGACTGCTAAGGCAGTGCATGTAGAGGAAATGGGAATGTTGGGCAAGGTCGATAATTTAGAAACTATGGTAGTTAAGGCTGAGACCAGGCTAGATGACAGTAATGGCTTCCAGCCAGTTAAGGAAGGGTGCAAGGCTAAGGTAAGTAACACTGATTAGAAAGTAACTATTATAATAAGTTTTAGGAACTAAAGAATGACGTGCAGGATGAGCTTAGTCCCTTACTTGTCCGGGAGTAATTGATCATGCAATAGGAGAAAGAATTTTGTACTAAGGGTTCTAGAATGAAGTATTTTGCTTTCGTGGTTGTAGGATACAGGATGTGACTGAGACAGATAATGATTTAGTCTGCAACACGTCAGAGGACTCAGTCTTTGTTACAGCTGTAGTTTAATAATGTAGCTTCACGCAGGCCAGGGGAGATACTTAGGAAGTATAAGGACCTTATTAGGTAGTTCACGGTATTATATAGGAAGTTAGTTGTCTGTGGTCTGTTACCAATATTTTACATTGGTTCTGTAATTCCCAGTAGAATGATATGAGTCAATAGTAGGCTAGAAGGTCTGTGTAGAAAGTAGAGTGAATGTTTATTGATGTTTAAGACAATTTTAGCCACAACAAGAATTTATATGGTAAGGACGGCCTTCAGCTCAGTAGGGTAGGCAAAGCTAAGCTGGGTAGAGTTCTAGGTGACAGTGTTAGGCATGCTAAGGTAGTGATAAAGAGGTGGAAAGAGGGACAGTTAATGGTGTAGCGGTAAATAATTCAGTCTCTCAGACCAAAGGTGGTAGGGTAAGTTAGGTGAGACCAGAGCATCAGGTGTGTCTGGGAGACCTGACCCCACCTCAGGTACAAGTAGACAAGCAACGGATTTGTGGAGAGGGAGGGGATGATAGTGGTTGGTAGGAGTGTCAGCTATTGACTGGGGATTTAAGCAATTTTGCAGGGCTAATTTTAGTGTCTCATAGCCGTGCAATGAGTATTATGTATATGAAGGTGAGAATTATTATTTCAAAGTGAGAAGAATTGATTACGGATGCAACTACTGATAATCCTGACATAATTATGATTACAGAATCATGGTTTGTAGCCCGTAAGAAGCACCTTTTCGGAGAAGTATCACTACAAAACAATAAAATATTTCAAAATTCGTGACTGCAAAGTACCAGTGAGGGAGCTCTGGTATCTGCTAAAAACAACATAAATGCAGTACAGATCTGTAGGCTGGACACTGAAGCACATGATTCGTTGTATGTCGAAATTTTCAGGGACTAATAAACCTTTTTTTCTTTTTTCTTTTCGTGGAGAGGTATATGCAGAATGACCAAGTTAAATGAGGAAAACAGATTTTTCTACAATTAAAAAAAAAAAAAAAATCAGTAATAGTTAATAAAGATGATATCTGGAGGGGATAAAAAAATCCAAATATTGACTGGAAAATTTAGTGTCCAGACAAAGAAGAGAACAGGTTGTTAGAACTGGTAGATGATGCATTTTGAAGTCAGGCAGTGAATACACTGATGCTTGAAAATAATATATATACTCGACCTTGCCTCAGCAACAATGACCTAATAAATTTGTGTGACAGTGAACATAGAATGGGCGAGCATAATATCATTTGGCTTAAAATTAACATCAACCGTAGGACCAGTATAAATAGCATTTAGTTCTTGACTTTTAAAAAGCAATCTTTGATAATACAATATGAGGAAGGAAATTTCCAACACCAACTGGATTAAGTTACTACAATTGGATAATGCTAGAGAAATATGGGAAATATTCACCAATTGATTGATGTCTGTCGAAAAAAAATGGACCGAGAGCTACCAGAGGGAACAGTCACACTTATAAACCAGCCTGAATGCTTAAGGATACTGAAGAAATTGCCGGTCGCAAGATTCGTCGAGAAAGATACATAAACAAGCTAGGCGATTAATTAAAGGTAATTGAACGTTTCAGGGTTTTATTAGATCTAGGGACGGCTGAGGTACACTTGCAAAACACTCTAACTTTTCTCACGCATGTTACCCCACCGCTTCACTCAAGACTACTTGCTGACTGCTTGTTTGCTGATTAACTGATTCTTGGTTACTGACTCTCTAACTGAAAACTTTGTCTTTCCCTGATTAACTGTCACTGTCTGACACAGTAACTCTTTGACTCTCTCTGTACATCTGCCAATGACACACTGTTCACTGACTGTCTGTTACTGACTCTGACTCGCAGTCACACTGACTAAACTGAACCGAACTCTCTCACTGGCCACCACGTGCTCACCCGTTCCATCTGTTATTCTTGGCTAAATGCCAGCAAGGGAGACAGGTACAGTTTTAATACTCTTCCCTCCAACTACTGGTCCAGTCTAGAATATTCTAGAGCCTAGGAGAGAAACACAACAGACATGCTGAATTCTCCAGAATGATCCTCGCATCTCCAGATATATACATTAACCTCATCATACACCATAACACTTAATTTCTCGAATGTTCCTCACATTCCATATAGAAACCGCTAACCTAATCCTATACCATAACACATCATTCTTCAATGTTCCTCACATCTCAAGGTGTAAAACACTGACCTAATCATACAAGCATAACAATATAAAAAATACAAAAACTTAGATGAAATCGTGATGATATCATCAAATGTTTTAAATTACAACAGCAATGTTACACAATTATTTGGAAAAGTAAACAATATTTCCTTGTACAAAGGAAATGGGGAAAAAGAAGTGTGTGGTAATCATAGACCATAGGGGCATTTGTCTTCTTAGTATAATAGGAAAAGTGTATGGTAGGATATTTATTGACAGAGTTAGAGAAAGAATAGAGAAATTAGTTGGAGAAGAACAGGGAGGATTTAGGAAGGGAAGAGGTTGTGTAGATCAGATATTCATTCTTAGATCTTTAGTGGAAAAGTTTCTAGAGAAGGGAAAGAAGTTGTATGCGGCTTTCATGGATTTGGAGAAAGCATATGACAAGGTGGATAGACAAGGATTGTGGAAAGTGTTAAGAATATATGGAGTAGATGGGAAGTTGTTGAATGCTGTGAAGAGTATGTACGATGGTGCGAAGGCTGCAGTGCGTGTGGATGGTGAACTAAGTGAATTTTTCTCTTTGAAAGTTGGTTTGAAACAGGGATGTGTCATGTCTCCATGGTTGTTCAATCTGTACATGGATGGGGTAATAAAAGAGGTACAAGGTAGGGTAGTGGATGTTGGAGTGGCCCTGGTGAGAGAGGATAGTGTTTGGAAACTCCCTGTACTGTTGTTTGCAGATGATACTGTGTTGTTGAGTGAAGACGAAGGGGAGCTGCAAGGCTTGGTGGATGAGTTGGAGAGAGTGTGTAAGAAACGGAACCTAAAGGTGAATGTAGGGAAGAGTAAAGTGATGGTCTTTGAGAGAGGTGAAGTTAGTGAATGTACAGCGAGGTTGGATGGTGAGGAATTGGAAAATGTGAGTATGTTTAAGTATTTGGGTAGTGTGATGAGTAAGGATGGAGGTTTGGAGGGTGAAGTGCTTGAAAGGGTACAGCAGAGAAGAAAGGTTGTTGGTTCCTTGAAAGCAGTGATAAGAAACAGGGAAGTGAGCATGGAAGTGAAAAAGTTACTACATGACAGTATTGTGATACCAACTCTAACGTACGGAAGTGAAGCTTGGACATTGTTGGAAGGACACAAGTCAAGAGTGAGAGCAGTGGAAATGAGTTATTTAAGAGGAGCCTGTGGGGTCACGTGGAGAGACAGGCTGACGAATGAGGATATAAAGGAGCATTGTGGTGTGGATGTGGATGTGATAGGAAGCTTTATGAGGAACACACTGAGGTGGTTTGGCCATGTGGAGAGGATGGAGGGTGAAAGACTGACGAAGAGAGTGTATGTGAGTGAGGTGGAGGGGGGAAGAGGGAGGGGGAGGCCGAGGATGAGATGGAGGGATGGGGTGGAGAGGTATGTGAGAGAGGGGGGTGTGAGTTGGGAGCAGGGCAGTGAAATGGCGGGGGACAGGGCGAGTTGGAGGCAATTTGTTTATGGCCACCCCAAACGGGATTGAGGCGTCTGGCAATAGATAGATAGAAAAGTTTCTCATTATGCAAAATCAAACCCTATTTTTTTTTTATTCTGTGAATAATAAGAAAACTAAAGATTAAAAGGCAGCATAGGCCTTCAGCTACACTCGAAGGCAATCTCATCAATGATAACAGAATGACAGCAACAAAACTACAGAACGTCTCCACAGATTGTTTTCACAAAAGAAAGAAGTGTAACCATTCCCATCCCACAAACAGTTTTCTCAGGACCAGAAAATCTATCAACGACTTTGCTTGACAAGATGTATTACATTATCTTTAGAAAAATCGGCCCAGTAACATCAGCTAGCCCAGACCAGATATCACCTCGCATACTGCATGAATGTTACAGATAGTAAGCTGTTCCTATAGCTGAAATATTCAATAACTTAATGGAAGCTCGCTAATATATCACCTGTCTTTAAAAGGGGCGGAAAGAAAACGCGCCACAAATTATGTTCCAATAAACCTGACATCAGTACTTTGCAGATAATGGGACAAAAATGTAATAGATAAAATCACCCGGTTCCTTAACAGCCATAATCTTATAGCAGATAATCAACAAGGGTTTCGTAATAATAGGTCAAACCTTACAAACTTCCTTGATTTTTTTTTTTTATTATGCAATAACTGGGTTGCAAAAATATCTTCAGATGTCCTATACCAGGATTTCCAAAAAGCCTTTGATAAGGTCCTCTATCTAAAACTACTAGAAAATCTAAAAGTCCAGCGCCTCTCAAACAAATTATGTTCATGGATTGGTGGCTGGTTAGCGAATCGCAACCTGTGTGTAGTAATAAAAGGTAAATCATTAGACTGGCTTGAAGTAACGAGCATCTCCTCAAGGGTCATTTCTAGGACCAGTTCTTTTCATCATTTATATCATTCAATTAGAAAACGAATTCGCTTCTAAGGTAGCAAAATATGTTGATGACACGATAATTGGAAGCAAAGTAATTACGAAAGCAGACAAAGAATCTATAGAAAATAATTTTTATAAAACAATAAATGAATGAAAAATGGCAGATGAAGTTAATGTAGATAAAGGTAAAGTAATGAACTTTTGCGGCAAAAACATTATATATGAATGTCATACGATCAACATCCCACTGACGGAAGCAAAGACCGAGAGGGATTTAGGTGTTATTATTAGTAACGACATCAAATACTCAAGATAGAGTATAGCAGCCATTAACCCATTGGATCTCAGAGTTCCTGGGTGAGGCACTGTACTGGAAGAGTACTAAGCGTACCGCCCTCCGCCTATCGGCTCATAGTCGCGAAGCTCATAGGTCCCTACCCGGGGGTTCCCTACCTTATTAACCTTTGAAAATTCTCAGTTCTGTCCTTTATTGAGGACACTGGGCTCAAATGGGTTAAAACAGGAAACAAAATGTTCGATTTCATCGCAAGGAACATCGATAATAATAGATCCTATGTAATCTCTAAGCTTTATACACCATTAGTTAGACCACACCTAGAATACAGTCTGCTGCAGTTAGAATACTGTCTGGTGTAGTGATTGCTGAATCTTACCGTCAGCTAAAACAGACTCGGAAGAGTGCAGCATGGAGCAACAAAAATTACCCCGTCACTGAGGAATTTACCCTACAAAGAGCAGCTATTATTCAGTACGTTTTTATCTCTCTCTCTCTCTCTCTCTTTCTCTCTCTCTCTCTCTCTCTAAAAAAAAAAAAAAAAAAAAAGGTGACAGCTAAGAGGAGATTTAAAATAAGTATTTAAAATTCTAAACAAATATGACGATGCTAGATGTGGTAATCTGTTCAAAATACAGAGTGATACTTTGACTATTTTTTTTTTTAGTAATAATGGGAGGAAGCTCAAAAGCAAGAGATGTAACACTACTATATGGCAAATTACTTTAATATTCGTGTGGTGGAGCAATGGAATAGGCTTCCAGCAACAACAGTTGGTGCAAAAACCATCGATGCCTTTAGAATTCGGCTAGACAAATGTTTTGAGACTATGGGCTACAGCTAACTTTGTCTTATTTCCAGGATGAAATGTATGCTGAAGAACTTTCGGCGACAGTGTACACTTTTTTAAACAGATCTGTAGCACAGATATTACGCAATCCATAGTTGTTTCTCTTCTGCCTGTCCTATAAATTTTCTTTCTAACAAGCATTTTCTTTTAAATCTTTTTCCTGCCGGTTTTGCCGAATGGTGTGGTGGATGGGGGAAAGCTTCCTCTTTTCTTTTCTTTTCTTTTCTTACACATTAAATGACCTCGTCAGGGCCAACAGTCCTCCTGTTATGTGTACTTCCTATATATTCCAACGTGATCAGTGCAACAAAATGAAAACTCTCCCTACCCTAAAACCTGTACAGCCGATCAGTGATCTCATCCCTCCTCACATGGGCCGCCATCCTATATAATACCCACTACAACATCTTGCATGACATACAAAACAACATTCAACGCATTATCACTGGCTGCACCACTACCACGAACACACCTCACCTCCACTGAGAATCCAAAGTTCATATAAGAAAATAGCATGAGTGGTGTACCGTTCTACATGGCAACCTGCCCTGACACACAACAACCCTGTCATTATATTACAGAGTCACACAACACAATCAACACTGACAGATTACAGACCCCCTTCAATATCTCACCTCCAGACAATCCAACACAAGGAATGAAAAAAACACCTTCATATTCATTCCATGCACAGGACAATACAACAACTCAATCAGAACACCACATATCAAGTCTCTCTGTCCAACTCCACCCATAAGAGGTATCTTTATATTGATGTGATTGAGTTCATCTTCATACGCTTAGATTAGGATATCACCCAGCCCTCCTTGGGTACGAGCTAAAATTTGGGTTGAGTGAAGTCACAGATGACAAGTGCTTCGCCCGCAGAGTAGGCATAAACATGATCCTCTAAGTAGTCCAGTATAACATATTCCACACTAAGACACAAAAACAACATCAAGGGTGAAAGGAATCTGTGAGACGACTCCACAAGGGTAGTTGCTCGCCTGTTGTCGATGGGCCTGCAGCATCAGGCTTGACTGGCATTCAACAACAACAACAACCCTATCCCCTAATACTATCCCTTCCTCCTCTTCTTTTCCCCACTTCCCTCATTTTCTTCTCAACCGGCCTTCTCTCCCCACATTTCCTGCTCAATACTCATTCCCATCTCTTTCTCTCTCTCTCTCTCTCTCTAGATAGGTAGATAGATGAACAGATAGATACATAGGCATTAATAGATAGATACATAGATAGAGAGTTAGATACATAGATACACTGTTAGATATAGATATAATTCTTTATCAGGAGTGTATGGACCCAAGGCTAGCCTACACAGTCCCTACATTTATGATGAGGATGACCATCCTCGCTTGCCCAGGCGGTATTACATGAACATTAAATTCCACCAAAGTGATTTTATTATGTGGCTCCTTTGAAAAAACAAATGACAGCCGACTGTCTTGTGAAAGCACCGAACATTTTCTCATACAGTCTTTAAATCTTTAAGTAACAACTGGTAACATTTTCATCTGTTTGCTTCCTGCTATTCATACGTCATTTAGAAACATTCCCCTTGGAAAACTGATAATTATTAATTGTATTACGCAAATACAGTAAACTCTCAATTATCCATTGTCACAATATCTGGTCCAATGCAATATCCGGTGCTGCAGGCTCAGCTTTATTAAAGCAATGTCCATCAAAAACTTTCGATATCTGGCAACAAAACAGGACATAACCGGTGGTTCTATACAACATCCGGCTCCGTGATGTATCACCCGGCTCGAAAACGGTAGCCTACGAGCAATGTATATCTGTACTGTATCATTACTTTACTGTATTTTTATGCTTAATTTTCATCATTTACTCATGGGAAGGTTTTAGGATACACAGTCAAGACCGACAGTAATTTTATTTGGCTCCACGCTGAACGTTGGGCCAGTGATGGGGGTTGGGTGACGTTTACTGTGATTAGTGTGTCTGTGTGTGTATATATATATATATATATATATATATATATATATATATATATATATATATATATATATATATATACAGAGAGAGAGAGAGAGAGAGAGAGATTTTGGTAGGTGGGGACATCCATCATCCACTCACTCAATGTACAGTGATACCATATGAGCTCTACACTGAGTGACAAGCCAAATAGTTTCCTGTACCCAGGAAACCATTTACTATGCTGGATGGTAACCATATAACCGGAGTTTCTGGCCAGGTTAAATGTCCCCCAGATTCCCCTATCCAAAATCACTTTATCATGGCAGTCGTTTCAGAGAGCCTAAGAGGGCCCAGTACCTGCCCAGGGTCCCAAACAAATGGGCAGACTTGCGTGGCCATGTGGAATATGAGAGGTGTGAATTAGGAAAGCAAGAGGGTGGAAGTGGTGAATGTGTTCAAGAGTGCGAGATATGCTGTGATGGCATCGTGTGAGGGGTGCAAACGATGAGGTGAAAGAGAGAGAGATTGTCCAGGTACTTGAGGCTGCGAAAGTGGATGTATGTGGAGTAACTGAAACTAAATGAAGAGGAAAGAGTGTGAGAGAATGGGAGTATGGATAGGGTATATGTGCAGGATAGGTGAGAATGAGAGGGAAAAAGAAAGAGTGTGTATTGTTGTGAGTAAAAGATGGAAGAAGAACATAAGAGAGTATGAATCATTTGGCTCAAGGATTGTGTGATAAGATTGAAAGTTGGAATACAAATGTGGGCGATTGTGTGCGTGTATGCGCCAATGCAAGATCGTGCAAGCAGAGTGAGAGAAGAGTTCTGGACAAATGTGGTGTCATAAAAAAACTTTGTAGTTACTTGTAGAGAAGTTATATATATTAGACTTCTGGACGAGCGGTTGTTATGCTTGAGTTGTTTGTACTTTGATAATCTTGGTTCCCATTTGTCATGCAATGACAGGAGAGGTAAAGAATAGTATGGGACTATTTTTATTAGTCTTGGAAATATTAACAAGTCTCCCACACACGAGTGAAGTTAGGTAGAGTCCCGCGAGCTACCTCCTGTCTCTCTCTCTCTCTCTCTCTCTCTCTCTCTCTCTCTCTCTCTCCATGTTGCTAAGCCCTTCTCCCTACTACCTGCCTGTTCTATGGCCTGTCTCCTTCTGAGCTCTCTTTCCTAAATTCTGGTGAAACAGGAGTCGTGTCACGTGTGTTCACTGTGGTTGGAAAGTTCTAGAAGCCTGTGTGTGAGTATGTGTGTATGTGTGTGTATGGTCACTAGGCTTTGTTCTCCTGCTGTATTGCTGACAAACTAACTGCATCATCTCCTGACTGGCTACTTCGTAATCTGTCGTCAGCTTTTCCTCAGTGTAACTTGCAAGATCATTTCCCATTCCCAGGCTCGCATAGAGCTGTCTATCTGTCTATTTATCTATCTATCTATTATGATTTGTAAATATAATATGGAGTCCTAACATATGCTCGGTACACGCCACTGGAGGTCCTCCGACAGCAATTATCATTGACATATGCTAATCTATTAGTACATAATATTGATTATAATATTGTATACATACAATATTCATAGTAAATTGCAATGATTCAATAATATTACATTTTAAACAAGTTATATACATATTTGAATAAATGCAATGGTTGTTGTATGACACTTTGTAGGACGTGCATGTACAACAGACGTACGCATATCATTGTGCAATGGCAATACTGCTAGGTTACACATTACATATTGAGTTATACCTTTAGTAATGTCTAATATTTCACCTAACTTGTAAGATGATTCTGGTAATACAGAATTGTGGTATAATGGTATGACTTTACATAATATTGTAGTAGCATTGTGGTAATACATAATTGTAACATTTTATGAATTGTTACAAAATATTGTGGTAATGCATAATTGTGTCAGCCTTTTAACTGTAGTTACATTTTGTTAATGCAACTGTTACATAAGTGTCTTGGCCTTATAACTGTAGTTAAAGTTACATAAAAGTTACATCTTGTTAATGCAACTGTTACATAAATGGTACATATTGTTTGTAGTTACATAATTGTAATAATTGCAGTCCTAACATTGAATCTGGTCATGCTGCGGTCGTTGATAGTGATGATGTGCCATGCCACTTGCTTGTGGAGACAACAATTTGCTTTTTTGTTTGTAGTGTATGTGGTATTTTGGCATTTGTAGTAACACTTACACTTATTTTCATTTGTTTGTTATGTGATCGTACTCTCTTTTTCTTTTTCTTTTTTCTTTTCTTTTTTTTGATTGATTTTCTATAGTTTGTTTTTCTTCGTTTGTTTACGCTTTTTCTGTGTTGTTCATGGTTGCATAATTGCTGGCTAATTTCCTAGGGATCCTTTTTTAATGTTTAGTTTATATTGCACAGAGATTACTGAAAATGA
This sequence comes from Coenobita brevimanus, assembly GCF_032717465.1. Classification (NCBI taxonomy): domain Eukaryota; kingdom Metazoa; phylum Arthropoda; class Malacostraca; order Decapoda; family Coenobitidae; genus Coenobita; species Coenobita brevimanus. The sequence continues at coordinate 7,418,665 of NC_137008.1, read as the reverse complement.
TATTATATAGTCCCATATTTTGTTATTTTATATAAAAAAAATATACACTATATACAGTATTAACTATATACACTGACTTGTTGTTCACTAGTACCTATCGTGGCCAGTATATGTGTCAGCACTGTGTGGAAATCATTGTCTTCACGATTGTGTTGTAGATGTTCACTCTTGCTAACGTCATTTGTATTGGCCATTTTTTTTTTTTCTGGTTTTCCTTATAACTTAATTTATCTGTTTCCACTAGATAGCTTTAAGTAATAAATGTTTAATACAGTTCTTTTAATCGCTCACTGAGTAACTGTGATGGTATATTTTCTTTATCACTTTGTAGATATAATAATGTATAGCTGTATGTATGAAACACGTATTTTATGTAGGTATAAATGGTAACACTCGTTGGTAGTAAATAAATGCTATATTAAATGAATGAATATATACAGTGTAGAATATTTATTGTTGGTGCAAGTATTTAATGACTGAATTTTGAAGATAACTGAAGTAGGTATATGTATTTAAGTTGTAACTATACAGCACGTTTTATATGTTTGTGCAGAAGATTTTTGTCTCTCACTGTGTATTGTATAGATGAAGTAACTATGTAACTCACTAATTTTTACCGTGGTGGGAATGGTGTTAGAGATGGTGCAGGTGGTGAGTTGACTGACGTGGCGTCTTTTCAGCAAGCACACATGATGACGTCGACTTCCCACACTGGTAGCTGTGGTGAGTAAATGAGTAGCGATGAGTAACTTGAGTGAAGATGAGTGAGTAAGATGAGTTGTGAATATGGACTTGGTATTCACTTCGTCGTCTTGACCTCTTCACTCCTGCGTCAGCGGTGGAGGTTGAATGGATGTAGCAGAGAGATGAGGGTGAGGTCTGGTGGTTGTGAGGTGTGAGTTGTGTCTCATTCCTCGTTTGTTTGTTTTGTTTTGTTTTTTCTCGATGTTTTCTAGGTCCTTTTCTCTTGTGATTTACTCGTTGTAGGATGAAGACTGCCGCTACTTGTAGGTGCGTGTAGAAGATTATACAGATGACTCGTAGAGTTGTTACTTGTAGTTGATTGTAGATGGTTGTAGTTCGTTGGTTCATTGTAGAAATTTCAAGATTGTATCAGTATTTTGTTAAACTACTTGCAAGGCGTCCTGTGACCTCTTCACCTCTACATCAGCGTGATGATCGGGGAGATGGAAGGGGCTGGTTGGAGAGAATACTGTCAGGAGCTGGTTGAGTTGTTGGTTGTGAGAGGTATTTTTGTTTTCAATCTTGATATTTTGTAGGAATTCACTGTTGATTCGTAGACGAGGTTCGTATACATTCGCTGCTACCAAATGTCATAAAAAAGATTCTGTAGTTACTTGTAGAGAAGTTATATATATTAGACTTGTGGACGAGCGGTTGTTATACTTGAGTTATTTGTACTTTGATAATCTTGGTTCCCATTTGTCATGCAATGACAGGAGAGGTAAAGAATAGTATGGGACTATTTTTATTAGTCTTGGAAATATTAACAAGTCTCTCACACACGAGTGAAGTTAGGTAGAGTCCCGCGAGCTACCTCCTGTCTCGCTCTCTCTCTCTCTCTCTCTATGTTGCTAAGCCCTTCTCCCTACTACCTGCCTGTTCTATGGCCTGTCTCCTTCTGAGCTCTCTTTCCTAAATTCTGGTGAAACAGGAGTTGTGTCACGTGTGTTCACTGTAGTTGGAAAGTTCTAGAAGCCTGTGTGTGAGTATGTGTGTGTATGGTCAACTAGGCTTTGTTCTCCTGCTGTATCACTGACAAACTAACTACATTATCTCTTGACTGGCTACTTCGTAATCTGTCGTCAGCTTTTCCTCAGTGTAACTTGCAAGATCATTTCCCATTCCCAGGCTCGCATAGAGCTGTCTATCTGTCTATTTATCTATCTATCTATTATGATTTGTAAATATAATATGGAGTCCCAACAGTGGAAGTGTGCATGGAAAAGTTTGGAAGGAATGAGAGAGTGTTTTTGAGTGGTGATATGAATGGTAATGTAGGGAATGTGAAGGTGGATGGAATAGTTGGTGAGTGGGGTGTGCCTGCTGAGATAGATGAGAATGGCAGTGCGTTAGTGGACATTTGTGCTGGGAGGGGGTTGGTGATAGTCAATACCCTCTCCAGGCACAAAATGATCCACAGGTATACATGGCGAGTGATGAGAAGGGTGGGTGGTGAACTGAATGAAAGGAAGGCAATGATTGATTATGCATGTGTGGATGAAAGGATTCGAAGATATGTAATGGATGCAAGAGCTTATAGAGGTTGGGGGAGTGGACTTTCTGAGCACTACTTGGTGGTGGCCAGAATCAAGATCCAAATAAGATGGAGAAATAGAAGAAGGGAAGGACGGGAAGAAGGAGTAGTTGCAGGGAGAGTGGAAAGGTTACAAGAGGATGAGAAAAAGGCAGAATATATAAGAGAAGTAGAGGAATGATTAGGTAAATATGAATTGGCGCAGATGGGGGCGTGGAAGGTGTGTGTGCAAGATATTCACGGAAGAAATATGTGCAGCATGTGATGTGGTGTTAAGGGGGAAGAGAAGACGGAAGGGGGTGCAAGGAACAGCATGGTGGAATGAAGAGGTGAGACAGGCTGTGGCACAAAAGAAGAAAGCATACAGTGAATGGCTGGGAAATAGGGGCGTGGAAGAAGTTGAGAGGCGGAAAAGTGAGTTATATGTAGAAAGAAAGAGAGAGGTGAAAAGATTTGTAAGAGAAAGTAAAAAGAGAGTGGATGAGGAATTTGGAAGGAATTTGAGTGTAAAGTGGAGAGACTGTAAGAAAATGTTCTGGAAAGAGGTGAAGAGAGTATGACAGGGTGGCAGTGAAGTTAGTAGGAGACTGAAAGATAAAAATGGTAGATTACCAGTGGATAAGGGAGAAAAAGTGAGCAGATGGAGAGAACACTTTAAGGAATTGTTGAACATAGAGGATGGAAGTAATGCGAGTATAAGTAGCTGGGGAATGGCTGGGAGAAGGGGAGAGGTGAGAAGATAGGAAGAAATCAGTAGAAGTTGTGGAAACAATGAAGAAAGTCAAATTGGGGAAAGCCCCAGGAATTGATGCAGTGTGTGGTGAAATGCTGAAGCATGGGGGAGAGATAGTAGTAGAATGGATGTGGAAGATGTGCAGATTGGCCTGGGAGGAAGGTGGAGTCTCGGAGGATTGGAAGTCAGGTATAATTATTCCTTTGTACAAAGGAAAAGGGGAAAAAGAAGTGGGTGGTAATCATAGTGGCATTTGTCTTGTTAGTGTAATAGGGAAAGTGTTTGGTAGGATACTTATTGATAGAGTTGGGGAAATGAAAAAAATTGGAGAAGAACAGGGAGGCTTTAGGAAGGGAAGAGGTTGTGTAGATCAGATATTCATTCTTAGATCGTTAGTGGAAAAGTTTCAAGAGAAGGGAAAGAAGTTGTATTCGGCCTTCATGGATTTGGAGAAAGCATATGACAGGGTGGATAGACAAGGACTGTGGAAAGTATTAAGAATATATGGAGTAGATGGGAAGTTGTTGAATGCTGTGAAGAGTATGTATGAGGGTGCTAAGGCTGCAGTGTGTGTGGATGGTGGACTGAGTGAATTTTTCTCTGTGCAGGTTGGGTTGAAACAGGGATGTGTCATGTCTCCATGGTTGTACAGTCTGTACATGGATGGGGTAATCAAGTAGATACAAGGTAGGGCAGTGGATGTTGGAGTGGCCCCCGTGAGAGAGGGTAGTGTTTGGAAATTCCCTGTACTGTTGTTTGCAGATGATACTGTGTTGTTAAGTGAAGACGAAGGGGAGCTGCAAGGCTTGGTGGATGAAGCTGGGAGAGTGTGTAAGAAATGGAATCTAAAGGCGAATATAGGGAAGAGTAAAGTGATGGTCTTTGAGAAAGCTGAAGTCAGTGAATGTACAGTGAGGTTGGATGGTGAGAAAATGGAAAATATGAGTACGTTTAAGTACTTGGGTAGTGTGATGAGTAAGGATGGAAGTTTGGACGGTGAAGTGCTTGAAAGGACACAACAGGAGAGAAAGGTTGCTGGTTCCTTGAAAGCAGTGATATGAAACAGGGAAGTGAGCATGGATGTGAAAAAGTTACTACATGACAGTATTGTGATACCAACTCTAACGTATGGAAGTGAAGCTTGGATGTTGTTGGAAGGACACAAGTCAAGAGTGAGGGCAGTGGAAATGAGCTATTAAAGAGGAGCCTGTGGAGTCACATGGAGAGACAGGCTGATAATTGAGGATATAAAGGAGCTTTGTGGTGTGAATGTGGATGTGATAGGAAGAGTTAGGAGGAACACACTGAGGTGGTTTGGCCATGTGGAGAGGGTGGAGGGTGAGAGACTAACGAGGAGAGTGTATGTGAGTGAGGTGGAGGGGGTAGAGGGAGGGGAAGGCCGAGGATGAGATGGAGGGATGGAGTGGAGAAGTATATGAGAGAGGAGGGTGTGAGCTGGGAGCAGGGCACTGAAATTGCGGGGAACAGGGCTACGTGGAGGCGATTTGTTTGTGGCCACTCCGTGCGGGATTAAGGCGTCTGGCAATAGATAGACAGACAGATAGATAGCATTGTGTGAAACGAAGATGAGAGGGTGCGAAGTGAAGGACTGGGAGAGTGTGAAATGTGTAAGATCGGGAATGAATGGGAGGGGAAGATGTAAGGAAGGAGTTGCTTTGATGATGAATGAGGTGTGGCAGAGTAGAATGAGAGACCACAAATGTGTCAGCTCGAGGTGTATGTATGTCAAGTTTAAGTATGAGAAGGTGAAAGTGGCAGTGATTGTACCGTATGCACTGTGTGAGGACAGGAGTGAGAGAGAGAAAGAAAGGTTTTGTGATGCGCTGGGTGAAGTAGTGGGAGAAATGCCCAGGAGCTATAAAGTGATCGTGATGGGGGATATGAACGGAAGAGTAGGCACTGGTCCTGAGGATGACATAATGGGTTCTTATGGAGTACCAGGAGAAAATGGTAATGGGAATCGACTAAAGGATATGTGTCAGGAGAGGTTGTGCATTTGTATTTCGTATTTCAAACACAAAGATGCACATAAATATACATGATATAGAGGAAACGGGGATCGTACTGAAAGAAGCCTGATTGATTAAGTGCTCGTAGAGAGGTCGATGATGGGAATGGTTGCAGATGCGAGGGCTGCGAGAGGACAATGTGGAGGTTTGTCAGATTATATGATCTTGGTATACAAGATCAAGCTGAGAGGAGTGAGGTGGATCAAGAGAGAGAGGAGCCGTCAGGAAGAAAGACTGAAAGTTGAAAAGCTAAGGATCAAAGAAATGGCAGATGAATACAGGACCAAAGTAGAGGACGAGTCAGAATCAGTGAACTGGAATGAATTGGATCTGGACAGCCTGTGGAATGCATTTAGGCATTGCTAAGTTAGGAATGCTAAAGTGGTGTGTGGTGTGGCAAGAGTATCAACAACAAAGAAGTGTACGGCATGGTGGGATGAGGAGGTTAAGAGAGCGGTGGGGGAAAAGACGAAGAAGAGGCTAAAGTGGTTACAGGATAGGGGTTCAGTTGAAACAAGAACTGTGTATATCGAGAGCAAGAAGCATGTAAAGAGACTAGTGAAGAGGAAAGAGAAGGAGGAAAATGATGATCTGGGAAGAAAAATGAATGCGAACTACTCTGCAAACAGGAAGTTATTCTGGAAAGTGGTGCAGACATGTAGAAGGGAAAGTGGAAAGAAATGTGGTGGAGTGAAAGATGCAGGTGTTAGGTTACTAACGCATGGAGATGAAGTAAGGACCAGATGGAAAGAATATTTTGAGAGCCTGATGACTGGGAATAAAAAGAGCAGAACGGCTGTAAACATGACTGGTTTTGGGGGTGTGCAGAGAAGGAATGCAGTGCCAGGAGACGTGACACTCGCACAGATGAAGAGCGACATGAAACGGCTGAAAAATGGGAAAGTAGCTGGGGTTGACGAGATATATGCAGAGATGCTTAAGTGTAGTGGAGAGAGTGGAATAAGTGCTTGTTGGAGATGTGTAAGAAGGCATGGATGAGTGAAACTGTGCCTGCAGAGTGGAAAAAGACTGTGATTGTGCCCCTGTACAAAAATAAGGTGGGCGAAGTGAGTGCAAGAATTATCGTGGCATCAGTTTACTGAGTGTGCTAGGGAAGGTATGTAGAAGAATTATTATAGAGAAAGTAAGACAGAGATCAGAAGTCCTAGTGAGTGATGAACAGGGTGGCTTTAGGAATGGCAGAAGATGTGTGGATCAAGTATTTGCAGTGAGACAGATAGCAGTGAATGCTTGTGAGAAGGACCATAAGGTGTTTATGGCATTCATAGATCTGGAAAAAAACATACGACGAAGTAGACAGAGAGGCATTGTGGAAAGTTTTGCGCATGTATGGTGTAGATGGTAAGCTGCTAGGTGCTGTCAAGAGTTTTCATGATGGTAGTGATGCATGTGTGAGGGTTAATGGGTATCTAAGTGAATGGTTCACGATCAGTGTGTGCATGCGACAAGGTTGTATGATGTCCCCATGGTTGTTCAATATATATATGGATTGGGTGATGAGAGAAGTAAAAACACGAGTAATGGAGAGAGGGATGGCGTTGGTAATGAATGGTGATAGATGGAGTATCTCAAATTTGTTGTATGTGGATGATGCAGTACTGGTTGCAAGTGCCGGACACGAACTTGGTAGGCTAGTGCAGAGTTTTGCTGATGTCTGTGAGCGTCTTGCCTTGAGACTAAATGTAGAGAAGAGTAAAGTGATAGTTACTGAGAGAGAAGGTGACTTCCAGTGTGATGTCACAGTGAATGGAGAGAGACTGGAATTGGTGAGAGAGTTCAAATACTTGGGTACAGTGGTAGAAAAGAGAGGAAAATATGGAAAAGAAGTTGAAAGTAGAGTGACACAAGGAAGAAAAGTAGCTGGTGCAATGAAGGCCTTGATAAGAAACAGAGGCTTGAGTGTTGCAGCTGCACGAGGCTTACATTAGGAAGTGTTAGTGCCAACTTTAACATATGGGTGTGAGACTATGGTGTGACATGAAAATGAAAAGTCAAGAGTAAGAGCAGTGGAGATGGGACTGTTGAGGAATGTATATGGAGTACAGAGGGTGGATAGGATACGAAATAATGCAATTCGTGAAAGGTGTGGAGTAAAGAGGTCGGTGGACACCAGAATCGAAGAGAGTGTCCTGAGATGGTATGGTCATGTGGAAAGAATGGATAACAATAAAGTGGTGAAAAAGGTATATCTGAGCTAATTTGAAGGAGGGAGGAGGCGAGGTAGGCCAAGGAGAAGGTGGAGAGATATGGTGGATGAGTGTTTGAGGAAGAGAGGTTTGGAAGTCGGTGAGGCTAGGAAACTGTCAAGAGATCGAACTGGCAGGATGAATGTTGTGCGAAGTGCATGATCAGGGATCCTGGCACCCCTTGTGAACTTCGCAGCGTCCGGATTGACTTAATCGGATAGGTTTGTGTGAAGCTGCAGAATGTGGTGAATGTTTTTCGCATATCCGGTAGAGCCAGGATTTCGGGGGCTTGAATGATGAGTGAATGGAAGCGTGGACAATTTGATTTCAGCAAGATTGTGCTGTCTGGACATTGCTACTCCTCACCCTGCCCTTGGGAGGGAAAGGAGGTCCGGGTGATATATATATATATATATATATATATATATATATATATAGAGAGAGAGAGAGAGAGAGAGATATATATATATATATATATATATATATATATATATATACAGTATATATATGGAGCCTCTCTGGTACAGTGGTAGAGTGTGCGTTTCGCACGCTGGTGAGCGCGGGTTCGCCTCCCGCCAGAGTTGTAAAAACTTTGGGAAACGTTCACCAAGCCACTTGGTATATCATCATCATCATCAGCCGTTGAGGTCCACTGCAAGACAAACTTGCCTAGCCCTCCTCATGGGTTAACGTAGCTTTAGATGATATATATATATATATATATATATATAGAGAGAGAGAGAGAGAGAGAGAGAGCCACTGTGGTACAGCGGTAAAGTGTGCGTTTTCGTACACTGAAGAACGAGGGTTCGCACCCAGCCAGGGCAATAAACTTTGGGAGCGTTCTTCTGGCCACGTACTGCTTGGCGGACATCATAGGTGCTGTGGTTGAACCAGCATCGCATACTAGAAAGTATGCTTGCACCCAGTCGGCTTACACGGGCCGATTACACTTGGTTCACAGACTACACACACATCCAAAGCCACTACAACACTACAATTACACTTACAAGCACTTCTCACCCAACATACAATCTCAACCAGACAGCCTAAGCCACTTGGTAGAGATACATTGGCTGTATCGTCCCCACTTCGGTCGGGATAGGCCGGTCCTGCAGTGGAGACTCAAAGGGCTAATGAGATTATATATATATATATATATATATATATATATATATATATATATATATATATATATATATATATATATAAAATCCAATCCTACGTTACCCCATGCGGAGCGTAGGAGCTCGGGGCTAGGAGAGTCGATCTTGACATTTAAGATGGAGTGAATTTTAGATGACAGTGAATAGATAGACAGATATAGATAGAGTGATGGGTATAGATATAGATAGATAGATAGATAATTCCCATACATACCACAGCACTTCATTGTCTTTAACACCAACAAATCACATGGTCGTACACAAAGCAACACATGGTCATAAACAGCACACCACCAGTTGGTTATTACTGTGCATCGTCATAAAGAACACCATTCCATTTGGTCATAAACCTCAACCACCCCAAATGGTCATAAACCACAACCACCCCAAATGGTCATAAACCACAACCACCCAAAATGGTCATAAACCACAACCACCCCAAATGGTCATAAACCACAACCACCCCAAATGGTCATAAACCACAACCACCCCAAATGGTCATAAACCACAACCACCCCAAATGGTCATAAACCACAACCACCCCAAATGGTCATAAACCACAACCACCCCAAATGGTCGTAAACCACAACCACCCCAAATGGTCGTAAACCACAACCACCTCAAATGGTCGTAAACCACAACCACCCCACATGGCTATAATAACTACAACATATGGTCATGAACGCCAATAAATTATATGTTTATTGCTACCATTACATCACATAGTCATAAACACCAACACACCACACGGTCCTAAGGACCAACACACCACATGGTAATAAACACCATCATAGTGGTTGCAAACATCACCACATCAGACGGTCATAAACATCAGCACAATCACACAGTCATACAAATCAACATGCCATATTGTTAAAAACACTATTCCACTGCATGGTCTGAACTACCACCACACCACATGGTTATAAACACCATCAAACTAAATGTTCATAAGCACCACCACTACCACATTGTGTTAAGTACAAGTACATGTTCGTAAATTTTATTCGTCATTAACGTCAGTCATAATCAGGAAATGCTTGTTCATAAACTCCCTTCATTAAAAAAATTTCTTCCTCTTTACGAAGAAGAATAATATAGCAAATATTTTCAAAACGTAGAAGCATCATTATTGTTTACTTAATACAATAGCGGACGTTGCTGACAACTGGTACTTGAAGTTGTTGCAGTTTGAAGTTTTACGAAAAAAAAAAAAAAAAAAAAAAAAAAGGAGGCTAAACCTGTAGACTAGCCGGGAAACAGAAACCATTTCTGATGACACCACACTTATTCTCTACGTAAGCTTTGAAAAACTGATGTTTGGTCTACCCTTTGGTATAAGACGTCTTGGAATGTTTATCTTCCTCTCGAGACGGCCAGTACAAAGAAGAGAGGACGCAATGTGGCTACTGGGCGACAGACAAAGGAGGAAATGAACCTATATCACACTGGTACAAATTAAACATGCATCAAAATTTGAAGTAGAGACAAAATAAGGACTGAATATATAATGAAGGTTCATGAGAGGCATATCATTATCCGGCCTGATCGTTACACTCCTCTGGGTTCTCCCCCCCCCCTGCCTGGAAACTGCTCACGTCCCGCTAGGAGGGGGGGCGCCCTCAAGGTTGAGAACCACTTCTACATCTTTTTCTGACTTGACTCTGTTCTTCACGTGAGATCGCCTGCCATAATTTTGTCTAAAAATACGTTTTTAATAATATTATCTAAAGCTCGTGTGCCTTTATTACTGGAAATTTAAAATAAATAATTTTTCTTCCCACTTTTTAATTGATGGTAACACAAGAACCAGTTAAACAGATTCTCTCAAAACATGGCCTCCAGGTCTTTTGAGAGAGAATGGCCTCGCCTTCGGCCTTGCCCTCAACCTCGTGGTTTCTTGAGACCCTTGGCCTCAGCAAGGCCTCAGCCCCATGCCTGATATATATATATATATAAAGAGAGAGAGAGAGAGAGAGAGAGAGAGATGAATACGGTAGCAATTTCACATAAGCATGTGATGACATGTAAGAGAGAGAGAGAGAGAGAGAGAGAGAGAATGAATACGGTAGCAAATATCACATAGGCAAGTGATGACAAATATGTTGTGCAGCCTACCTCACACAACAATAAAATAAAGAGGACCACCGAACTTTCGTCTGCATTTCAAGAAATCTTCAGGGCGAACAAGAGTAAAGGGGCAAGTAGCCAGAATGTATACAATATGACCGATATACTCAAGAGAGTTACCAAAGGAGGTAATGCATGGATAATCTGATCCCTGAGGTCAGACTGGGTATCTACCGACGCATTAGCTGGTTTGGCAACTCCCCTGAAGATATTGATCCTACTCTAAAAATATTGTATAGCCTACTTTCTCTTTTACATTTGTTCACCCTGAGGATGTCTGGTTCAACAGACGAAAGCTTGGTGGTCCTGTTTATTCTATTTCTCTGCGAATTAGACCACACACACACACACACACACACACACACACACACACACACACACACACACACACACACATACTGTATGTCGAGTAACACCTGGTGCTGGCGCGAGTGTAATGGATAAGAAAAGAGGCAGGGTATGGGATGATGGTATGCAGTGTATGATAAGGTACCTTTATGTACAGGTGCCTGCGAACATAATAACAAATCCCATTTTACCTCCTTCGATGCGTTGAGGTCCCGTTAGGCTTCTGTAGTTCAGTACATTTAAGAATTAAAGACCAACCTAATTGCCTTGCTGGCCTTATTCGTAAGAAAAGCCGCCAGTTATCAAGTATAAGGAAGGTCATCCCTCTTACTAGGGGGCCGTAACTATTAGGAGAATTTTGAATGAGTGTGATCAAAAAGACACTCGGAGACAGGACAAGAAGTGCTGGAAGGGCTTGGAATGGAAAGCAAATACGGACCGGTGAGTAAAAAAGTTTGTTTGTTTTTTTAGTAAGTTGTTTTCCGGGGAGGGGCACTAACCCTTCGCCAACCCTTTTAGTCTCCTTTTACGACAAGCAGGGATACTGGGGGAGTATTCTTGAAAAACCCCCTACCCCCAGGGGGTCACATGGAGAGATAGGCTGACGAATGAGGATATAAAGGAGCGTTGTGGTGTGGATTTGGATGTGACAGGAAGCGTTATGAGAAACACACTGAGGTGGTTTGGCCATGTGGAGAGGATGGAGGGTGAAAGACTGACGAAGAGAGTGTATGTGAGTGAGGTGGAGGGGGGAAGAGGGAGGGGGAGGCCGAGGATGAGATGGAGGGATGGGGTGGAGAGGTATATGAGAGAGGGGTGTGTGAGTTGGGAGCAGGGCAGTGAAATGGTGGGGGACAGGGCGACTTGGAGGCGATTTGTTTATGGCCACCCCAGACGGGATTGAGGCGTCTGGCAATAGATAGATAGATAGATAGAGTAAAAAAGCTTTATGTATTAAGTACAAACAGAGGAAAAGCATGAGTGGAAGTAAGTCAAAAAAGGTACAGGAGGAAATATCAGGTGATAGAGGGGGCCGGGTTGGAACCTAAAAATGGAGGAGAGGAGAAGGGTTCACTGTTGGTGTGCGACAAGGCGAAAGTTAGCACCAAAAATGTGTATTGAATGGCAAGAGTAACGGGGAGTGTGGGGAGAAAATATGTTTGAAAAATGTACAACGTGAAAGAGAAAACAATGTCAGAAAAATAATGTCAGAAAAAACAATGACAAACGAGTGAGTCTGTGAACGCGGAAAGAGGGGATAGTCTGTGACAGAACTGACAGGCTAATCAGAATGTACAAACATAAGCGCAGTAGATGCCAAAGCTTCTGGGCGCTTCGGTTAATGCCCTTGTTATGGTGAGGTTTGGGAACGTAATTGTTTGTGGTGTGGTACAAGAGGGTGGTATTATGATGTATGGTGTAGTGTGGTGTGGTGCAGTGTGGCTTCGCTCAAGTGAATTAAGTTTATGTAGCATCTGGCGTCAGGGAATTGTTAGGGGGACACAATGACATAGCCGCTCCTGGAAAAGCTCCTGCATCTAAAATTGTGTGAAATGTTAATCGGTGATTCAAAATGAAATAATGAGTTTGATTACAGAATAGGCTGGAGAGTGCAAGTCTGATGAAAGCAATTTAATGTGAGGGAACATAAATTATATAAACAAAGAAATTGTAGAATTTGACTTCAAATAGAAGGAATGTAGAGTATGTGAAGAGGGGATTAATATGAAGGAAAACAGAGGATAATGGAAGGAAATAATATTGAGAGTCTTGGAAACATATATATGAAATACAATAGGCTGAATGGTACAGAAATTAACAAGAAAGACCACTGGGAGAGTGAGACACCTGAGCCCAGCAGCTGATCTAGACAACGAACATTTGATTTTGTCCTGCTTCAAAAACTTATAACAGTCCTAATCCTTTCCAGACGCTCCTGTATTTTGTTTTTCTCTTGGAAGGAACAGTTTTGCAGGCTCATTGCCTTTGGTTCCTTCTTCCCCACATTAAAAAAAAAAAAAAAAATCATATTAGATTCAAATAACTATTTGAGTTGATCTCGCCCTGTGATTCTGACTTGACTTTTCTATGTGGCGTTGAGGTCTGAGTGACCTCAAAATCGGATCCCATTATAACAGCCTTACACCGAATCTTACCACAGATTTTGGTGTAGACCATAAGAACTAATTAATTTGACCTTGTCATCATGGGACCGTAACTCTGGCCTCTTGTGTTCAGTAACAACTGTTCAATTACTTGACTGATTCGGAACTCTTCCACCAACTTTAGTTCATATCGGATCCATAGTCATTGTTTATTTTGTTCTCATACAGACGATGTTCGGAATTTGACATTGGCCTGTGACCCTGACCTTTGACTCGTTGTTGTCAAAATCGAACCTCATTGTTCTCACATTGCCCTCATCCCTTCCGCCATGTTACATATTTATAAGATAACGTTCTTGCTTGGCCAACATTGAGCTAGGTATATGATATTGACCTTTGATCATTTTTTATAACTTCTTTTCTGCAAAAGACAAACAGTGGAGAGGGAAAAAAAAAAAAAAGCTGCCATACACCAGATTACAGGTGTCGTCCATTCATTAATTTAAAAATTTGTAACAGCTGGACATAAACTGGTGTAGAATGAAGTTTTGGGGGAAACTAATCTGGGGAAGGAAGTTTTAAAGAGAACTAGTTCGGGGAATAACGGAATTCCGAGAGGCAAAAGTTCTACATTATGGTGGTGCGGGAAAAAAAGAAAAGAAAATAAGATCAAAACTTTGATTCTCCGATTACCTCTCCACTGAATTTGGTTGAAATCAGATTACTCCATTTCAGCTATTTGGTTCACACACACACACACACACACACACACACACACACACACACACACACACACACAAGGTCGATCAAAATATAAAACTAACTCTCCCAACGCAAACCGCAGGTGTGAAAATGTACAGGCGTTGAACTATTTTGGCAGTGTAGTGAGCAAAGGTATTAGTATGGGGGATGAAATGAGGCGAAAAGTAGAGCACGAAGGAGAGTGGTAGGGGTGACGTGAATTATAAATGAAAATACGTGTTAGTATAATGGTTCTAACAATAACATGCAGAAGTAAGGCGTGCACAATATTGTAGACATTTATAAACAATACGATGTTAAAACTCTTACCTCAGAGGTGCATTTGGAGAGACGTAGAAGGCTACAGAGACATGATTCGCGAAGATTCTGGAGTGGTGACTGATGTGAAAAAAATGAGGGTCTCACAGTGGTCAAAGCATTAAGGACAAAACATGTGTTGTAGAAGAAATTTAAGGTAATGTTGGAAAAATCCTAAGAAGAAAAGACAGATATAATAGAAAGCAATTGGAGGAATACAAATTATCAATATTTCTTAAAAAGTGGCATAAAAAGGTGTAGGTAGAGCTGGAACAAAATTGGAGCAAGTGGTTCAATGGTTAACACATCTGCAGTAGCTAGCAACTGAAAATCCCGAGTTCATTTCTCTGGCCAGTCATAGCCAGTAATTGCTTTTATTTTTTGGGGGAAGGAACAAAAACAGACACTGAATGTATAAGTTAAATATACACTGGAGAGAAATAGTGTATAAATCTAGTGCTAAGGCATTGTGTGTGTGTGTGTGTGTGTGTGTGTGTGTGTAATAACTCGAACAACTCATCTTCCATTAAAACCCATGGATTGCTGCAGGGAGAATGCAAAACAGGCTCTGGTGAGGCAATAAAGCCAATTTACCGACCATTGCAAAATGATTTCAAATGTACACTAGTGATGGTCGGAATCTATACTTTTCAACATTCGTGAATGCGAATGGGAATATGAAATTTCAGTATTCGTGAATACGAATGCGAATATACTGTTTGATGACATAGTAAGTTATTCATACCTTTTGGATGACCTGATTACACTGTAAGAGTGTCAGTCATAAGAAATTGAATGAACAGATTTCTATCAATATTCTACAGTATGTTACCAGGATGAGGGACTAGGACCCAATTCTTACATGCATCCCCCGGGGTTGTCAGATGCGTCCTGGATGTCGGATAGGATTTCTCTCTCTCTCTCTCTCTCTCTCTCTCTCTCTCTCTCTCTCTCTCTCTCTCTCTCTCTCAAAATTTAGAGTATTTTTTCTGGTTATGAGCTAAAAATCTGGAGACTGCCCACTTTTAAATGAGAAATTCTAAAAATCAGTCATTATGCAAGAAAATCTGGTGGAATCCAAACTTTTCTGGGGTTCTGGCAACAGTGCATGACACAGCAAGCAGCCTTAGCTAGCTTTGCACAGCTGTTTGGTTGGCAACACTAGCCGAGAAAACTCATTCATCTCATGCTTTGAACTCTTTATTTGACTTTCTAAAAACTTTTATAAAGTTACATTATTAGTATAGACAGATAGACATTATTATTATAGACATTATTAATATTACTATTATTATCACTTGCAAAATATTTGCATAACGTGCGTATGGAAATGCGAAAAAAAAAAAGAATATTTTTGAATGCGAATGCGAATATTCGGACCATCATTAACTCTAGAATGCAAACGTCAGGTCTGAGACACCAACCCCCACATTGATAACGTGATCACTCCGTGGGTATGGGTGCAGGCCGGCTGCCCGCTTCAGTACCTTTCTCCCTCGTGTTGCTCTTGTAGGGGACGGTCATGTCGGTCCGCTCTCTCCACAGGTTTTTTCGATAGGCCTATTTTTGGTCTCACAGACCCGACATTTGTATTTGAGTATATATATATATATATATATATATATATATATATATATATATATATATATATATATATATATATATATATATAATGTGTGTGTGTGTATACATGATTTTCGTGAATATTGCTCTCCAGAGTGGCTGTTATAGTGAAATTATGAAATCTAGAGATGATAAGTGTTACTGAAGACCTTTGTGAGTGGTGAGGGTAATGAACTAATTTGTTTTTTCTTTGCAGGTACTGAATAATCTTTTCCAGAGGTATAGCCTTATGGAGGAATAAACATCATTTATTGTGCATTTACAGGTGTAAATAATAATAAAAACAATATTATTCATTCCATGGATGTCCATTTATGACTGAAAAAACTAAGTAATGATGCTTTGGAAAGTAGTCAGTATTTTTTTTTTTTCGGGTTGGAAATCCAGGGGTATAGCCTTAAAGAGGAATAAACATCATTTATTCTGCATTTACAGGAGTAAATAATCATAAAAAATATTATTCATTCCATGGATGTCCATTTATGACTCTGAAAACTAAGTAATGATGCTTTGGAAAGTAGTCAGTAATAAGAAAAAATCGGGTTGGAAATAAAGATGTTTGCCTTAGAGAGGAATAAAAATCATGTAGTGTGCTTTTACAGGGGCACATAACTATATAATAAATTATTATTGTATGTACATTATTTTTTGACAAAAAAAAAAATAAAATAAAATTTGTCAATCTCCATTACAATGAGCTGCTGTGCCAGAGGGTTGTGCCTGCTGGTCTAGGGACCTGGGAGTGTGAGCATAAGGACAAGCCTTAGCTTTCATTTAACAAGTTTATCGTTTATTTGTCTTTTTTCTATTTTAAAGTCATCCTAGAAGTGTTTTCTTTTGATTATGGTATTTGGGTGATGAAAATAAAGTAGAAAGGATAGAATTTCCGTGTGTATTTCTGGATTTACTAAATTTTGATTACAAATCTGGGTTTTGATGTTTCCAAAAATGGGTCTGTCACACTCGACGTTTGTGTTAAGTGGAGTAACACAGGACGTTTGTGGTCCAGGGTTAATTTACTCCATCGTCATTGAAATGGTATTACATGAAATATTTATGCTCAACTCACCATACCATTAAAACTGCAGGGCTCCCTGATACATTAATACTGACATGTAGACAGCTCAGGTGGTTAATCAAAGGCAGATGAACACTTCTGTGTTTAATTCTAAGTACAGCTGACGTACACTTGCAAAACACTGACTTTTCTCTCCCACGTTACCTCTGTGCTTCACTCACTACTGCTCGTTCGCTGGTTGGCTAACTCGAACTTGCTCACTTTCTTTTTAATTACTCCATCCTTCACTGATTATTCTCACTTTCTGATCCACTAACTCTCACTGATTCACAGGCAGTGCACTAGCGAAAACACAACTCACTCTGTCTGTCCCAGTGGCTAGCTGACTAAAACTCCACTGTCTGGCACACTCTTAGCTCACCCTCTCTGGCACACTGCCTAAACTGAACCAACTGATTCGTTAGCAGGACGGTCTTTTAGTACTCACCCCTACCCCCCCCTCCTCCAGGCATAGTCCAAAATAATTTAGTACAAAACTCGCATTTTCTAACAAAATAATGCACATTCTAGATCCTAGGAGAGAACTCACATTTTTTCACACACAAATACACTTAAACAATCAATTAACACTAACAATAATGACAAGAACTAAATCTTAATGTAAGATAGAAAACAAAACAAATGCTGAGTTCTTCAGAAAGTTTTTCACATAAAAAAAAAAAAAGCCTAAACCTACGACAGAAAACTTAACTTCGGGAATGTTCCTCACATCTGCGGATATAAAACACTACACTATTCCTACTGGCACAACAGTGCCCCTCCCTCAAAACTGTGCCATCTCCCACACAAGCACCTGGTACAGTCGGCCTAAGAAGTGACGGCGGGGTATCCGGAAGTTTTCGGTCAGTAATGATGCACGTACTCTTCCTTATATCTTTACGAGGTGAAACCTAATACGTAAATTGTTACAAAAAACAAATAATCAATGCCAAAATACCTGTATATTTCAAACTGTGGGAAGCAGTTCGTTAGTTACTATAACAGGAAATCCTAAACGGAACTAATTTAAATTTCAGAACTATCGTTCAGGGACAGTAAGGAATAATTTGCGGAGTTCAAATCTAGTATGGTAACACGCAATAATTTTTTAGTAGCGTAAGACTGAACAAAAGAAAGCTCCAATAAAAACTAAAATTAGTAATTATTGTTTATAAAATAATTTCCGTTACAATACTAGGGAATGATATAAAGTCATGTATTTCCGTTTTTAATATCTCTATGGACGACGACAGAATGCGAGAAGGCGGCCTAAGCCAGTAAGTGAGTAAGCTATTTTAAAGGTTTTGATTAACATGGACGAAAGGAGATAACATTTACTCAAAGACATGCAGTTATTACACTGCCTTTGACCAGTTTTCCATTAAAAAAAAACTCTGGATTATTTAGTATAAGCCAGAAGAATATCGGTGAAAGAAGTATTAAAAAAAAGACCTCGAAATTTGCCTAGAGTCGGAGCTCCTTGGAGAATGTTAACTTCTTAGTCTGGTATCCTCAGTGCATAATCGATTAGCAAGTGTAATAAAATGCAGAGGTTCATATACAGACGACTGAGTCCAAAAACTTCCAAATCAGCATTTTCAGATCAGCAGGACATTACAGTTTATTTAAAAGACAGATATTAAGATTAACAGATGTAGTAAAAAGTGCGTGCTTTCGCATTGCAAGAGTTTATGAATTCATGTCTTGGTCCTCTTTATTGCCTAGTGCAAGAGAAAATTAAAGAATCTGCCATACCTCCTTACAATGAATCAATCAATCATTTCCTGTGGCACCCTCGGGGATGCATAGGGCCTCGATGAACTCACACCACCACATCCTATCTTGTGCTAACTCCTCAAGATCTCCCCAACACTCATCTCCAGCTTCCCGTCTCATTATCCTCACCCACGTCTCTATTGGCCTTCCTCTACCTCTCCTACCAAGTGCCACCCACCCTGGTGTACCTCGTATTATTCCCTGTCTCCTATACACATGTCCTAGCCACTTCCATCGTGAGAATCTAACATATTCATCGATCGGCTGCACTCCCGTTATTTCTCCTTACAACTAAAAATAATTTTGCATCAGTTGGGAATAAAGTTGCTAATTTATTACTGGCGAGAGGAAGACGGAATAAAAGGCAGTATGGTCTTGCTGCTACCGCAGGTAGGGCGTCATTACGAAGAATAATTTCATTGTTATGGCATCCTTATTGTTGCTGTATCATCACATACCATTTGAAAATAAGGCAGTTTATTGCACTCACAAGAATTTTCCTTAACTGGTCTTCAGACCTAAAGCATCTGTATTTGAAATCCTGGGACAAATAAATCAGGAACACGGAGTTCTAGGCACAGGCTACTGCCCAACGCGCGCGGAGTAATACATTTCACACATTCAAATCGGGAAAAGTAGTTAAGTGTTAACTTCTAATATATCACTGCCTCCTGTTATTAATTTTACATCAGTCTTAGCGCAATATAATATATATTTTATTTGATATGACGTGATGAAAGCATTGAATGTTTATATTCACAATGTTCATTGAACGTATGGCAGTGCAAAGTGACCGAAGCAATCTGAAAATCTGCCATCACTTCTTGGGGCGACTGTACAACCTACATACAAGTATATACAGCATAAACGTCCAGGCTACAGTATACTGTCATCGCCATCACCTCTGCTGTCCAGGTTCCATGGCATGAAGAACTAGATCTCTAGTACTGTCAGCTCCATCATTCTCTTGGGCCCTCCTTTCTTTCCTGGTGACCAACAGGTCCTTGGTTGCACTCCAAGAGCACTTCCCATGTCCATGATATTTCCTGAGGAGCATAAATCAGTGTGCCTAACCATGAGCCCTGACAGCTGCTTCACCTGTGGCTCTTCCAGCCACTGGGCACTCCTGGCAAAGAGATCCCACAAGTGGTCAGATAGTTCTTCCTGTAGCTCAGCTGTAATCCTATTGTAATCACTGTTTGGTGGCTCCTGATAGACTTCTTGGCACAACCCCACAACTCTGCCCTGAAGTATCTTCTTAGGATGAAATGAAAAACTGGCTATGACAACGGGTACTTCTTCTGTGGTAGGATCAACTAGGGTCATTCCCACCATCACGCCCCCTCCTGTGCTTCACCAATTCCAGGGAACTGTGCAGGGTGTCATAGATTTTAAAGGGCAGCAGGATCTCTGACCCAGTTGAGAAAACTGTAGCCCGTCTTGTAATATCTAGCAAACTTCCATGTTCCACGGCCATCAGTGGAACAGTCTATCCCTTTAGCCGCATTTACATCGAATGGAAGTCAAGCAAGCATTGGCGGAGCACCAGGCAATCCACAGACAAGATGAAGAGGTAACCAGTGTTGACAACACGCATGGCCAGGGACTCTTCCTTACCTCCCTGCCGCGCTCTGACACCCTCTGGTCCACCAGACCCAGTGCAGTGCTCATTAACTCCCTGCGGCTGCTGTGATGTCCATGGATGTTGGCTATGATCCACCACTTCCAGCTGCCTCTCTGATCCTGTGTCAATGACCATTGGACATGCTTCTCCCTCAATCTCCCATTCCACCTCCCCCGACGCACCTGTCACTGGCACCTAAGGGGTGTGCTGGGTGCTGACCCTCATCCAAACACCGTTCAAGGATTTTTACCCCATTACTCGATTCCTGTATTTTACTTCTCACTTTTCCTCCAGTATACAGGAACTCTCTTCCCTCACTTCTTTTACCTCTTGACTTATTCTCTCTATCTTCCTGTATGCCACTTCTTCTTGTGCTTCTTCATATTTATTATTCTTCTCTATAATGTTTCTTTCTTTTTCTTCTCAATGTCTGTCTATCTATCTATTGCCAGATGCCTCAATCCCGTTCGGGGTGGCCACAAACAAATCGCCTCCACGTCGCCCTGTCCCCCGCCATTTCACTTCCCTGCTAACAACTCACACACCCCTCTTTCATATACATCTCCACCCCATCCCTCCATCTCATCCTCGGCCTCCCCCTCCCTCTTCCCGCCTCCACCTCACTCACATACACTCTCTTCGTCAGTCTTTCACCCTCCATCCTCTCCACATGGCCAAACCACCTCAGTGTATTCCTCCTAACGCTTCCTATCACATCCACATCCACACCACAACGCTCCTTTATATCCTCATTTGTCAGCCTGTCTCTCCATGTGACTCCACAGGTTCCTCTTAAATAACTCATTTCCACTGCTCTCACTCTTGACTTGTGTTCTTCCAGCAACGTCCAAGCTTCACTTCCATACGTTAGGGTTGGTATCACAATACTGTCATGTAGTAACTTTTTCACTTCCATGCTCACTTCCCTGTTTCTTATCACTGCTTTCAAAGAACCAGCAACCTTTCTTCCCTGCTGTACCCTTTCAAGCACTTCACCCTCCAAACCTCCATCCTTACTCATCACACTACCCAAGTACTTAAACGTATACTCACATTTTTCAATTCCTCACCATCCAACCTCGCTGTACATTCACTGACTTCACCTCTCTCAAAGACCATCACTTTACTCTTCCCTACATTCACCTTTAGATTCCGTTTCTTACATACTCTCCCAAACTCATCCACCAAGCCATGCAGCTCTCCTTCGTCTTCACTCAACAACACAGTATCCTCTGCAAACAACAGTACAGGGAGTTTCCACACACTACCCTCTCTCACCAGGTCCTCTCCAACATCCACTACCCTACCTTGTACCTCTTTTATTACCCCATCCATGTACTGATTGAACAACCATGGAGACATGACACATCCCTGTTTCAACCCAACCTTCAAAGAGAAAATTTCACTCAGTTCATCATCCACACGCACTGCAGCCTTAGCACCATCATACAAACTCTTCACAGCATTCAACAACTTCCCATCTTCTCCATATATTCTTAATACTTTCCACAATCCTTGTCTATCCACTCTGTCATATGCTTTCTCCAAATCAATGTGCTTTCAGATATTTTGTTTGTTCTTCATAACATTTCTTATCTTCTTGATAATATTTCTTTTGTTCTCAATATTTTGTCCATTCTTCTTCCATTTTTCTCAACACTGCGATTATGACTGCCAGAGGTATGTCTTCCGTTTTGTCAACCGATCCATGCATTTCCAACTCTCAAAAGGTACCTCCACGCCTGATGCCAAATACACCCTTAGTGTTCATTCTACTCCTGACACCAGATGTTACAAATGTGGGATTCGTTCCACTTCTGACACCAATTGAGACAACTGCTGGGTATGTTCATATGTCTAGAGTGACATGTGGACAAGTCCAGCAGTTAATCAAAGACAGATGAACACTTCTGGGATTTATTTCTTCAAAGCACGTCTAAGGTACAATTGATTAACAACGACTTTTCTCTCCCACGTTCACTCTGTCCCTCACTGACTAGTACTTATTCAATGGATGATCAGCTCTCACATACTGACTCTCTGTTTAAATACTCTGTCCCTTTATGATTATTCTCACTGTTTGACTCACTAATACTGTCACTGACTGTTAACTTGCAATAAACAAAGCTCTCTCCATCTGTCACTTGTTGCTAACTGACTATAACTCCACTGTCTGGCACAGTAATGGCTCACCCTCTCTGGTACACTGCCCAAACTTAACTGACTCAGCGGTGGGATGGTCTTTAAATACTTTCATCCTCCACTGGTTCCCCATACTAGCACAGGCCAGATTACTGTAGCAAAGAACTCATATTTTCTGATGCAATAATGCATTCTAAATCCTTGGAGAGAACTAACTTTACTTTTCACTTAATAATACACTTAAACTAACACTATGCAATAACAATAAGGCAAGAGTTTATTTCTAAGGTGAAACTGAACGATAAGAAAACAAATGCCGAAATCTCGCGCATGTTCCTCACATTTCCGGATACAAACGCCAGCCTAAACCTACGACAGAACAATTTATTTGTACAATGTTCCTCATATCTCCGGATATAAAACACTACTCTGTTTCTACCAGCGTTACAGTATTGAGAAAGTTACTGTGGTCAGAAATTTCCCAGTTGCATAGAAACCGGCAATTACACGACCATGACACTCCCGTCAAACCCTCATTTCCCAGTTAGTCAAAGCCATAACTTGAGCGTGAGATGCTACTTTCGATGTTTTTTTTTTTTTTTTTCATAATTTATTCTCTTCCCCAATCAACTGTGGGTCTTGCATATATATATATATATATATATATATATATATATATATATATATATATATATATATATATACAAAGGCAAGTATTTTGAGCCTTTCTTGGGTGCTCACGCCATTTTAATTTGACTGAAAAGTGCATGAATTTCATTCGTTCTAACTACTGTAACTTTGTTTTTGAGCTCAGTTTAGGAGGTAAAGATGAAAGATAATAAACTGTCTAATATCCCATAAAAAGTGTACAATGTTGCTCCAGTGAGAAACATCACAGCCATTCGTTTAAACTCCCACTGACATGATAGAGGTAGCATGTCCCAGAGTTGAGAAATATGGGTTAAGTCACATGCCATGGGTTAGCCAAACTTAAGGAAGGGTTGAAGATTTTTTTAGAACAACAGCTCGATGGCCAAGGTAAAAAGGCTAGGTGAATGCTTGACCTAGAAAAATCAATTTCAATGTTTTTATCCACATTTGACCAAACTTAGAGTGCTGAGGGCAAGGCAAAAATTATATACTGTACAGTAAGTAAATCAATTTCGAAAAAAAATATATGTAAGTCACAGGTCAAAGCCACAGAGCAAGGTTAAAGCTCATCTCACTTGTCTGCTTGTAAATCAAAATGTTTGGTTCCGATTTTGTCAAACAGTGGAAGGGTTAAGGGTCAGCAAAGGGTTATTTTTTTTCTCCGTTAGAAAAATAAGCCAAAGGTCTTGGTTACAGGGTCAAGTCAAGAAACAGTTTTTATCCAATTAAAACCAAACATCTTGGACGGATTGACGGCAAGGTAAAAATAAACAGTTCAACTGTGAGAAGCCAGTAAAAAGGTAAGGTTTGGGGACAACATCAGAGTTCACCAGTGTGTCTGCGTGTGTGTGTGTGTGTGTGTGTGTGTGTGTGTGTGTGTGTGTGTGTACTTACTGCAAAAATGAATGGCTTTATCCGATTTTAGCCAAACCTGGCGAATGTGTTCGGATCAGCAAAGGAATGAATCTTTTTTTTTTTTTTTTTTTTTTAAATAGAATCATAGGCCAGAGATCAGTGTTATAGGGAAAGGTCCATCTGAATTGCTATTTTTCGATTCTGTATAGAACAAACTTCTTGGAAGGGTTGAGGATGAAGAAAACATATATATAAATACGTTTGAGACCAATCAGTCAAAGGTCAAGGTCATTGGGAATATTATCAGTCCAAGGTTAGCAAGATACACTCAGTTTTTATCTGATTTGGACGAAACTTGGTGAAAGTGTTAAGGATCAGGCAAAAACAAAGGGATTCAAATCTGAGAACAGTCAAAGGTCAAAGTCACCGGGCAAGGTCAAATTTTGACATATATGTCTGTGTGACAAAAAATAACTAATAGGGTTTTGATCTGGTAGGAATCAGACTTAGTGGGTGAGTTAAAACTCAGACAAGAATAATTTATATTACTGTTTAAAAGAGAAATAGCCAAAAAATCAAGGTCACAATGCAAATATAAAGTTCCGCCCATTTGTTAAAGGAAAATAACTAATATAATTTTGATCTGATTTACATCAAATTTCAGTGCACTAAGAATCACCCATGAAGTTGACCTGTTGTTTTCAAAACAAGTCAAAAATGAAGATTATTTGACAATGCCAGCTTAAACAGATTTTATCCAATGTAGACTAAACTTTGTGCCTGGGTTTAAGTAAATAAGACTTAAGATATCTGATTTTAAAACAATCAAGCAATTGCCAGGGTCACTGGGAAAGGTCTAAGTCGGAAGCTACTGTGCAAAAGGAAATAGCATTTTTATCTGATTCTAAGCACAGCAGGTGGAAAGGTTCAGGGTTAGGCAGTAGTGAATAATTCGATGCTGAGAGTAATCTCGAAGGTCGAGACTGCAGGGCAAATCAATTGTTCGGCCCTGTGACCACTTAGTGTTTGGTGTTGCTTTTTTTTTTTTTTTTAAATCCCTTCCTTTTGTACTGTTATTAATGCAACTACAAGAGAGTTCTATTCAGCATTTATACTAATTTTTTTTAACTGCAATAAGTCTAAAAAAGCTGAATAAGATAGGTTAGAAATATCAAGAACTGTAAATAAAATACCTAATTGGACTAGAGTTTCAAAACCGCAGGGTAACTTTAAAAAAATGCTTGAAGGTTACCGTGTTTGAGGAAGCAAGATATGAAGGATTAGGAGTAATGGTTATCGATTGCACGACGTGTCATTATGGTAGACAATCATTTTTTGTTAAGGTAGTCTTCTCTCTGAACATGAAAAGGAAAAAAAAAATAACTATCAGGTCCCTCACTGTATGTTGGGTAAACCGGGACGAGAGAGAAAAACACTCCGCCCAAGCCTTTGATTGGAACCGTAATAAAATTCAGCGTTGAAAGGTGCGGCTTTACTTGTTCAAAACATATGATCGACAAAATGAAACGAAACACCAACTTAAATCCGCTGCAGTATCCATGACTAAAGGTTGGACGGACCCCTGAGCCTCGTTTCCTCTTGTCAATCACGTGTTTGGAGTAAATGTGGCTACACCGATACGGCTCCAGCCTGGACTGCCATCACTCCACAGTCCGCTCCCCATGAAGTAAACGTGTAATAGATATAAAATGCATATTTCCAATTACAACTTTCCTCTTAAACACTGAGCATATATTCAGGTGTGTTATTAAAACATTTTCCAGTCAAAGGTTTTTCCCTCTCTCTTCCATCTTCATAATACTGGACTAAAAGGGACGAAGAATATATTTTTTTTTTGTGCTGAACATCCGCGCGTGCAGGCAAATACATATGTGTGTGTGTGTGTGTGTGTGTGTGTGTATACATTGAGATTTGGAAAGTAAATGAGTCTAACTTAAATAGCATAAAAAAGAGAAAGCAAAAAATCTTATGCCATAATATGAATGTGAACACGTGGAAAGAGTCGAATACTAATAACATAATAATAGTATTAATACTAATAACAGAATTACTCAGCAGCTGATATTATGGTTGGATAACCCTTGAGGTGAAGAGAAAATAATTCAGTACCTCCGAAAAATAAAGAAAAGTAAAAGCCCATTTTCATTTCCAAGTTATTTCAGACAGGTTTTATACGGTGTGTGTGTGTGTGTGTGCGTGTGTGTGTGTGTGTGTGTGTCAGAGAGAGAGAGAGAGAGAGAGAGAGAGAGAGAGAGAGAGAGAGAGAGAGAGAGAATGTTTGAGGGCTTTCAGAAGGATTTACCTTTTTAGAGAAACAGACAGACAGAAAGACTGCATGAGGGTTTTCAGAAAGATTTGCCTTTATATATTTGTCTGCTTCTCTCTCTCTCTCTCTCTCTCTCAATGTATGTATGTATATCTATCAATCTATCTATCCATCTATCTATAAAATTATAAGCCATGGCTTCTGTTTTGTTGAACCTTTAAATCAGGAATATAATTATTATTTAATTTTAGTTTGACATTTCATTCTTTAAATTCTCGACGACTTCAGTCAGATTACGTGTACCGGTACTTACTTTCGTTTTTGTGACCTCCAAACTATTTCACTGGGAAAAATATCTTGAATGTGGTTTTTAGGACTAGGCGATATCTTACCCTTTCAGTATGAAAAGCTCCCTCTAGGACAGGGGTTCTTATCCTGGGGTCCATGGACCCCCAAGGGGTCCATGGATGGGCTTCAGGGGGTCCGTGAAGGTCAGAATAATTGAGAACAATTTAGCGATATTGCGTGATGTCGTTTGGCATCATTAGCTGCCCCTCAAAAAAAAAAAAAATAATAAATAAATAAATAAAATAAATAAATAAAAAACGAAGAGTCTTGAACTCTGGTGTTCGTTGATGAAGCCTACCCTCGTCTGGCAACACGAGCTATGGGTGCTCTGATTCAGTTTGCTACTACATACCTTTGTGAGTCAGGGTTTTCAGCGCTTGTTTCTATCAAAACGAAAAGTCGAAATCAACTGGATGTCAGTGATGACATAAGTGTTTCCTTGTCAAAGACCACTCCACAATTTCATCTTCTTGTTCAAGCCAAACAACAACAACCCTCTCGTTGAAATGAACATATGAGCAGAATTAAAGTTTTATTTTGTTTAATTTGCGCAAGTTGGATGTATTTCATTTTTTCATCGAGTGGCCATTAATTTTTGCATGAAAAAGAGTATGAAAATAAATCTTTTTAAAGTCTGTTTTATTCTTTGCGCATTTATACGCTGCGTGAGGTAGTTTTCAATAAAATTAAGTGTATTCATTGCATGCAAAATGCTGTGTTTATGTGTTTATGTGCATTTTTGTAGGGAAGGGGTTCATAGCTTTCACCAGATTCTCGAAGGGGTCCGTGACTCAAAAAAGGTTAAGAACCACTGCTCTAGGATGAATAAAAACGTTCGGAAACAGCAACAGTATTTAAAATGTACAAGGGCCGAACATATGACTCTTCTTGTGACCTTACCTTCGCTGATTGATCTCAAAATCGAATCCTAACAAAAAGGTTGTTTGAAACCAGACTGAAGAGTTAAAGTTGGTAGTGGTAAGTGACCTTGATCTTTGCTCTATCCCTTTGACCTTGACATTTATATGTTTCCAAAATTTCCATTATGATGTGGCGACAGCTCTGCTGTCGGGCCCTGCTGTGGATGTCGCTGGATTGCATTTCGCAGTTGACCCTCTTGCCGTGTGGTGCGGTGAGGAGCGGTCCCTTCTCTCCTTAGAGGCTAAGATACGAGTAAATGTGTGCGTGTGTGGATGAGAAATTTGGTTAGTGTGTCGCTCTGTCTCGGCTACGTCCTTGGGGGGAAAAAACCCTACGAATACAAATAGATAGATCTAGGAGTGCCTGATGTCGGAAGTTTTACTTCCCTTCTTGAGCAATAATGGTGATGATTAGGTGTTAGGCCTGGATCCACTGATTTCAAGATTTTCTTTATATCAAATTCATAACTATTCCCGCTGTTTGTTCTAGCTGGTGATTATGCCTTTCTCACCATTGATTCTTCGTATATTCTATTCTTGTTAACATCAAGCAACATGAGTCAACATGAGTTGATGGACGGGATGTAGAACCCGTCCTTCTCGAGAAATATCTCCTAAACTGAATTCATGGGCTTTTAAACAGCAACAGTAAAGTGGAAAATATGTTGTCGGTTTAAAAGAGTATTAATGTGGTCCAGAAAAGTAGCGAAATTAGTCCAACTTGTACTGTACTGGCAGTGTTCCAACGGGAACTGCGTTTGGAATAATGATGAGCTTCACCCAGGTATAATACTGTAGTGGATATATACCTGGCAGGCCTTGACATCGTGTGGTTGAGATGGTGACAGTGGTCCACTGTGGGTGTTGTGATGAATGTGATGTGATGTGCCTGTGATGGTGACTGTACAGTGTGACTATAATAAAAACAGAGAGAGAGAGAGAGAGAGAGAGAGAGAGAGAATCATATACAGTACATACACAAAGGGTATCGAAAACTTAACACTTAAATTTTAACTCCAGTTGGATCATAATGATCTGATCGATGTGAAACAATAACAATGCGTTCTGACGTGCTTCCAAGGCGTTCGATATAAATATCATGAGGTTCAATCCCCTCCATAGAAAATACAGTCAGTCTTTTAATCCGCAATGCAGGAGACATTGGGAGTTCCGGATTATCGAAAATTCCGGACTGGTGGACAGGCCCTCTGAAATGCACCCTAAACACCCACCAAACATTAATAAAATGAATAAAATTACAGTAATACGATTGTGTGTTTTTTTTCAACACATTAAGTGTAGTGCAGTTGTAGGTGTGTTGCCGGTGTATTACGTGTAAATCCAAGGCATCAGTAGTATAGTAATCCAGGTTAATCCTAGGGTTGTGGGAGCTATTACGAGTCACAATACACTATAATTCCGTTAAAATTCCCAGAGTAAACCGCACTGGGAAAGGTACAATGGCAGACTACTGGACAAGCCGGGCTACATCCGGGACTTTGCGAGTGTGGCGTGGGTGCAAAAATGGACGGTTCGGCTCAACCGAACCCTCATTTTTCCCCCTTCTTAGCTCGGAGTAAAAACTTCGATCCATCAGGCTTTTGGAGTGATCAGATTTCAAATTAATGGAAAAACTGTAATGACATGCTCACCTAAAGCAACTACTACCTGAATGCGGCGCTGACGAGACGCCTACACATGGAGGCGCTGTGTACCCTGCAGCGGAGTATTCCACCAAGGAGCCAAACTTTCCCCAGTTTCCGTGCACCTCGGAGTGGTAAAGACCCAAGTCCAACCCTGGTAAGGTAGTGTCTACGAAATGGGTCGCACGATTACGACATGACTGTGACTGACAGGTCAGCTCAACCAGATATCTATCTGTCTATTGCCAGACGCCTTTCTCCCGTAAAGGGTGGCCACAAACAAATCGACTCCATGTCGCCCTGTTCCCCGCCATTTCACTGCCCTGTTCCCAGCTCACACATCCCTTTCTCATAAACCTCTCCGCTCTATCCTTCCATCTCATTCTTGGCCACCCCCTCTCTCTTCCCCCCCCTCCAACTCACATACACTCTCCGCTCCAGTCTCTCGCTCTCCATCCTCTCCATATGGCCAAAACACCTCAGTGTATTTCTCCTAACACTTTCTGTCACATCCATATCCACACCACAACTCTCCTTCACTTCCTCATTCGTCAGTCTGTCTCTCCATGTGTCTGCACATGCCCCTCTCAAATAACTCATTTCCACTGCTCTCCCTCTTGACTTGTGTCCTTTCAACAAGGTCCAAGCATCACATCAATACGTTAGAGTTGGTCATGCAGCCAATTTTTTTATTTCCATGCTCATATACTGGGGGTAGGGGGGTTTTTCAAGAATACTCCCCCAGTATCCCTGCTTGTCGTAAAAGGCGACTGAAAGGGTTGGCGGAGGGTTAGTGCCCCTCCCCGGAAAACAACTAATTAAAAAAACAAACGAGAAGCCTCGGACAAGGACTGACCAAACGATGACGACCCAGGACCGGACAAAGGACTTGGTAATGAGTACATGGAATGTAAGAGGAGCGAATGATGAGTTGAAAGAGAGAGAGATTGTCCAGGTGCTTGAGGGTGCGAAAGTGGATGTATGTGGAATAACTGAAACAAAATGGAGAGGAGAAAGTGTGAGAGAATGGGAGTATGGATGGGGTATATGTGCAGGAGTAGATGAGAATGAGAGGGCAAAGGAAGGAGTGTGTATAGTTGTGAGTAAAAGATGGAAGAAGAGCATAAGACAGTATGGATCAGTTGGGTCAAGGATTGTGTGGGTAAAGTTGAAAGTTGGAATACAAATGTGGGTGATTGTGTGTGTGTATGCGCCAACGCAAGATCGTGCTAGAAGAGTGAGAGAAGAGTTCTGGACAAATGTGGAAGTGTGCATGGAAAAGTTTGGAAGGAATGAGAGAGTGTTTTTGATAGGTGATATGAATGGTAAAGTTGGCAAAGTGAAGGTGGATAGAATAGTTGGTGAGTGGGGTGTGCCTGCCGAGATAGATGAGAATGGGAGTGCGTTAGTGGACATTTGTGCTGGGAGGGGGTTGGTGATAGCCAATACCCTCTTCAGGCATAAGATGATCCACAGGTATACATGGCGAGTGATGAGAAGGGTGGGTGGTGAACTGAATGAAAGGAAGGCAATGATTGATTATGTGTGTGTGGATGAAAGGATGTGAAGATGTGTAAAGGATGCAAGAGTGTATAGAGGTTGGGGGAGTGGACTTTCTGACCACTACTTGGTGGTGGCCAGAATTAGGATGCAAGTGAGATGGAGGAATAGAAGAACGGAAAGACGAGAGGAAGGAGTAGTTGCAAGGAGAGTGGAAAGGTTACAAGAGGATGAGAAAAAGGCAGAGTATAAGAGAGAAGTGGAGGAACGATTGGGCAAATATGAATTGGAGCAGATGGGAGACGTGGAAGGTGTGTGTAAGATATTTACAGAAGAAATACGTGCAGCATGTGATGTGGTGTGTGGAAGGAAGAGAAGGCGGAGGGGGGTGCAAGGAACAGCGTGGTGGACTGAAGAGGTGAAACAGGCTGTGGCACAAAAGAAGAAAGCATACAATGAATGGGTGAGAAATAGGGGCGTGGAAGAAGTTGAGAGGCGGAAGAGAGAGTTATATGTGGAAAGGAAGAGAGAGGTGAAAAGATTAGTAAGAGAGAGTAAGAAGAGAGTGGATGAGGAATTTGGAAGGAATTTGAGTGTAAAGTGGAGGGACTGTAAGAAAATGTTCTGGAGAGAAGTGAAAAGAGTAAGACAGGGTGGAAGTGAAGTTAGCAGGGGAGTGAAAGATAAAAATGGTAGATTACTAGTGGAGAAGGGAGAAAAAGTGAGCAGATGGAGAGAACACTTTAAGGAATTGTTGAACATAGAGGATGGAAGTAATGCGAGTATAAGTGGCTGGGGAATGGCTGGGAGAAGGAGGGAGGTGAGAAGACAGGAAGAAATCAGTAGGATAGAAGTTTTGGAAGCAATGAAGAAAGTTAAATCAGGGAAAGCCCCAGGAATTGATGGAGTGTGTGGTGAAATGCTGAAGCATGGGGGAGAGATAGTAGTAGAATGGATGTGGAAGATGTGCAGATTGGCCTGGGAGGAAGGTAGAGTCCCGGAGGATTGGAAGTCAGGTATAATTATTCCCTTGTACAAAGGAAAAGGGGAAAAAGAAGTGTGTGGTAATCATAGGGGCATTTGTCTTCTTAGTATAATAGGAAAAGTGTATGGTAGGATACTTATAGACAGAGTTAGAGAAAGAACAGAGAAATTAGTTGGAGAAGAACAGGGAGGCTTTAGGAAGGGAAGAGGTTGTGTAGATCAGATATTCATTCTTAGATCTTTAGCGGAAAAGTTTCTAGAGAAGGGAAAGAAGTTGTATGCGGCTTTCATGGATTTGGAGAAAGCATATGACAGGGTGGATAGACAAGGATTGTGGAAAGTGTTAAGAATATATGGAGTAGATGGGAAGTTGTTGAATGCTGTGAAGAGTATGTACGATGGTGCGAAGGCTGCAGTGCGTGTGGATGGTGAACTAAGTGAATTTTTCTCTTTGAAAGTTGGTTTGAAACAGGGATGTGTCATGTCTCCATGGTTGTTCAATCTGTACATGGATGGGGTAATACAAGAGGTACAAGGTAGGGTAGTGGATGTTGGAGTGGCCCTGGTGAGAGAGGATAGTGTTTGGAAACTCCCTGTACTGTTGTTTGCATATGATACTGTGTTGTTGAGTGAAGACGAAGGGGAGCTGCAAGGCTTGGTGGATGAGTTTGAGAGAGTGTGTAAGAAACGGAACCTAAAGGTGAATGTAGGGAAGAGTAAAGTGATGGTCTTTGAGAGAGGTGAAGTTAGTGAATGTACAGCGAGGTTAGATTGTGAGGAATTGGAAAATGTGAGTACGTTTAAGTATTTGGGTAGTGTGATGAGTAAGGATGGAGGTTTGGAGGGTGAAGTGCTTGAAAGGGTACAGCAGGGAAGAAAGGTTGCTGGTTCCTTGAAAGCAGTGATAAGAAACAGGGAAGTGAGCATGGAAGTGAAAAAGTTACTACATGACAGTATTGTGATACCAACTCTAACGTACGGAAGTGAAGCTTGGACATTGTTGGAAGGACACAAGTCAAGAGTGAGAGCAGTGGAAATGAGTTATTTAAGAGGAGCCTGTGGAGTCACGTGGAGAGACAGGCTGACGAATGAGGATATAAAGGAGCGTTGTGGTGTGGATGTGGATGTGATAGGAAGCGTTATGAGGAACACACTGAGGTGGTTTGGCCATGTGGAGAGGATGGAGGGTGAAAGACTGACGAAGAGAGTGTATGTGAGTGAGGTGGAGGGGGGAAGAGGGAGGGGGAGGCCGAGGATGAGATGGAGGGATGGGGTGGAGAGGTATATGAGAGAGGGGGGTGTGAGTTGGGAGCAGGGCAGTGAAATGGCGGGGGACAGGGCGACTTGGAGGCGATTTGTTTGTGGCCACCCCAAACGGGATTGAGGTGTCTGGCAATAGATAGAGATAGATAGAACAGTAAGTAAAAGTGCCTGAATACGAACAATGAAATTATCAAGAAAGTAAGATGTATATCACGCGGCAGCTGGTTTATATCTTGGGTTATATTGTTCTTTCCTTCTGTTATTGATCTTGGCTGGTTACCACGCATTCTTTTCATTACATAGTCCCACAGAAAGTACTCGCAGCTGATCAGTTCATGCGAGTATGGGGACCTGGGTTTTCCATATTTTTGGATATCAAACGATTATTATGCAAAACCTCGAGGCCTCTTTAGTTACCCCAGAGTTGACTTACAATGGTGGTGCCCATCTTACTGGAACAACACATCACTAATTAGTATAATTCTGCTTCTGCTCAAAATCGGAACGTACAGCTCCGTAATCACAGCCGAGTAGCCTTCAGAGTCAATCATTTGTATCAACCATAAATGATTACAGATTTTTTTTTTTTTTTTAACCAACAACTTATCACAGTAATATTTTCTTTACACTTCAATGTCCTGTCTTTGCCTCAAGGGGATACTGTTGTAGAAGACAAAGTAAAAAAGAAGGAGAAGAAGCAGAAGACAAAGGGGGGAGAGAAGGACGAGAACGATCAGGAGGAGGAGAAGGAGGAGGAGAAAGAGGAGGCCATGTGGAGAGGATGGAGGGTGAAAGACTGACGAAGAGAGTGTATGTGAGTGAGGTGGAGGGGGGAAGAGGGAGGGGGAGGCCGAGGATGAGATGGAGGGATGGGGTGGAGAGGTATATGAGAGAGGGGTGTGTGAGTTGGGAGCAGGGCAGGGAAATGGCGGGGGACAGGGCGACTTGGAGGCGATTTGTTTGTGGCCACCCCAAACGGGATTGAGGTGTCTGGCAATATATATATATATATATATATATATATATATATATATATATATATATATATATATATATACAAAATATACGAGGCCGGTCCAGAAAGTATCCAATCTTAGGCTCAAAATAAATAAACAGTTAACCGGTTAAGTTACGACACTAATCCCCCTCAAAGTGGGCCCCTTCTGACTTGACACACGCAGCTCAGAGTTCTTTCCATTACGTGAAACATTTTCAGATGCAGTTTTCGGTATCTCCTCAGGTGTTCGTCGCATTCGTTATGATCTCTTTTCTTGTCTCAAATCGAGAACCGTTCAGTGGGGTTTGAGCTTGGGGGACTAACCAAAAGTTGCACGGAGCCGTGTCTGGTGAGCTGGGAGCCTGCGGTACCTGCAGGATGTTGTGCTTGGCCAAAAATTCCCGAATCAGCTGGGAAGAATGCGCAGGGTCGTGGTCATGGTGTAGTTTCCAACTTGCCGCTTTCCAAAGGTCTGATCTTCTCTGCCGAACTGCGTCAAGACGACGACGGCGAGTTAGTTATGATTGTTGACGGTCTGACCTGGTGCGTATTCGAGATGCACAGCAGAACGGTAGTCGAAAACGAAAATCACTATGCGAGTGCAAGTTGCAGCAGACCTGTCGTGATTATTATTATTATTATTATTATTTTTATCATTATTTACTTCTGGCCAAGGCGACCCTGCATTCTTCCACTGGGATGACTGTGCTGTGGTTTCTGGGTCGTACCCGTCCACAAAAGTCTCATCTCCAGTGATAACAGTCGTCAGAAAGTCTGGAATGCGATTTGGACACTTCCAGCATGTCTTGGGCAACGTTCTTCCGAGTGAAGAGATCATAACGAACGCGACGAAGCACCTGCAGGAGATACCGAGTACTGTATCTGAAAAGGTTTCAGGTAGTGGAAATGTAGTGCCATAAATTTTAAGTATTAGTGTAAGTTAGTATAAGCTAGTATTGTAAGTGTAATTTTAAGTTTAAGTATTATAAGTATAGCTCATAATTTAACCGTTAAGTTCTACAATTAAGTCTAGTCTTAGTTGATATTCATAATGTGAATATGATTCTGATAATGACAGTACTAAGTCAAGTATTAATGTGAATAATGCACCAGCTGCTTGCCAGCAAAGACGTGTAACCGCGAAATTTAGCAGAGGTCAAAAATCGCTAATAACTTCCTATTATATTCTAACCTAGAGATTTAACTGCCGAAGTTAATAGATTTCCCCTTTTATACTATGCAGTGATGAATTTAGAATGTCTGAAGTAAGAGTATTGAAGGTCGTCTTTTGTGAAGCGCGAAATTTATGTAATTGAATCCTGTTTTCAGTCACGTAGGCATGTAACCGACAAAGGGTAATAAAACTGTCTGAATTCTTAATTAATTTGGCTTCATTATGATTCAAGTTCCTGCAAGCGTACTACAAAAATTTCAACATCATAAGTCACTTCTCTACCTATGTTGAATGCAAATGTATCTTCTTTATTCTTTGAAGATCCTAGAGAACCAATAATAGTATAATCAGTTAAAAGTTTAGCCGATTCCCAAATACTGTTTTGATGCTTATAAAAGACGAGATGCCGCTCGAAAAAATTCAGATCATCGCTCCTCTTCGTCATTGAGGGTTAGTGCCCAAGCTCTCACTCCCCTACTCCCTTTTCTCTCCCTCGTGTATTAAGTCATCATATACGTCCGTGAGTTAAATCAGTCATATTTTCCCCTGATCCTTCTTGTGCTGGATAATGAGATCATCGCTCCAGTATTACCGCTCCGGTATTACTTTAGAAGTAACCAACGTTACCGATTTTCATTATATTACGTCCCTGAACTAGTTTAACTAAGACTTACCTTTTAAGCCTAGTTTCAACTGGGGGAACGAATTTTGGAGGGGAAGTCATGTAGCGACAGGTTAGGCTACCGCTTAGTAGCGGAAGAATGTCGCACCATATTTGCTTGTGTAGGCGTGTTGACTCAGTCTAAGTCGGCTGGACTCGAGTGTACTCTGCTTATAATTTCGTATGTATGTGAGTTTTAAAAACAGCCAATCAGGCGTTGCAAAGGAAGAGGGACTTTCGAAACCAGCCAATCACAACATTCGTAAGTAAAACCAGCCAATCAGCTTATAATATTTGTGGGTGATGCAAGGACGCCCGAGAGTTGAAAGTCAGTCACAGTCATGGCCTCCGATGGTGAGGAACGTGTTGTCGATTTCAAAGCTTGTATTGGGTGTTGCAAGGATTACTGGCTGATTATCAAGGACTATCACAGCAATAACGAAGCATCGATTGAACTACCAAGAAAACACGGGGTTTTGCCAAGTGAGGTACAGTGTAAAGAGTGTAATTTGCCCTGCAAATATCAAGAGGATAGACAGTGGTACTGCGGCCGGTGGAAGAAAAGTCGGAAGAATAAGGGGAAGGTCCAGTGAAAATTCACCGTCTCTGATTATAAAGGAACATTTCAAGATAACTCACACATACCACCGTGGCAAATAGTGCTCTTCATTAATCACTGGCTTAGGAAACAGTGGGATCATTAAACCGTTATCGAGTGCTTAGGGTGGAGTTCTAGTACAAGTGTGGACTGGAGGTCTTTCTGTTCTGAGATTACGTTGTCGTGGTTGGATAAACAGCAAATAGGTGGACAGGACATCATTGTGGAGGTGGATGAGACATTCTTTGTACGTGCTAAGTAAGAACGTGGACGCCCGCTCAGAGAAGTTTGGCTGTTTGGGGGTATCGAGTGTGAAAGTAAAAGATTCTTCATTGTTCCCCTGGTTGATGAGGGTTTTCAAGATCGCAGAGCTGCTACCCTCACATACTACATAAAAAATTATATAAAGGGGGGATCAGTAATCATCAGTGACGGTTGGAGGGGGTACACGCCAAGGATAAGAGAGAAAGGATAGTCCACTGAAACGTCATAAATTAAGCTCCGCCCAAAATTCATGACGTCACGAGCTAGGCTCTCGTCATCTGGTGAGTGGCGCGCATCACTCACCAGATGGGCCTATCAATCATATCCCTTTTATTTGCCATTAACCAATCACTCCAAAAGCTATTCTCATTGCTATAATATATTGTACCTTGCCTCTCTAATTGCATTTATTTTCTCACTGCATTCCCGCTCAACCACTCCTTTGTTCATCCATCACCAGATATTCTCCCTTATCACTCTCATCCATAAAACTTAGTTCAATTTCCTTTCCAGTCATGCATGCTACTTCCACTAAAATGCTGATCGTTTTCAGTCTTATCGAGTAGACATACAGAAAACGTTAGTACATAACCAAGGAAATTAAAGACAAATTAATATTTTATGCTTTATAACATAGCCAGGTAGGTCACAATCAAATTAATATTTAATGATTTAATTTATAATTTTCCATATATCATATTAGTCTCACCGAACAGTATTATTGAACATGAACATTGTATAGGTTAGATTATTGCTTCACGAGAGAAAGAGAGAGAGAGTGTGGAGTGGAAAAAAAAAAAATGACTGAGAAGGTGGAGGGTGGAAGCGAGGGAAGAGGAAGGGAAGCAGGAAAGAAGAGAACAGGGACATGCCAAAAGGAAAGGGAAAAGACATGAATAAAGTTGAGAAAGGGAGAAAGATACAAAAACACAAAAAATATAGATAGTGAAAATGAAGGGATGGGAAGCAGGGGAAAAAGATTAGGAAAGTAGAGGGAGGGAGGGAAGGATAAAGGTAAGGAAGAAAGTGGAAGGAGGGAGGTGTGGGACGAAGTGGAGTGTGGAATGAAATGGTGAGAGGTATGGGAGACAAAGAGATGAAGGTAAGAGGGAAGTAACACTTGGGAGAAAAAGGGGAGGAAGTGGAGTGGTGATAGGTTAGGGAGGGAAGGAGACAGGTGAAAGAGTGAGGTTGATGAGAAAGAGAGGAGAGAGGTAGGTTATGGAGGAAAGGAGAAAACTACTGAACTGTGAACAGCACTTACTGCATTAAAATGATGCAACTCAAGTTATACATTGTGCTCACTTACTAGGACACTCCAAACTTAAAATATTCTATCACATAATAACATTGTACAGTACAGTACATTGACAACATAACTTGCAATCGTCACTTAATACATAATTACATATTAATATACAGTATATTATATACGGTACATACATACATAAATAATATACCTATGATACATTTTCTTCTCAAAACTGTTCATCCAAATTATTAATACATCTACCAAACTGAATAGACTATTTTGTCATTATTACTCTTAACTGCTCAACATAGTTAATTTACAATTTTCTTCATCTTTTTTCCAGCATTCTTACAATTAACACCCTTACATTCTTTAAGTGCACGATTAAGCTCCCTAATCCTAAAATATATTCTGCACCTAACAAAAAAAGTTGCTACCTCTTTTGGAATGTATGGAGGCAGTGTAACCATTTGCATAACATGCTCAACACTTCCTTTTCCCTCCTTCAGTGATGTGCCATGGTACTTTCTGAATAGGTGTTCTAAATTAAGGAAGAAACTTCGATGTTCAGGATTTATTTTTTCAAACCACCTTTGTTTATAAATGCATCCCAAGAGCTGCAACTATCATCAGTTAATGAGGTTCCTAATTCTGGATATTTGAATTTGAATTTGTGTACTACAAAACCAAGGAAATGGTCAAATGCTTCTTTCTCGGGAAACGTAATATGCAACACCTCCTCACATTGCTCAACATGGGTTTCAAGTTCATCAGGTGTGGGACTAATCTCTGGAGTGAATACATATAATACAAGATTTCCATCACCATCTGCATTTTCTAACTCTTCTTTTGAAACTTCCTGTACACCACTTGCAATTAAGGGAGTAGATTCCACCTCTGCACAGTTTGTACTAGGTGAAATTACTGAAGTTTCTTTTCCCAGTAGGTAAATTTTCAAGCGATGTTGGAATGAGTGGTGATGGGTGATCATAACATCTACCCATCTGGCGTATTACACTAAAAAAATGCTCCAGAACATCCTGATTTAACCTCCTTGTGAGTATATACCTTACATTAAACCTTTCAGAAAGGGAATCATACAGTGTCTCCAGTGACCTACATGAGAGTAAGATCCCTTTCTGAAATGGAAGAAACTTCCCTTTCACTCTTAAAGATTTTATGGTGGACACTGTGTCAGAGAGTTTTTTCATTTGCTCATCACTCTTTTGGAAGGCATGTCTTTTTCCACTTAAGTCTATCTTAATGCTGCTATTTAATATATCAAACCAGTCATTTATTACTTGAATAAATTCAGAGGTTGAAGACCAGTTACTGCTCTTGATGGTACCACACTGTCCAAAAAATGATATAGCTTTTGAAACAGTTTCTGATAGCAGCTGAACTGCAAACTTTACTCTTTGTCTCTGAGCTCCTTGTACTGAAATATGACGATTAGTAAGTTTGTGAGCTACTTTCAGATTTCCTGTATCTACCGTCATGAGATCTATGACTGGGTTGGTATTAACTATGACAGACTTATCTGGAGTATGAAAGCCACTATCTAAAAAATGATTTCTCACAAGCTTGATGAGGTGTGGAACATCGGCAAAAACATGAATCTTTCGGATGGGATCAAATGGATTGGTGAATGAATTTTGATTTTCATTAATACCCATCTTATTCAAGAGGTAGCTATTTGAACCACCCATGTCACATACAGTAGCATGAACTTCATACCCACTTTCTTCTACTGCTCTAATAATTGTGTTCAATAATTCTTCAGTAATACTGGTATCAAATTCATAAAATATGACCTGCTTCCAGCAGCCTAATAAGTCTCTCACCATGACAACTTGAACATAATTATGGGGTGACAGTACACTTTCCTCAGCTCTATTAAATTCCCAGGCCTTGGTAACTTTCATTTCATCAAAGGAGAGTATACACACTTTTTCTCCTGGAGACATAGTTTCACCTTTCCTCTTCATTAGTTTTAAAACAATATCTAGCAAGCCAGGTTGGAAACTGAGGCATTTAGTCCACCTTTTCAAAGTTGAAACTGAAGGGTATGGTAATTTCAAATGTTCTCTAATATACTGATATCCCTTTGGACTTATAGCTCTTAAGGTAAGGGAAGATGTTATATCATCATATGACCACTTCCTAACAGGTTCATTGGTCAAAAAGTATTCAGTTTGAGTATCTGTGAAATAAGGAGACAGTATATCTTTGAGAACAGATGATATTTCTTCATGCAAGGCAAGTGCACTTTTATTTTCCAAATTGGCTTTGCTAGCATTCAACTCATGTGAAGATACAATATCCTTATAATTATTATTACTGTTTCTTAAACCTTGCATTTCTAAAGCCATTTTATTCAACTCCTCTCTTAGTTTCTTGTTCTCTTCCTTTAGAATTTCAAGCTCTGTCTTAACTACTAATTCACTCTCAAGTTCTGATTTCCATGGCATACAAACACAGCATGACCAGCAGATTTTCTGTGTAGACATACCATCACTTTGGGATTCAACTGTATCCTGTTCCATTGGCTGTAGCTGGGAAGGTTGTGCTGAATGATAATCTGCATGATCTCTCCCAAAGTATTCTGACGTCTGCTCTTGAATAGAAACCTCTGCTTCCAATGGAACAACATCTGTAAAGTAAAGCAATTGTCAAAAAAGAGAGAAAAAAAAAGTATGTATAATATAAAATACTATCGAACTGTTTATTCCCTCCTTAGAGCTACCTAACTAGATATGGGTATGAATACAATACTGCCTGTCTAATTTGCCCTGCAATCTATGATTGCAACTTAGGTAGGTCTAGATTGTGTTGTTTCCTGTTAAAATTTTTCGCTTATCACCCTCAAGTACATTCCCCACCCCCTGCTTCATTTCGATACTGATACAGTATTAAAAATAATGTATAGTTACCATCAATGTTGGTGTTCACACACTCTTGCAGAATCTGGCGCCTCTGCTTCCTCTCTGCTCTCCTCCTCCTGTCAGAAGCACTGGTACCTGAAAATAAGTATATCATCTTTTTAAGATAAAAATTCTGTTTACTTCTCTTTCCCTATCTCTATCATAACCTACCAGGCTTGCATCACCTATGCAAGAGAGGTAGCCAAGACATGGTAAAACACACTTCTCATATCAGTCACACCATTATAAGGCGAAATAAAGTAAGCAAGTACAGTAAAAATACCAAAAAGATCATACTGAAAATACAGGGCTGGCATAAAAAGAAAGCAATGAAACTTATGGAACATATGAAAATCTTCCCCAAAGTGCCCAACTGAAGATCCTCCGCCCCCCCCCACCAAAGTTTTAATGTAAATAAACTACATAAGGATTAAATAATAAAACATTATTCCTAAACTAACCTAACCTTACCTAACCTACCCTATCCTAACCTAAGCCAACCTCACCTAGGGTTAGGTTAGGTCGGGTTAGGTTAGGTTAGGATGAACTGAAGGTTTTCCCATACAGGCAAGATCATATGAAGATCCTCCACCCCAGACTAGATCATATGAAGATCCTCCACCCCCAACCTACTTGAGGGGGAGGATCTTCATATGATCCAAACTTATTTTTGTATGTTTATATTTTCAGTCCTTAAAAGTACCAAAATTTGCATAAAGTGTAGTTGTATATTGACAAATGAAGTCCAGGCATATAAAATAATCCTTTTGAAATCAAACATGCATTTCTTTTTAATCACTAGCTAGACTTCCAACAGGAAGATTTTGGATGTGTGCTCCCACTCTTACTATTTTTGCAGTAATTATTTGGTAACAGTAGTGCATTTGGAGGATGCTTCTTCATCCCACTCATATGCCTATTTTCTCCCACTACCACCAAGTAGGTCTTACTACAAGGGAAATTGGAGAAACAATTCTCAGCATAGCAAAAGTTAGGTCCAACCTGTTCAATTCTCATACTAACATGTACAGTAAAAGACTTAAAATGCTTTGTTCAGCAGTCTCTCATCACTCAACACATTTTACTGTTAATACTGCATTAGGTGAAAAGGCAACCAATCAATATCCTACATTTTACTGTTAATGCTAAGTTAAGTAGCCTGTAGGTGTTACCCGAGTGCAAGTTAAATATTACATACCTTCAGCTGAACTTCGTTGTGTTGGAAGTTCAACACTTGGAACAGCCCATGGGTGGAGTGGTCTGCATTTTTTTGGAGAAACATTTGCCTCTTCTTTCCGTAGTAAATACTCAAGTCTGTAATCAGTGTCCTTAAAATGGCGCGAGCACATGCGTGCAAAGTTTACGTTTATCTTATCTTTCCGTCTACATGCTCTTATCCACTTTTCACATGTTTCTTTATTTCTGTATGTTTTTGAGCATCACTTGAGCAGCCATAAACAGCACAAATCACCATTGTTCTGCACAAAGTTCGTGGCGACGTACTTGCTCACCAGATGAGTAATGTTTACTGGTGTGACGTCATTGCGGGAAAAACAAATGCTTCGCGGACCATCCTTTTTTTTCTCTTATCCTTGGTACACGCGTCTTCCACTGCAAGGGTACACTCTCCACGTTATTAACCACACGGACAATTACGTGGACCCAGTGCACTCGTTCATTCACACACAAGATGTCGAGCGTTTGTGGAGGGACGTAAAGGAGTGGACCAAGAGGCCGAGCTTGAGGTTGGAGTACTTCAAACAATACTTTGCTCGGTATTTGTTCCTCCATAGGCCACCTAAGGAAGCTTTACACGACTTCCTCATCGAGATGGCTACATTGTACCCTCCACAGCAACTTCGAGCGCAGCGACGGTACACTGTGGCAGAAGTGGAATCTGAACCAGAGTCAGCAGAAGTGGAGGAAGAGGAGGTGGAGGACCCAGATGACTCTCAACCTGGACCGTCGACTCGGAACTAGACCCTTTAAGGTAGGTCAAGTTAGGTTAGGTTGTATTGGGTTGGGTTAGGTTAGGTTTGGATAGGTTAGGTTAGGTTGTATTGGGTTGGGTTAGGTTTGGATAGGTTAGGTTAGGTTGTATTGGGTTGGGTTAGGTTAGGTTTGGATAGGTTAGGTTAGGTTAAGATAGGACAGGTTGGGTTAGGTTAGGATAGGTTGGGTTAGGTTAGGATAGGATAGGTTTGGTTTGGTTAGGTTGCAGTAGGTTAGGTTAGGTTAGTATAATGCAAATGTTTTTGTTCTTGATTTGGGCAGATAATCCCATTTTGGAAAGTTTTCCTCGGATTTCCGAAAGGGGGATTTTCCTCCCAAAATCAAGGTCAGAATTAACAGAAACACACTATTTGGCATTGGAACACAAAAAAATTTTCAGGAAAAAAAACGTTGGTTCTAAAAATTTACCATCGATCCTTTTCATCGCTGCAGACGGGAGTTGTGGAGGGCCATGTCTCGCATCCCAAGGATTCTGGCGTTCTAGCCGCGGCCTAACCGCTAAATCCCCCCCCCCCTCCTTTAGTTCATGGAATCAAAATATCGGCTGGTCCATTTGTCCATTTTTTTTTTTTTTAATAACAGAACGGAGGAAGGAAAAACAAATGGAAAAAAAAAAAATAATCCATACACCAGATTACTGGTGTCCTCTATTCATAAAATATCTGTAACAGTTAGACTTGAACAGTTGTGGGTTGAAATTTGGAGGAAAACAACTCTGGGGAAGCGATTTCCAGAGAGATGCAGTTCGGGGAATGAAAGAATTCTGATAGGCAGAAGTTCTGCAATATGGTTGAGTGACATTCCAGTCGTGAGCGCTACCAGATGCCCGTGTAGCACGAGGGAAGGCATGGAGAGGTGGCACCATGGACGCAACTTCGTCTGAGCATTTGCCAAAAAAATATCTAAAATAATGCAAGGGAGGCAACATTCCTTCTTACGTGCAGGGGAGGTAGTTTATACGTAATGGCAGGGTTGTTAATGATTCTAATAGCTTTATTCTGAATTTTGTCTAGTTGTCTTAATGCAACCTCTCCACAACCATTCCACAAGGGTGAGCAATATTCAAGCTGAGAGCGCACATGTCTCTTATAAATTATAGCTAACTGCTCATCGGCGAAGAAGTTACGGACTCTGTACAATAATCCAAGTTTCTTTGAGGCGGTTTTAGCGTGATCTGACATGAGAGGTCCAGCTGAGGGCACTGTTAAGTGAGACACCAAGAATTTCAATACTTTTGGAGATGGGAATATTAGTAGCACTGAAGGTAATGTACGAATCTGGCAATATCTGTCTATTAGTAAACTGTATATATTTAGTTTTACTAGCATTAAAAGAGACAAGGTTGTTTTGTCCCCATTCACTGATTGTAGCTAGATCTTGATTTATGGAGATGGCTGTACTGAGTTGAAAGGTAGAGATATTAGACTTTGTAAATGGATGTCTGAGTGTGAATGAACTATGTAGTGTTGAGTCATCTGCATATGAGTGAACGGGATTGTGAGTGACAGATAAGAGATCATTAATATGAACCAGAAATAGGGTTGGCGCCAGAACTTATCCCTGCGGCACGCCGGCGTTAATTGAGTGGAAATTCGAATATACATCATCTACTTTTACTCTTATTTTCCTGTCACTAAGATAAGAAGAAATCAAAGGAACAAAAGACGTTAGTCCATAGCAATGGAGTTTACAGCAGGGAACGGTGCCATACTCTGTCGAAAGCTTTAGAGATATCAAGAGCTACTGCATGAGTTTCTCCAAAAAGATCAATTGATTGATGGATGGTATGAGCAAAGAGATTGAGTATGTCAATGGTGGATCTTTCGTGGCGAAAACCTTATTGTCTATCACTAATTAAGTTGTTGGATTCAAGATGTTTAACAATATGCTTATTAATTAAAGTTTCAAATACCTTACCAAGAGAAGATGTGACAGCCATTGGTCTGTAATTGGAGGGGTCAGACGAATTTCCTTTCTTCGGAAACTGGGTGGATATTGGCTTCTTTCCATGAATTTGGGAATAAAGAAGTACGTATGCATAGTCTGAATAATTTGGCTGGGACAGAGGCAAGTTCAGGGGAACACTTTTTCAAAACAATTTGCGGAATTCCATCTGGGCCTGGAGCTTTGTTGGTAGGTAAATTGTCTACGATGGATTTTACGAATCTTGTCTGTATTTTAAGTGGGGCAATTTCGGGAGAATCAAGTTCCAGTACTGAGACATTCTGGCTGGTATTATCTATGGTAGAGTTTCTTGCAAAGGTACTAGCAAAGATATCTG
This sequence comes from Coenobita brevimanus, assembly GCF_032717465.1. Lineage (NCBI taxonomy): Eukaryota > Metazoa > Arthropoda > Malacostraca > Decapoda > Coenobitidae > Coenobita > Coenobita brevimanus. Next base: position 7,373,772 of record NC_137008.1, on the reverse strand, counting down.
CTTTCCCACGTGGGTCATTTGTAATATTGCCATCTGAAGATTTTAGTGGGGGAATGGAAGATGACTTGTTAAAGTTATTATTGAAAGAATTAAGAGTTGACCAGAATATTCTGTTGTCATTAGGGTTGTTAAGTAGTTTTGATGCTTGCTTTTGAAGAAAGTTTGATTTAGATAGATTTAATACAGCTTTTGCATGATTTCTAGAAATTTTAAATTGGGAGAGTGATTCAGATGTTTTTGATTTTAAGTAAGAGTTATATGCTAATGACTTTTGGGCTGTTGCTCTGGCACAATTGGCATCAAACCATTTTGGAGAGTTTGATCTTTTAGTGAATTGTTGACTTGGTATGAATAAATCCATACCAGGTAGTATTAAGTCGCAAATGTGGGACTGGGTAGAATTGGGATCACTAGAGAAGAAAGACTGCCATGGAACATCAGCAAGATAATTTCTAAATCCATCCCAGTCTGCCCTGTCAAAGTGCCATTGGGTCACCCTGACAGGTTCGGAATGGGGAGGTGTGGGAGGGTTAACTAATGAGGCTTTGATGAGATTGTGGTCAGAGGATCCAAGTGGTGACAGTACCTCTATCCTGTATTGATTACGGTCCATGTGATTACTGGTCCTTTTGATTATTGTGTCAAGTACAGTATATATATGATTCATCAATTACCGTGTATTTAGTCTTAGAGAATATACTTTGGTGATAATCTTTAGGTTCTTTCCCGACGAGTCCGTCAGAGACCACGGGACTATATCCAAGCGTATCAGTATTCTTGGGATGTTAATCTAGTGTTTAAAGGTACATATTCTGGAGTTATGCTGTAAACCCTCATTATTGAATTTTAATTTAGTTCGTGAAGATTCATATTTCTGAAGTGTAACAGTATTCTTTGAATATTCAGTTTGAGAAGATTCATATTCCTGTTGATATAGATTCTCATTATATCTTGTTTGGTATCATTCCCAGTTTGAAGAGTAACCTGCATCTCAGTTCTTAATACAAAGTAAATCTTCGTTTGTCATATCGAGTTTGCATTTTGCTATCCTCCAAGGAGTGGTTCAGATGAGGTTCAGTGGCCTGCAAAGTGTGCTAATATCTAACTAGGCTACTCACGCCCTCTCAAATAAGACCATGCTACCTCATTTCCCATAAATTCTCTAAGATCACACTACCTCTTAATCTCTAGAATTCTCCAATAAGATCACGCCACCCTATTTCTCTATAATCTCAAAAATTCTCAGCATCACACTGGTATCATCAAAAATTACCGTTATTACACTGGTGGTAGTGTATTCAAATTTTCTGCAATACAGACAGAAGTCTAGGCTACCTATGTCAAGTCAGAAGGGGTCTACTTTGAGGGGGATTTGTGCCGTAGTTCAACCGGTTAACTTTTTTTTTTTTTTTTTTTTTTTAAGGTTGCATACTTTCTGGACACACACAAACACACACTTTTTCTATCTATCTATCTGTCTATATATATATAATATCCTCCCATTTGAAATATTTTCAGTTCAAATTTCCATGATGTGTGCAAGATGTGTTCCTCATTACTCCAACTTTACAGTTAACGAATTAAATATGATTGGTTTCCACTAAAAATCAATAAACATACTCGTTCACGATAGAATGTAGTTGAATATCTACGTGTACTTGTACCGTGTGTGTGTGTGTGTGTGTGTGTGTGTGTGTGTGTGTGTGTGTGTGTGTGTGTGTTGCCCTATGTCATATTTACGGACGGATATTCTGGCATTCCCCGGGTATGCAGTCGACTTTTCCGGATTTATTTATTTTTTTAATCCAAAGCACACTGCAAATGGTCCTTAATCCTTAAAGCTCGGGGGTTTGGCGAATTGAGCCCTTCTCGTATGAGTTTTATTCTGTCCGATAAGCAGAGCATGTTTCCACTCCTGTTTGTTTGTTCTCTCCGACAAGGAGAGTATGTTTTCACCCCTGTTTGTTTGTCCGTTAGCAGGCTTACTCAGCAACTAAAAGAGAAATATGGATCAAATTTGCTGGGTAGATAGCCCATGTCTCAAGAAACAATCGATCCGTGGATTGCGAGCCACATCTCAGGCTAGGAAGCGCCACGTTGCGAGCCAGCGCTCAGTCTGTGCTAACCTTCCAGTGGCCGTGCATCACTGCTCACTACTCCACCCCTGCACGAACTTATGCATGGCGCTACGCAAAGACGGAAAGATTTTTTTTTTTTTTTTCTTTTTTTTTTTTTTTCACCAGATGATGCCCTGGATGTTTATCTTCAAGTATATAATAAACAAAAACTATTTTTCTTTTAATTTTCTCATTACTCCACCCTTACGCAAATTTACGCATGGCGCTACACAAAGACGGAGAGATTATTTTTTTACCAAATGATGCCCTCGATGTTTATCTTCAAGTTTATAATAAACTTTTTTTTTTTTTTTTTTTTTTGCGCACCACAGGATGTGATAAAAAAAAATAATTGCGCAATCCACGGGTTAAGCTTCGGGACCGACGCGGATCGTATTACAGATCCTGGGTCCGAAAAACACTTTTTGCGGAATTTTAATCAATGATGAGAAACCCTAATCCATTATGAAGAGTGGTTTGGAAATTACTTTGCTCATATGTGCGAGATTCGCTCCACTGAGTGCCCCTCTTGTTTGTTAGTTTGTTTGTTAGCAGAATTACTCTAAAACTTAGTGAGAGATTTGGACCAAATTCGGTGAGTAGATAGCCCATGTCCCAGGGAACAATCGATCAACTTTTAGGACCGAAGTTTGTTAGTTTGTTTGTCTGTTTGCAGGATTACTCAGAAACTAAGAGAGATTTCTACCAAATTTAGTGGGTAGATAGCCCATGTCCCAGGGAACAAATAGTAAACTTTTTGGACCAATCTGTGTCGTGTTACAGATTCTGGGTCCGGAAAACACTTTCAGTGAAACCCTAATCAGTCATGAGAAACTTAGACCCATTATGAGGAGTGGTTTGGAAATAACGTTGCCCTTGTCGGAGAAATGCGCTCCACTGAGTGCCCCTCTAGTTTGCATTCATTTATAGCTCTATAACTACAGCACGTAGAACTTTAAAGATCCCAATACTCATCAATCCTTCTTTTCAAATGTCCCCGGGTCTCTAGGTGGAGACGTTGTGGAGGAAGAAGATGTATGGAGCCAATTTGTGTCTGTACAAGCGGGTAAGTCAGTGATCAAGGCTTGCAAGCTGCCCACCTGCCTTGCCCAAATGGGGATTCCCTTCTTGAACGTGCTCACACTACCCCTTGCCCCATCTGACTTGACACTCCTCTCCATTGGTCGTTGCCACAGCCGCATGAAGGAATCATCACCCTTTTTATGTGTGGCAAAAAGAGAGAAGTATTTCCAAGGTTTATTACACATTATTTGCCCAGATTGATCCCTTTCCCCTTCCTGCGAGTTACCCCTGCTGTCATTTTCATCTCTTACACTAGTAGTTTTCCTTACTTTCTAAAGCATTTATTTAGCTAAACCGTAACTTTTCAATAGACTTATAACAATTATATAAATTACTGGTTATTGTAACTCCTATTTTACCCGTACTACGAGGTCAGTTTTCCTGTCACGTGATCTCATTTTCTTTTAAATGTAATATTCTAATTTTTGTGTGTAGAAAAGTCGCTAACCTGGCTAAGTTCTTGCAGCACTACACGAACTGCACAGAATTATTACTAATTTACTACTACACAAAATCAATTACGGTAGCTCGTATATTGCACTATATTGCCATAAAACACACACACACACACGCAAAACAGTGTACAGTACTTGCACCACAAAATCACACTCACTTTTCACTCCAAAGTTTATTTTCTCTACCATATATTACAAAACCAATGTATAGTATTGGTCATAACATTTACTTTCAGTACTATAGTTTTCCTTATCTTCTATAACTTACGTATTTTTCCGTTTTTAACACTCTTACTTCACTTAATGAATATAAGTCCCTAGTTTTGTAATCATTCATTCTCTACACTGAAGCTTTCCACATTTCACTATCTATCTATCTATCTATATACCTAGGCTGCTTCCCCCAAGGAAATGGAGGTAGCCGAGACAGGACGACACACTCCCCATTTACTCATCCATTCAAACACATTTATTCGCATCTTAGCCCCAAAGGGGAGAACGGACAGATCCTCACCGCACCACACCGCACAAGGGTCAACTGCGCAATGCAGTCAGTGACATCCGCAGCAGGGCCCGACAGCAGAACTGGTTTACCCCTGCCCCATCGTAACAGACCCATCCCCTTACCCGCACCTGACCTGACTAGCTGATCAGACCAAATGCAGGAGAATATCCCCTCAGGGCTGAGTCATCACTTATTCATTCACAATTTCTCTCCATTTATTTCTGTCATGCACAGCCACTCTTCCTTGCTCAACAGACATCCCTCTCGCATTCAGCGCTCTCTTCACACTGTCCATCCATCCTATTTGTGGTCTTCCTCTCAGTCTTACACCTCTCACATCAGATCTAGTTATCTTTTTCACCAATCGCTCATTATCCATTCTCTCCATATGCCCAAACCATCGCAACACCCTCTGCTCAACTCTACCAGCCATCTCCCGAACAACGCCAGTTCTCCTTCGCACTTCATTTCGCACCCGATCCATACGCGTCACTCCACACATACTCCTCAGACACCTCATCTCCATTACATTCAAACTTTTCCTCTCTGCTACACCCATATTCCATGTTTCAGCCCCATATAACGCAGTCGGTACCACAACACCCACATACAGCATTCTCTTTACATCCATTCTAAGCGAACGACATCTAAACACTTTTTTCATTCCTCCCAGCACTATACCTCATATTTTCCCCCCATTTTTATGTACAGTTTACACTCTTATGTGTTACACTTTCTCACACACCTGCATAATGTCAGACTGTGATGATGTGGATGGTGATGATGCGTATGCACCGCGAAGACGATGAGAAGGATTTTGGGGAGCCGTATAGGGTGGCCAAGGCGAATCAATATACACTCCATGTAATAACTCCTACTCTCAGACGTCGTCTGTCCACTCAATGACGATATTGTCATCTCCAAAACTCTGCCAATCGAGCTATCACTAAACCTCCTTCCTGCACGAACGGGAGGCAAGCCAGAGATGGAGATGGCAGCAGCGGTAAGTGAATCGAACTAAGTGGAATTACAAATCATCTTTAATAGCCTTCCCGATTCCTTTGGAAAACCAGCAGTGAAGCTCACCTGCCTTCTGTACGCCTATGCCATGCACTGCCTACCAATGAAAATGGGTAGGACTTCAAACACTGGAGGAAATGCAAAGTGTTTATGTCCATCATCCAAGCAACCCCGAACACCTGTTTTATGGCTTCACGATAACTACAGTATGTCTGTCACCAGAGTTTTAGGGGTTAACAACTTCTGCCTTTATAATTTTTGGTATCTCTTGCCGCTTCTGTCTGATGCTTTGCACAACAGCTATCGTGGCATGATACAGGGACGCACTTGATCCCCCCACACCCCCCCTTTTTTTTTTTTTTTTTTTCATTTTTTTATTATTCTTTGTGCATATAGCACATTCCATGTGGCCTTTAATAACTCTGCCTTTGTAGGTTATCGATATCTCTAATGCTGTCTTTCCATGATGCCCTGCACAAAGTTCGTAGTGCAGACAAATAACCAAACAGGCAGAAAACAGAAAGACAAACACAACCTTAGGATAAATGACTAGGACGAAAGAATATGTAATGTTTTGCTCTGCACCTTTGCCTCACATTTACTGCTGTTCCTGCAGGGCGCAAGTCCGCGGTCGACGATTCCGAGACTTCGGGGGGCCTTTAGCACACTCCAATGGATTCTCTTCAAGTTTTGATTTTAGAGTTTCCTGATTTAATCTTCTACATTCTGGACATGATGGCCTGCAGGTATGCGGTTGAATTTTCCAGGTTTTATTCTTGTTTTTTCCCCTCCCCTATTTTTTTTTCGAGGGGGGGGGGGAGGCCACAGCATACTCCGAAGTATTCTTAACAATAGTCAGAGATTTCTTATTTCTCTTACCTTTAACGTGAGATGCTCAGCACAAACTTTGCACTGTAGACAGATATACTGACAGAAACTGACAATGCGAAGGTAGGATTGTAAATAGGTAAAGTATGTGTGTGTGTGTGTTTGTGTGCTGCGCATGATAGTGTATTTGCCTCTTGATACATACGGTTCTGTACCTCCAAAAGAGACATTTTGATGAGTGCTTGTAGTATAACCTTTGGTATGCTTGTTTATGGCCGTCCTGATATAACCATAGCAATTACGTCACAGGGACAGGCATCATCACTTTTTCTATGGACCTCCATTCCCTAGCCGTACTTCGACAATTATCTAAAATCTTACATGACAACATTCGAATTGTTTGCTTCATTCATTACATGCATTAGTTACCAGTATAAGTATAATGAAACATGTTACTATGTTTTGTGGCCTTGAAATTAAATTTAGAAATACCTTAAAGTAGGTAGAATAACTACTTAAAATTGAGATTGACACTCCTGGTGTAGCATCGGTGGTGCCATAACGACCGGGTTGCAGTTTGGGCAAAAGGTAGGGGTAAGAGGAGTCTTGGCCGATTTCTGACCGATACTTTAACTTATATTGTAGGCTGTAAGACACCTCCTGTGCCAAATTTTATCAACCTGCTTTCAATGTTTAGTGAAGGAATGATATTAGCAAGGCATCAAAACTCCCCGTCAGCAGACGAAATACGACTAATTGCTTTGTTCTGTATTGTCGAAATCAACATTATACCACTTTTTTTTACTTCATATTCACTACTGACTTGCCTAAGGCAATGGCAGCAAGAAAAAAAGGGCCTTACTACCCTTTGGAAATCGTTGTATTTTTTTTTGTTTTAGTACGTAGTTCTTCTATATATCTAATTTATTGCCTGTCTTTGGAAAATGCACTGAACGTGAGGGAAATTATGATGCTTCTTGTTGGTTTGACATCTTCAACACTTAATTTTTTTTTTTTTTATCACTCGGATTTCCACCAGATGATTATACTCAACTCCAGGATGGAAGATTACTCAGGTCGATGATGCCGATATATGACCCCGCCTGTTTAAAATGTCTCTCCTGAGCTTTGTAAAATCGTTCATAATTAGCTCAATTAAGGTGAAAAACTGCCATAGTAGTGACTGATATTGGATTGTTCAAATTTTTTTCTCGGCGTTTGTTGGATACTGAATGATGGAGTAAAATCTAGAGTAATAACACGTTTATTATGACCATGATCTAGGCATTCCTTTTCTTAGTGGCAGACATGATGAAGATGACAGTCAGCAAAGTTGTGCCCAGAACTTGATTCATTCATATGGAGTGTTCTTCTTCCAACCTTTAGTCTATAACATATACAGAATATTGGACTAACTCTGTCAGAATATTTCAGATTCCGTCAATAGCGTGAGTACACTCTAAAATAAATTACAACACACACACACACACACACACACACACACACACACACACACACACACACACACACACACACACACACACACACACACACACGAAAAACAACACTAGGAGTGTCTAATATACGAAGAAATATTGGCATGAGAACTGGAGAAAAAACTACCACTCAAAAAATATTGATGAGACCATGAGGGAACACACACACACACACACACACACACACACACACACACACACACACACACACACACCGCTGGTGCAGTGGTAACGCTCTCGCTTGCCATCTGGTAGACGGGAGTTCGCGCCTCGCTCAGGTTGCGAAAAGTTTCACTGACGAAGTGGGTGGTTACTGTCCCCCTTGAGCAAGGGGACGGGTGTGTGAGTGTGTGAAGGTCACAGCCTTGCCCTTAGATCGGACTATATGAGCTCTCGGCTCCCTTCCGGGAGGGTAAAAGCTGACGATCACGACCATCAAGTGATCCTGACCGACCCGGTGAATTACACACACACACACACACACACACACACACACACACACATGAATGACACGACAAGAGTACACTGTACGAGAAAATATGGGCATGAATACTGGACAAAATAAAACTCCCACTCAGAAAATATTGATGAGGCTATAAGGGATCACACACACACACACACACACACACACACACACACACACACACAGTAATTGAGTCTTTGTTTCCCGTTGCATTCATCTGTAAAAACCACTCAACTTTACAGAGGGGAAAAACATTCTCACATATTCCTACTGAATACAACACGCAACCGGGTATTTCATCTGTTTCAATTGTTACCAGCCACGATAGCGAAGCTGGTATTGTTTTCAGTTTGTCTGTCAATCTGTATGTGTATCTGTTAGCATGATAATTTAGCAACGGCTCAAGATATCATCACAGACTTTTACAGGGTGTAGTAGAGCTGAAAATCTATGAGTTCGAAATTGGTGAGAGTAGGTCAAGGTCAAGGTAATACTCCGAGCCACGCTAGATATGTTTTGGCTCGGTGCTGGAGTGATTCCCCCCTTGGGGGGGGGGCTCTAGTAATCTGCAGTTACCGTTAGGAACAGCTTCATCCACTAACGAAAGGCCATATGTATGCCTCAGTCTGGTCTTATATAAATTACTGTTATTGAATAAATCAACACAATTGGTAGGTACAGGCTCACACCGTCCACTCACTCGGGTGACTCTACACTGAGTGAAAAGCCAATTTGTTTCCTGTAAATAAGGAAACCATGTTCGATGTTGGATGATAACTATTTAACCATATAACGTTTGGTGGTTGAGTGGGTTATGACGCTCCCACCAGATTATGCCTGAAATGGTTTATATCGTGGGATAGCAGGAGTTAAATGCTCACAAAAGGCCACTCTGGCGAGTGAAACATATCATTCTCGCCTTAAATGTTAGGACAGATTTGCCTTGCCCAGGGCCCTTACGCTCCTGATGGGGCAAAATAAACTGGATGATGAATGAACGGATGGAATAAACCAGCATAATAGAAATGCGTGAATGTTGACCAGAAGCTCTGAGCCAGAGTCTGCAGATTCATGAGCCTCCATCATAATCACCAGCTGCACCAAATTCTAGCTTAAGTAACAATATTGTAAATAATTTTGTTTCAGTTAAGCTACAACACCCAAGGTAATATGCTTACATTAGTGATATACTTACATTTTAAATAAAACTAATAAAAATAAATGGTTCGTTGAAAACTATTTATCAATGCAGCCATTATTTAGCCATGGTTTTTAGACGAAATTTGACAAAATCATTCAGTTACTAAATACGATGTTTAAGTTTTCTCCACCAACAATAACGAGTGTTTTATTGGCAAAACTTATCTACCAAAGTGCCAGATAAAACTCCAATATTTTTTTTTTTTTGGTTAATCTACAAGAAGCTTTTCTTTTTAAATTTCGTGTTTCACCTTTCCTTACACGCAGGAAAAGTTCTTGTTTACATCTTCACCCAGAAGATGTTTTGTGCGTTTTATTTTTTGCTTCTGCGTGACTACTTTGTTCAGCCTAGAAAAGCATCATAATAGTGAAGACGCTAATGAAATTGTAGCCTATCTAATTCCTAATGTTCGAAAAGTCTGTTGTAAATTACATGATACAATCAGGCAATAGTATAAATTCAGTAAAGTATTTCTCCTGTTATTGTTTATGTTGAATAACCCCCGTCTGTCAGGCCGAGCAGACCCATATACCACAGGCAAGCAACCATCCCTACTGGGCAGTCCGGTACAGCTACCCGATGTTCCCTTGTGCTGGATAGCATTTTGCCACAACCAGGCGCTGGAAATAATGTTGTGGCGTGATTCCCGGATGGACACCGTATTTCAGTCTCTCCATCCAGTTAACATGGGCACCAAAGTTGACCCCACATCACCTCGATATTTTGTTGTACATTTACCACCCAGCATTGGAAATTCTGTGTTACAGGAAACCTTTAGGCTTGTCATCCAATGTAAAGCCACCTGAAGTGGGAAGAGGAGAAATGAAATGTGACAGAAAGGATGGGAGAAATAGGAAGAGCGGAGAGCAGACATAAAAAAAGAATGATAAAGTTGAAGGATGAAATAGGCAGTACTACAGAAATGGAATGGAAAATGGATGAAAACATTTTTACAAGGAAGCAGCACGTGGCGATAATATAAAATACGGAATATGAGCACTTCCTCCTTGACAGTTACTTTTGCATATTACACATTAAAATGTTTTTATGGTATAGTAAATCACAACAGTATCGACATAGTGTGTGTCAGTCCCATAAGATGATACTAAAACGTAATAGGCAAAATATATCGCTGTGAAAGTGTTGTCACTAAAATTCCTAAACCAAAAATAATATAGCACGTTATGAAGTTGGTCGTGAATTTTTTAGTAATGCGGAGCCGAGATGTGCACTCCAGTGTAAATAGTTGTATGTAAATTGTTAACAATGGTTGGTCAGTGACGAGGAACACGATAGAAAAATTCTGGCAATTTTTGTTTAACCCTTCGGCTGCTTTGAGCTTCAGTAAATTGTAATTGTTCTCTATCAGCAAAACATCATTTGTGATAGTTTATAGCATTTGCTGTTCTTTCTTTTGGCCACATTACAACCGTTTGACGTCAGTCGAAATATAATGCAAAACAAGCATTTTGCAGCCAAAGGGTTAGGAGATGTTTAGAGGTTTTGCAACATCTTAGCAAATTAGACGTGAAGACGGAGTTAAAATATTTATTTTGGTAAAAAGCGAGTGCAAAAAAATCTGTGTTGCTAGTCGTGACTTATGCCAGGTACTAAAGGGTTACCGAGAAGTAACTGTTTTTAACTCTGATGCTACATTAGGGCAGTATTGCTTAACAGTCCTCCACACAACAAATGGCAGCACATACATTCACACTTTACCACACCTGGAAAACATGGGAAGATATTCGACTGACGAAAATTGCAATTATGCTCAGTTTAACAGCTTCCATATGAGGACTCTTCCTTTACTGTGTGTGGCTGATGATTGTTAGTAATCAGTATTGGAGAGAGTATGCGAACCTAACTGCCAAGGTTCTTCTCTAAGCATAATAAAACCGTATAACAGTAACAAGATCAAGATGAAAATGACTTGTTTTAAGAGGCTGCGTTCTTCCACATTAAAATATCATCCATGATATTCCAATGCAGCCCCAGTAAAGCACTCACCATACCCTACAATATTCACATACGCACACAATGTATACTCTTTAAATGCTTATATTTGCTTTGATTTCTCGAGTCCATAATGTGTGATCCATGTTAGGCAGCTTTCCCTTCAATTTTCATCTCGTGTTGATCAAGACGTAGTACTCTGGCTACTACAGCAATATTCGTTCGATATTCGTATGTCTACTCAGTTAGGGGTTGAGGTAACTGGTTTCCATTCAGAGGTACTACAGTCCTGGCTTGGAAATGCATTAGGTTCTCGTCAGTGCCCTGTCTCATATCCCAGTCATCTAATTGCAGGCGTCCACCATCCACTCACTCGATGCAGTGCTACGTTCTTGTGACTCTGCAATGAATGACAAGACAAATCGTTCTCTGTAACACAAGAAACCACATAATATGCTTGATGGTAACCACGTAACCAAATGACAGTTGGTGGACTATTGGGCTGACGTTCCAGGATTATGCAGCTCATTAGGCTTTGCATCCCAAGGGTGATCGGGGTTTGTTGTTCACATAATGCTAGTCATGGACAAACTAAGCTGGTCATCCTCGCCTTAAATATCGGGAAAGAGTAGCCTCGCCCCGGGCCCTAGGCTTTTCTGTGGGCAAATAAGGACTGGATGGTAGATAGATAGATTTGTGTGGGGTAACCAAGAAGGTCCATGCTACGAAAGCGAGGAGTTTTCAGCCGAAGATTCGATGAAAGCTGAATTATTAGATCACCGGGTTCATAACCATTATTTAGTTAATGGTATATCGAATCTGGAAATTGGATATATATTTAATTTTTTCCGTATGTAATTAAACTACCAGTTCTTGCCATGAATCCAACTCCCACAGGTTGATTTTCACACCAGAGACTGTCTGAGCACATGCCCAGTTCTTTTCCATAGGGAATTCGTACATGGTTTAGCTAACGCAGTAACAGTACCATGAAGATTAGGTCCATATTAGTTATATTTATAGTCATCACGGTCTGCTGGAAATTGAGAGGCATACATAATTAAACCATAACCGTAAATCTTTCTACAGTTCCGTATAAATCAGACTAATCCATCTGAAGTGACAGGGTTGGATAAAACGGGAACATCTAAAATTAATAGTGGAATGGATATTGTACGTTCTATTATTTACTTGGGCAATATCACGAGCAGTACTTTGGAACTGTGACAGCATGTCTTGTGAGTACTAAGTAGTGGTTTTTAGATTCTCTTCATGAAGAACATTTCCTAGTATACTAATGAGTGCCAGTTCAAGGAATGAGAGTGAAACCCGTGGTAATGTATTGCTTCAGCAAACGTAGTTGTGAAAGACAAATTGTTTCCTTTTAAAAGTTCATAATTTAGTGGAATATGGGAGAGCTTTGTGTGTGCAGTTAAGTCCGGACTTAGATCCATTATAGGAAGACCTCTACTAAAAAGAATAGAATCACACACACTGTTCTAGCAGAAACAGAATCGGCTGTAAATGACTGACCAGTCACATATGTGTATATTGACCTTCATGAATCTATACCACTGCCATGTTCACAATCGTTTTACGGTCAATGTATGCAAACATATCCTTGTGAAACTATCACAGATGATGAGTCAGACGGTCTCACCCGTGCAGTAAAGAAATTATAATTCACTGATACCGATTTATTGTCGAAGTATTAATAATGTGAGAAAGCCATGGACTATTTGTTTACCTATAGGGCGAATCAAAGACAAGCTGCAGGTAAAGAATTTTTCTGAGCATCAATAGAAGATTTCGCACTGATACATGACGAAGGCCCTTGTTTACAATTGACTATGGGGAAGGTAATAAAGCATACATTAGCGGCGATAACATGGAACGTGCAGCAGATGCAACAGTTACAACCTAATGCAGCCCTACTCCACTGAGGAGACACTCGGGGGCTGTTTCTTCTATAAGGGGTGGCCATCAGGATTTCACCCATCCTAAAACCTGGTCTAGATTGAGGTCTAAATTTATTTTTTCTTAGCAAACCCTGACTGTGCATGTTGGAGCTGGCTGGGACTCTCGGAGGCCACGCCCAACTTTTGGGACAGCCCTCGATGGCGTCATCCTAATAAAATCTATTTTATGCCACAGTACAGTGTTTCGGGGTTTCACTAAATACATCCATATATATATAGACAAATAGATAGATATAGATATACAGGCGTACAATATCAATTTTCTGGTACCCTTGGTTCCAGAGCTTTGCCGGATGAATCGTTTTGCCGGAACAACCAAGATAACATATGCCACATACTGTACAATAATTCAACAGGGACCAACGGAGGTCACATATAACAATTCAGTAACACACTCCTGACCAACTATTCTTCAGTGTAATCACTCTCAGGGTTTAATTTAAATTCTTAATGGGACAACTGAGCCTGGTTCGTTATCCAGGCACCTGACAAGTCTATTTCATCTGACGCTGTGGGAACCATTCCATCATCACTCGATCATGTTCAGTGATTTTAATATCTTTCTTAGTATTCCAATGTTCATTTGCATCTTAGAATCACTGTCTGCATAGAATTTCTGCCTTTTTTCCCCTTTGCTTCTTTGTATCAAAAGCAGTTGATGAACAAATACCACTACCGTAAGTGTCACACAACTTCAGCATGGGAACACCATGATCCAGTTTTTTTCAACTGTTCAACCATACCCTACTTTACTGGTTTTGTTTTTAGCATATTAAATATGTCTTACTGCTTTAAATCTCCCCAGATAGCTGCTGATTCATCACTGTGACTAGAAAAGTGAGTCAAAATATATGTAAAGATATGGGCGGCCAGTGTGGTAGGTTACTGGGTACTTACATATCATTTATATACTATGGTAATAGCAAACAACCCCGAGAACTAATAACGTTTCATGCACTCATAACTTGCTTTTAAACTGTCTCAGGAGATTCCAGTGATGAAAACAACCTTTTGATTTGATTGTGGTATTATTTAAGAATAAACTGATGATACCGTTTTTAAGGGTATTCATAACAAAGAACGAGGAATGTTCTGAAAAGTGCCGTATTCACATGAGCAGAACTGAGGGTTAGGAATGGGTAACTGTGAAAGCTTCATACTTACAGAAAGAATACATTGATAAGAGCGTTGACTCACAAAGTTTATTAGGAGAAATACGAAAGAGAAGGGTAGTATGGTTCACGACTGAGAGTAACGGAATCGGTGTAAACATTGCTGATCCAGTCCCACCAGTGTCTTTAAGGATTATTATTCGGGTATTAGGCAACTAATTGAGTGTAACCTTGCTGATGCTGAACCAGTTAACATTTATTCCCATTTATTGCTATATTTGGTTATTATGGATGTCTTCTTTTCGGTACTTTGGCGAACCAGTTAACCACGAACCAGGAGGTTTGTCTGTGTTGAAATGGTCTAGTGCTTACACTTGACAGCTCCTCTGACATTTGCATCATTTTAAAGCCCTAGCTAGGACTAGATGTAAGTATAATGAGATAATCAGACAAAATACAGGGATCACAGCCAAGATGCACAGCGTAAGCAATCCAGGTGAGCACGGGCTACACTCGACACTGGCTGGCTGCCAGGACAACTGGTCTGGAGGCTGCGGTTTCTTTCAAGTGACCTCTTGTACTTTTGTCTGGGTCATCTGATGCCGGAAATTTGTTGTTGTACCTGTATATGGATACAGATTATGTGATCCTGTTTCACTGACTGAATGGCACCACTTTCATCACAACTATGAATGCCATTATACAAACTATCAGAATAAAAGTATGAAAAGGCTAGATGCATCTTTGACGCATCTAGTCATGTCTGTGGGCAACTGGCGTGGAATATAAGAAGAATGAGCATGGAATTTCTGCGGCATTCAACACATCCATCTGCCTTCTTGTAATACAACCACTTCAGTTTTTACTCGCCGTACGTGCTTTAAACACATGCATAACAACGAGTACTCAGACGGGTCAATACCCGCAGTCAGCAACTGGTATAAGAACCTAATAATTGGCATTGTTCTGTGGCCTTGATCTTCAACAATTTTTTTTTTTTATGTGTCCGAACCTGGGCAAAGGCTTCAGGGGCAGTGGCCAATCCCAAGGCCCAGTAGTCCTCCAACAACCCTCCGCATGTCACCACTTAGGCGCTAACACCCACCGTCCATATTGAATACATGCTAGGGCTGCTCATACAGGTCCGGTGTATCGGTATTAGCGGGGGGATATTTACGACATGTCGGCGGGTCATCTGGTACATCAGGAAAGTCTGCATTGCTATAAAAATTGAATTACTTCAATATTGCCTAACCCTTAACCCTTCCAACAACTTTGACTCAAATCAGAACAGATCTGGTTCACCTGACTTTACCCACAGACCCTGACAGTTGGCAATTCCTTGTGACGAACTTTCTCTGTCTGCTCTCAAAAAAAAAATATCTTTATTCTTGTTTCAACCTCAATCCTTGCACAAAGTTTACACCTTCTGGTAGTCTAAGCTTGGTGGCCGGGTGGGTAGGTTGGTGGCCGGAAGGGTGGGGTGGGGTCGGGTGGGGGGGTGGACTGGTGTGGGGGGGTAAAGGTGTGAGTAGGGAAGGTGTTTCCGTTTATAGAACAACAGGTCAAGTGTCAAGATCGAAATGGCTTTGTCATCTTAAACAGAAGTTATCCGATGATGACTAAACGTTGTGGATGGGTTCTGGTTAAGACAAGGATAAAGAGATTCGATTTTGAAAGAAAAAAAAAATCAGTGGCCTTGGTCACAGGGAAATGTCAAATGTGAAGGTAAGTGGGGTAAGGCTGCTCACTAACCTGATCTAATTTGAATCAGAGTTGGTAAAGAGTTAAGGATTAGCAAAATAAGAAATAAATAAATAAAACGTAATTTGATTCTGAGTGTATTCTGGGGAAGGTGAATATTAGGGTACAGAATCATAGTTCAACCCTTAGAATTGCTACTGGTTGAAGGTGTCTCTCTCTCTCTCTCTCTCTCTCTCTACTTGCGTAACTTTACTGCACGCCTTCCGTCATTTCGTAATAACAAATGAGTATATAAACGTGATATTCAAGCAACGAACATCAAATTTCCCCAGACATCATACCTTGCCACAGTCCAGCTTAGGCAGTACTGGAATGTTCACCTGATAAACCAAGATTGTTTATATTTTATTCTTACTGTATCCTTGGCTAATATTTATAGCTGCAAGGCTTTATCTGTTCAAGGGGTTCCTGTACGCTAATTTTAGCCATTCATGTTCAAAATGCCCCTCCTGAATGAATAAATCATATGACAGTAGAAAGTGTAGAAATTAATGGGCGTCATCGGAATGAAATAGTTAACTTATTACTTGTGAATTAGGCTACCTACTTTGCAATATATTTTGCCTAACGTTTTATTTTCGTATGCAGAAGAGTCATCACACCAAAAACGTTCACAGTATCACGCGTAACGTTTGGGTCGAAATTAAAGAGCATCGTACTTTATTCCATCGTATATATATTTGATTAAAAATAGTACCGCTTCATTTTTCCCATCCATTCGTCTTGAAGCCGTGGCCTATTCCTTTGAGAAATGTTCTCCAGTCACTTCTCATTAAGGTGTACTCGTATGTTTGCCATTACCATCAACACTTCAAAAAACACAAAGTTTAAGCAACGTGTGATATACATTTCATTATGAACTATTTTCTTCAGAAGAAAACGCGAGCATTTTTAAGAATCATTGCGAAGTCATCGTTAACCTATGTAATGGTGCTTAGTAGATCGAGAGTGCGGTGGATAATTTCCTATTGCTTATAAAAACACCGCAGGTAGAGGGTACAACTGGTCTTACAGCCTCAGACCTCCAGCAGTATCAGCCATTAGTTGATACAGTTCCATTAAGGGGTACGATTCAACGAAAAATTTAAGGTTAACGCTCTCCTTTATAACTTTGTCTACATTTTCATTGTTTTATATGTTACTTCAAGTAGTAAAAAAAAAAAAAAGAAAGAAAAAAGAAACAGTAAAACTGTTCTATATCCTTTCCATAGCACTTCTTCGTTATATGCATCATGCCCTAGTTATATCTTTAGTGAAGAATCAACTTACATTATAGAGAGATCGTAATAAGTTGAAATGCTAAGAAGGTAACACTTGCTTTTCTATAAAGGATACGAAAGCATCAGATTCATGTCATAATAACAAAACGTTGATTCATTAATAAACTTACAATGAAATCCCTGCCGGAAAAAAGAGATTTATTTTTTCAAGACGGACGAAGAAAGGAGGGAGTTGGAATTTACTTATGTCTCTTGTCCTTTCTGGCAGAACAAATTTAGGTTACAAGGGGAATTAGGGAAAACGATCTTAGTTTGATATATAAAACCGCCGCAAGCAAACATGCACCACCCACTATGTTCTCACCCACTGATGCAGTTAATGGCCTTTGATTCACTCTTCATGTCCTGAACTCATGATCAACACATCATACTTTCCTTTATCCCTTTCAGCACCAAAGCCGAACTTTCTTATTTTGTTCTTGCTACCCACGGATATATATATATATATATATATATATATATATATATATATATATATATATATATATATATATATATATATATATATATATTTTTTACCTTAGAACAGATCATCTACCTGTGCTGTACCGGTTAGATAAGGAAATATTTTGTTTCACAGGTTGAGAAGCGTCACGTAATGTGAATCTAACAACTCCTTGATTTTATGTGCAATGAAACACAAAAATATCATACTGTGAACACAACAAATTTACAGTACCGTAACTCTGCACCAGGTGATCTTAAATTTTATTCTTGTTACCTCAGAAACGATTTTCCTCAAATTTACGTAAATCTCTTGCAGGAGGTTAAGTACGGTTATAAAACTGTCAGGAGGAAGCAAAAGAAAATTAAGCAAGAAGCCTTCAGGGAGTGCAAAATTCGCGCCTTTCAGTTGGCCTAAGTGCTCGCCCACACGCACCCTTGAACATATGTTAACAACACAGTTGGGAACATATTGGAAACAGGTATGCAGCAATATTTGGACTGATGAGTGAAAACATGTTTCAGTGCAGCTTCCAACCTACTGGCAGCGGAGGTGATCGCATAAGTGTATCCATACGAGGGAGCTGAGACGCCACTACGATGTCGACATGATCTGGACGCTACTGTTCCAAGTATGTTTGCAGCTTGTTCGTTTTTTGTTGTCTACTTGTTGCCAATACTTGTTTCACCACACGTGTGGTTATGCACTAAGGGCTGAACTTTAAGTTGAATTTGCCATGACCATGACGTCCACGGACTGATCTCAGAAGCGAAGTAATTCTGCGTTGCTTGACTTTCGACCCCCAAAGAAAGCTTGGTCCAAATTGGGTCAAAACTGTTTAAGTCGATCTTGCCCTATGACCTTGACATTTGACATATTCATGCCAATAGCACGTCTCTTCAAGTGTGGTTAAAGCAGATAAAAACTGTTTTAGTTCATCTTTCCATGTGGTCTTAACCTTTGAACAATTGTTTTTAAAAAAGGCCATTTCCTTTGAAAAACCTTGAAGCTCCCAGTAAGTCTGGTTGAAATCGGACCAAAAAAACGTTTGAGGTAATTTGTTAGCACACACACACACACACACACACACACACACACACACACACACACACACACACACACACACACACACACACACACACACACACACACACGTCAGATATACCATAATCTCATACTTACTTCGCGGGAACGAGCAAAAAAAAATACTTTTCAGTACACATTGTTTTAAAAATATATATACTAAATTGAGCTAAATACTTCCAAGTAAAACTGCCTACTGCGTCAACGCCCAGTGAAACAAAGTGCCCTGGTCCCTGATATGAAATATGATGCATGATATTTATGACTGGACCGTAACTAACTGAAAAAATAAATCAAACAGATAGATCCTGTCACATATCCCTGGATGCTCTGTCCCATGCATTTCAATTATTATATGTTCTGTGAAAACACACACACACACACACACACACACACACACACACACACACACACACACACACACTCTATATATATATATATATATATATATATATATATATATATATATATATATATATATATATATATATAATGAGCGGGGCTTGCGTCAAGGAGATACAAATTTACCAAAATTATTAACCGTATGCCTAGAGTGCACTTTCAGAAAGCTAGACTGGGAAAACAAAGCAGTAAACATGGACGGAGAAATGATAAACCATTTAAGATTTGCAGATGGCGTTGTCCTAATCTCAGAAACAACAGAGGCATTACAAGAAATGGTAAATGACCTGAACGGAGAAAGTCTCAAAGTTGGGCTAAAGATGAACCGAAGCATAACTAATGTTTAATTCAAATACACCAAAGAGCGTCATCAAAACAAGTGAAGAAATCCTTGAAGTTGAGGAGCAAAATTACTTGGGGCAAATAATAAAATTAAGAAAAGACCATGATGACAAAATAAAAAGATGCTTTACAGTTGGATGAAAAGCTTTCGGTAAACGTAGAGACATCATGAAAAGTAGCTTGCCGTTATGTATGACACGAGAAGTATTATATAAACGAGTGTATAATTCTAGCTATGAAGTACGGTTATAAGATCTGGAAACTGACAAAATCGATGGAAAATCAGCTAATCCATTCTTAAAGGCAACGGAAAGTGCTTACTGACTCAACAGTGTTTTCTTAACACCACTCTTTTAAATATCTACTTTACCTTACACACTTGCCTCGTTACCACAATAAAAGCTCTTAATGACATTCAGTAGCTTATCATCTAAAGAAGGCATACTCAGAACATTCCAGAAACCCTCTCTATTTAACTTGTCGGATGCTTTTTCCAGATCTCAAAACATCTGATGGTTCTTTTCAAAGTACTTTTTCATTATCTTGTCATCGCAGATATCTAATCAACAAATCATCTACCACTCCTAAAGCCATCATTTTCTTCACATACCAAACCTTCTGGTAGACCCTTTACTTTTTCCTATTAAAATTCTTCTATTAACTCGTACCTTTCGCACAACATGCAATAGACATGCCATGATAATTTCTCCATACACTTCGCTCACCTTTACTTTTGAGCATGAATACAATCGAAGCATTTTCCACACAACTGGTACAGTTCACCACTTCTCCAATCGTTCTTACATATCTCTGACAAACACTTCATTCCATTTTCTCCACTCTAATTAATCACCCCTTCATACATCTCATCAGCACCTGCTGCCTCCCCAGCATTCAGTCACATCACTGTATTTTTCATTTTTACCAGTTTCACATTTCTTGGTGTTACATTTCTTGCCTGAACACTACCGAACCTTTCATACTTCCTTCTACTCAGCTCTCACCATTACCATGTATCATTCTTTCAAACTGATTTTTCCATATGCCCCGTACTTCACTTCCATTTGTTATTCTTCTTCCGTATTCATCCCTCATACACTTGCACGTCTTTCCACCTTCATTTGTACATTTTCATACTTCTTTTCAAAGAAGTTTTCTGTTTTCAGAGTTAACTGCAATCATTTTGCTTCCAAGACCGTCATCTGCCCCCTTCGTTATTATTCTTGCCATGCTTCTTGTTCCCCAGTGTATTCCCTCTTTTTCATTTGAACCCCTTTCTAAACACTTTAGCCACAGATACATGTAACAAAGTCTTGGTAGGGAAATTTTTCGGAAAAACTGAGAGATTCATAACGATGCTTAGGCATTCCACTCCATTTACATCTTTTATTGACAGTACAAATGACTTAAGTTTACTACCTCCAGACGACTCTGTTCAACTTAAGGGTATAGGCTATGTAACTCCTCCACTCAAAAGTCCTTGCCAGAATTGATTTAAACATTATTAATAATAAAAACATCATTGAACTGAAGAGGCTAGTGATCGAAATTACCAAAAAAATACACGCCTTGCTATAATCCTAAGTTTCATAGGTTAATTCATCGTATACATACGTGTCCCTTGGTTCCCTTCCTGTCCTCCGGAAGGAGGATAGTGGGTTGCAGGTAAAGTGCAAATTCAGTCTGCCGTCCATGAAGTCATGTTCAGAGGAGCCTGGGCGAGGCAATAACAATATAAAAAACGACAACAACAATTGCAGAATCATTAAAAAAAATAAACTATTCTTATAGAACACACCAAATGAAGAAACATATAACAATTACGAAACTTCACAGATACAAATAATTTAATACCGAAGGACCTCATTCATTGTTCAAACCGGTTACGTGTTTGCCGACCCTGCTAGCATCAGGGGTCTGTCCACTAACGGATTAATCACTTATTATATTCAAGGTAGACTTGAGCCAGACTGGAGTCCCCAGGGTGCCTCCAACAATCTTCCCTGTGTCTGCCTGGATGCTAAATGATATTTTCAGGAATTTCAGCATCGACCTACCTGAACTGAGAAGAGTAACAAACAGTGATAAGGAGGATGGGAGAAATAGCAAGACAGGAAAACATACATAGGAAAAGAATGATAAACATGATGGAAGAAGTAGGCAGCACTACATCGAGTGGAAGCCCCCACCTACCACCACCAGAAAAAGTAAACTGTTATATTAAGGTTCCAACAAAACAGTAACTGTTTCATTTAACCCACGGCGTCCCGTCGATGTTCTTTAACGTCCACACGTTTTGTCACTGCCAATCCCATCGACGTACATAAACGCGAAAAAATTGCAAGGTCCCTAATTTACACAATTTTCAATTTTCGCGAGTGATTTTTGGTACGTATACACGTGACACCTTCCTCTACAAGATGCCAGGCAGGGACAATGCCTTACCCAGCATGACCTCCTTCCCCCCCCCCTGCATGCCATTGTCTCAGCAATTCACCTGTTATCAGTGACCTGTATATATATATATATATATATATATATATATACATATTCAGCGCTCATCCAAATTATCGAGTGCCTACCGCCGGGCGTGCAATACTTATGGCCAGAAAAGAATCACCCATTTCTGGGGGTAAAAATTGAGTCACAAGTTTACGGCGCTAGCATGACGTTACAGTACCCTGAGGCCTTCCGACGCGCTGGTTGGTTCCCACCTCAGTTGCCCACGGGCTGCCTGAAAGAGAGGAACTCCGCCGCGTCTCCCTCTCTTATTGCGCCATTTTTTACCGAGTGTCCCGCATTATTTTGGCTTTCACCACTTTGTTATGGCACCTACCTGTGAACTGTCAAGTGAAATCATATCCCAGATCATTGTTCTAAAGGAGGCAGGCCACCAGACAAAGGAAATTAGTGAATTGGTTGGTGTGGCATGATTGACAGTGCGTCAGTGGTGCGCGCAGTTTCGAGTGGAAAACAGTGGTGAAGTTCCCTCAAAGAAACCGCGGTCTGGTAGGCCTAGGAAAACTTCCCCAAGGTCTGTTAATGTTTTAAATCGTGCAGTGGAGTTTAATCGTCGTGTGGGTGCAAAGAAAATAAAGGAGAGCAACCCGGAAGTGTTTGGTGAGGTGTCTGTGAGAACAGTGTCTCGTAGGGTCCATAAACTTGGTTACACAAGTCACAGGCCTGTGAAGAAGCCTCTTCTCACAAAAAACCAGCGACTTCATAGGCTTGCCTTTGCTAATAAATATCTTAACCGGGGTGAGGAGCAATGGTTCTCAGTGTTGTGGTCTGATGAGGCGACGTTTAATGTCACCTGTAACAGAGGATCACGTGTGTACCGACGCAAAGGTAGTGACCCACTTGACCCACGGTATGTAGAAAGCACAGTTAAACATCCTGATTCACTCATGGTATGGGTGTGTTTTTCTGGTCAAGGTTTGGGGAAGCTTGTTGTGCTTCCCAAAAACATCAGAGTGCATCAGGATGTTTACCTGGAGCTTCTGTGTGATCATTTACCAGATTCCTTCGAGCTAACAGGTGCACGAGTGTTTCAGCAGGACGGTGCACCTGCTCACAAGGCCAAATCGGTCACCAATTGGCTTCGTGACTGTGAGGTATCATTCATGAAAGACTGGCCAGGAAATAGCCCAGACCTCATCCCGATTGACAACCTCTGGTACCTCGTAAAGAAGAGTCTCCAAGGGAAGGACGTGAGCTCTCTGCCTAAGCTGGAAGCCGCCATTCATGACTCTTGGGAGAAAATACCCCTCCAGCACCTCAGGAGCCTCGCCCTTTCACTTCCAAGAGGTCTCAGGTCCGTGAAGAAGCGTAAAGAGTACCCTACGAAGCAATAAAGGTAAAGAAAATGCATTATTTATATGTTTTTTCAATGTTGAAAGGTTTGTTTCATAGGAGGGACGCAGGGCGCTCGATGTATATATGGAGCCTCTGTGGTACAATGGTTGAGTGTGCGTTTCGTACACGGGTGGACCAGGGTTCACGCCCCGCCAGGGTAATAAACTTTGAGAGTGTTCACCCAGCCACGTACTGCATTGGCGGACACAAGGGGTGCTGTGGTTGAACCAGTGTCGTTTACTGTAAGGTATGCCTGCACCCAGTCGGCTTGCGCGGGCCGATTACACTTGGTTCACAGACTACACACACATCTAAAGCCACTCCAACACTGCAATTACACTTACAAGTACTTCTCACCCTACATACAATCTCTACTAGACAGCCTAAGCCACTTAGTAAAGATACATTGGCTGTATCGTCCCGACTTCGGTCGGGATAGGCCGGTCCTGCAGTGGACACTCAAACGGCTGATGATGATGATGATGATATACATATATATATATATATATATATATATATATATATATATATATATATATATATATATTTTGCTTAGTTAATGCTATGAATTTTTAAATCTCAACTGCTGTACTATTTTTTAAGTGACAACCAACGTTGATGGTCGGGTTAAGGGTTCGACAAAAACGAAGTAATTCGATTTTTAGGGTAATATGTTGGAAGTTAAGGTCACAAAGCAAAGTCAAATATGCGGCCAGTTGATCGGAGGAGGTTTTGCACTCTCTGAATAGCTAAATATAATCAAGGCTAAAATCCAGAAAATACACAGTCGACACAACGCTTGAAGTTATCTAAAGAAACACACTAAGCCACACACTCTGGCAAGGTACGAGTGTTTGACAACCGTACACTAACTTAATGAAATATCCACTGAACTAGGTGAACACGAAACTCGTCTTTGCATTTGCTAAAGAATATCATCTTTTCTACTGCAAAATTCATCATTCTCTCCAACAAGGATCCTTGAGTATGTTTTCACCCTGTTTGTGTGTTTGTTTGTCTGTCTGTTAGCAGGATTACTCAAAAACTAAAGGAGAGATTTGGACTAAATTTGGTGGGTAGATAGCCCATGTCCCAGGTAACAATCGATTAATTTTGGGGACCGATCCGGATCGTATTACAGATTCTGGATCTGGAAAACACTTTTTGCGAAACCCTAACCAATGATGAGAAAACTTAATCCATTTTGAAGAGTGGTTTGGAAATTACATTGCACTTGTCGGAGATACAGTATGTGCGTCACTGAGTGCCCCTTTAGTTTCTTAATGAAACACAACCGACTGAAACCACTGTCAGCAACCCCTCTTCTCCTCTCTAGTACTTTTTCCATACTTATTTCAGAACCAAAGGTGGCTGCTGTGCTAAACATCATAACTTACCCTTGCACTCCAGAACTCGAATCTTTTGATTTCTTACTACTTTGACGACTTTTCGTCTATCAGCCTTTGCTAAACTATATGTGTGATATTTTCTTTTCCCTAAATTCTGCAAATAAAAAAAATGTCTACCCAACATCCTCCCAGGCCGCCAAGCCCAGGTACTATACTAAAACCCAAATTTACAGAGTAAGAATGCTATCTAATGGCGTCCAACAGGGCTCAGTCCTCACTCTTGATTCAAGACCTGCCAGTAACTCTTCCTTTAGTAACAGTACCTTCCTGTGCCGACGATCTGGCAATAGCTTCACATCATCCCATATCAGAACTAGAGGCTTGTTTGGTTTAACTGTACCTTACTCACTGGAACACATGCTGAAATAAAACCAAATGTCGGCATCACCAACCGAAATTATTACTTCCTTCAGTCGAAGAAGACATGAATCTCAAGCTGATCTCAGGTTTCCTTCTTCAACCAACTACTTCCACTTGATAGACACTGCAAAACTGTGGAGCACAAAGGACAGCAGTGAGAGGACTTTTCGTAAAACTCGACGCCTTGAAAACACTCACAAGCACAACCTTCAGACAGCAGAAAGAATAGCTGAATACAGTATATGGACAGTACATTAGGTTTAAAAACGATGACAGAAGCTCAAGCTGGAAGCCTTCCATAACCAAAGCAAATATAGGTAAGGTATTAAAAAAAACTAAATACAAGAAACACTCAAAGAGCGTAACACCCGCACTTACTAATCGGGGAAAGGATGATATATTTGAGTCTGCCCTGTTACCTTGACCTTTCTTGCATATTACTCTTAAATTTTTGTTACTTTATTCTTGGCCACACCATGTCCAGTCCACCATCTTCGAATAAAAGTGCCTGAGTTGACTTTGCACAGTAATCGTGATATATGACATTTCCCTGAGATCTGAACCGGCATCCTTGCTTCAGCTGGAATCTTTTCAAAACATTTAGTCAACCCCGGATATGAAAAAATAAAAAATAAATAAATAAAGTTGACCTACCCATGCAACGTTGACCTTTGATCTATTGTCAAAAAAGAAAAAAAAATATCTTCTAGGCCAATATTCAACTCATTTTCCAAGTTTGATCAAAATCAGATCAAAACTTTTTCAAGTTTGATCAAAATCAGATCAAAACTGTTATAAGTTATTTTCTTCACACATACAGGTAGACAGAGAGGTCAAACTCTGGCCTTGATTTTTTATGTTAACCTTTGACTCATATCTATCGAGGCGATAATATAATTGTTTGCGTCTGTGTGTGTGTGTGTGTGTGTGTGTGTGTGTGTGTGTGTGTGTGTGTGTGTGTTGCCAAAATATCTCAGAATCAAGCGGGCCTAGCTGACTTTTTCTTACAACTGTCCCTTATCCTTACTGTCAGTATAACCCGGGTAATCACCTCTGTCCTGCTTTGGTTAAAGTCATATTTTGAAAACCTTTGCTATTACCCCAGTAAGGTACCTGAACTCCCCCAAGAAACGGGATGTGTATAATTTTGTTGCTTTTATATTATTTTTTCTTTTTTCTTGGGGTGGGAGGGGTTACACAATGTTCCTTTAACTTTCTTTGGAATGAGTAATGTTGCATGGCAGACAACTATCTGACTTAACTTTGAAAAAAGAAGCATGCAATAGTTTCTCTTACCCTTTGACTTGAACAGAAAAATCTAGATTTAATTTTGCTCTCTACAACATTAAGCTGGATATCATACGGTGTCGGGGCCCATCTAAATACTAAATAATTTGCACTTCATGTTTCTGTCTGGAATCAAGATGTCAGTTCTTCGTCTTGCTGAAGAACAAGGATCCGTTCATTCTAATAATGTCCAGCATGAATGTCAGATTCTTTCGGGTCCTGGCATTTTGCCCAAAACTTCTTGAATGACATCACTTATTCATTTTCCCCCTTTTCACTTTCGCTCAGATTACTCTGTCTCTTTCTTTATCTCAAATATAGGCATATCCTTTTATACATACTTTCTCCTCAAACTCTACTTGGGACTATTCCACAGGAATCCCTGCAGTACCACCCCTCTGACAGTAATTTTTTTAAAATATATAATTCATACTTTCTGTCCTTAATGGTCTTAGTGCTAATGAGGTCTGTCATCCTCAGGGCGTGCCACTTGTTCCCATGACCTACGAATCTGTGTTAACATACTACCTAGTTCATCTCTTTCATCATTGTCAACTTGCATCTTTCTTTCCTCGGAAATTTGCTTTCATTTTTACGCAAAGAAAATCAATTGGCCTCAACCCTCTAACTATCGTCCAAATACTTTACTCTCTCGTAGGCTATTTCTGAAGTCTTTGAATGTCTTCCGTGCGAAGAGTTTGTGGCATTTTTCTTCTTATAACCCTTCTGACGACCAGTATGGCTTCCGTCGTGGATGCTGTGTTTGTGATATTATAACCTTTACTTATTCTTAGTAGTCTTATTTTTTCAAGATTTCGATTTCTTTTACTTTTGAAATAAACATCTAAAAAATCTTTAAGGTCTGGTACTAATCTGTAATTTCCAAACACACAAGTGCAATTGTCTACTTCAGTTGCTGTCCTTCTCTTTGTGCCTTCATCTCGCGTTTCCTCTTTCAGCATTCTGAAGCAACAGCAGTAGGTGGCCACTTTTTCTTCTTGTGAAACAATCGATAATGGTGTACAGCCGACAGCAGAAGTTCGTCCCTCTCAGCGTGCGTGATACGAGCCTGTTGATCTGGGAACACTGTCTGAGATAGAGTTGTCAGATATGGTTTAAATGGCTAACATTAAAGAAATGTGGTCGGAGATAAGTTAATAACACATTCCCTAATGTTAACTTTGAACTGCAGCAGGTGGAATAATAACGTTATTGTGAAATGTATGGTGTATAAAGATTCTTCGTTACGGACACCAACGCACAGGAGTATTTGGACTGGGTTGATGTTGCCAGCAAGTATTATATGAAATATTATAGAACGTTTGCAGTCCTAAGGTGAGGTTGCAAGAAAACATTGATTACGTCAGTTACACAATAAACAAACACAGAAACTGACAGTGCGTGTTTCGCGAGTATACGGTTTTGTTTTACAAGTAAAATCACTTCCCTTCCTTACCTCTCTCCCCACCCGTTTCTCCTCTTCTAAGTCACGCTCTGCCATCATCCACATCTTATCGCTAATGCTGCAAATCGAATGCCTGTAGGTAGACTGTGGAAAGTAATCAATAGAAAAGTGTTAAATGAGCTTCTTCAACCTCATCGCTATGAAGTGTTATACATGACTTGAATATAAATGTCAGTAATATGAATAAATCGTCACTGTGTTGGTTAGGAGATATTACTCGTCAACATTTATATAACACATAATTATAATCATTGTTAATACAGTGCTCCAAATACACTCCCTCTGCCCCTCGCAGTCTCCTTTCCCCCATCCACTGTCTCCATCACTCCTCCCCCCTCCCTTCTCCCTCTCCCCCCTCTATCAGTACACCTTGTTTCTCTCCCTCAATACCCCAACCCTCCCCACGGTTTTGTTTAATATACCCTGCTTCGTTTTGCCTCTCTAACTAGATCGGTTATTCATGGTTTGAATACAGTTATCATATACAGGTATTTAAGTCATAATTGTAGTGACATTATAGGCTAAATACAATACTCATGCCCGTTATATAGCCAACTGCAATACACACAAGTAACCAGATTACTCATTTTACAAAATGTCCATCGTAACTCTCAGTGTTCAGTACCAAGGACTAAAGAATAAAAATATGTGTAAGCAAGAGATTAAGGGCTACGGAGAAGGAGTAATAAAATAATGGCAAAATTAAAGCACTGACTACTGTTCTGTGAACAGTTAATGCCTCTCGACCGCCACTGTCAATATAATAATAATACACACTGTTACAGAATACAACCCAAAAACATAACCCAAACGTCGTTATATTGTTCGGTTCCTGAGACAAAATTAAAGGGGAAGAAAACAGACATTTGAAATAACTGGTAACTGAAGTCCAGCAGGATCAGTACAATAAAACCGTGGGAAGGGGTTCGGAGTGTTGCAGGCTAGAAACAAGGAGTACTGGTAGAGGGGGGGGGGAAGGGAGGGGGGAGGAGTGATGGAGATAGTTGATGGGAGACAGGAGACTGCGAGTTTTTTTTTTTTTTTTTTTTTTTTTTTTTTTATGTGTCCGACTCTGGGCATAGGCTTCACAGCCTGCTCTCAAGGCCCAGTAGTCCTCCTACATACCATACACCTCTCTACATGTCACCACTTCGGCGCTAACACCCACTGTCCATATTGAATACATGCTAGGGCTGTCTCATACAGGACTGGTGTATTGGTATTAGCGGGGGTACTTATATGACATGTCGGCGGGTCATCTGGTAGATCAGGAAAGTCTGCTTATATGAAATTCAAATCCTTAAACTGTTCCCTGCCCCAGCCGGTATTTGAACCTGGGTCCATCAGGACTGCAGGCCGCCTCTCTACCGATTCAGCCACCGCAGTGTATTTGGGGCACTGTATTAACGATGATTACAATTATGTGTTATATAAATGTTGACAAGTAATGCTTGGATTTCTTTCCCGTTATGACAGGCACGCATCACCCATCTAAAATAATCTGGTTGTTTTTAATGCATCAAAGACTCAGTTTTTGCACCTATCAACCCGACAAAATCTTCCACAGGTATACCCACTTATGTTTAATAATACTCAACTTAATCCTGCATCATCCTTGAACATGCTTGGGGTTTCATTTGCTCGGGACTTGTCTTGGAAAGATCATATTACATCTCTTGTAAAATCTGCTTCCAAGCGATTGGGTGTGCTAAGTCGACTCCGTTCCTTCTTTGCCCCTGCACAACTGTTGACTCTATACAGGGGTTTTATCCGCCCCTGTGTGGAGTACAACTCTCATGTGTGGGGAGGCTCCCCACATACAGCTTTTCTCAATAAGGTGGAGTCAAAGGCTTTTCGTCTCATTAACTCTCCCCCACTTACTGAGTACCTTCAACCTCTGTCTCTTCGCCGCAGTTTTGCATCTTTATCTCTTTTCTATCGCTACTTCAATGGTCACTGTTCCTCTGAACTGTCTGCATGCATTCCTCCACTTCTAAGACGGAAGCATAACACCTGTCTAGCAGCAAACTCTCACCCCTTTTCTGTCCAACTCTCTAATGCAAGAGTTAACCGTTACTCCCAGTCCTTCATTTATGCAACAGGTCAACTCTGGAACTGTCTCCTTCTGTCTGTATTTCCTGCTTCCTATGATCTCCAGTCTTTCATACGCAGTGTGTCCAGGCATCTCGAAATGATTGGATCTTGAATTTGGCTCTCTCTTGTATTTTGTTTTTCTCTTGGAAGGAACAGTTTTGTGGGCTCATGGCCATTGGTTCTTTCTTCCTCACATTAAAAAAAAAATCTATATGCACACCAACACCCTTTTTCTGTCCAAATCTGTAATGCAAGAGTTAACGAGTGTAACTTTGGAACAGTCTACCTCATTTACTCTTATCCACTTCCTCATCACTGCAGTTTGCTCATTAATTTCGAAATGGCTGATCTTAAATTTAGTTTTCTCCTTGTTCATTTCTCTTTGAAATGGATAGCTTTGCAAGCACTCAGAGCTGGGGTCTTTTTCATTTCACACACACACACACACACACACACACACACACACACACACACACACACACACACACACACACACACACACACACACACACACACACACACACACACACACACACACACACACACATGAAAGGTAAAACATTCATGGTCTTGGTCAAAGGCATTGTGTTTCCACAGTTAATTAACTTCACAGAGCTGTAGCCACAAAACTACTACAAGGTCACCCAATGTCACCCTTGGCCAGAAGCGAAGTGGTTCTGTCAAAAGCCGGTTGTGTTGGCTTTCTGAGAACACTTACTGTACACACTGTCTGTTGCGATTAAGTTACTTTAGACGAGTTTAGATTAGATTACACTGAGTTTTGGTTGTTATGGTCGGGTTTAAGGTAGTTTTCGGTGTGGTTACGTTAGGTTAGATTAGTTTTCCTTTGATTTTGCTTGGTTTAGATTGATTTGGTATGATCTGAACAGGTTAGGATGAATTAACAGTAATAACGAAGGTATGGATTAAGGTTGGGGAGGAGGGTGTGCGCGTGGGGGAAAGCCTTAGGGTTGAAGAAGGAAGAGGTACTGTTGAGCACACACCGTTATATTCTTCCATTTTCTCCTTACACTTTATATGGATTAACCCATGCGGTTCCGAATGTATTTTCTAGTTTTTTGTCCCTCCATGTTTCTACCCCCTTTTCCCATGCATCTGGTTTTATGCAATGTACTTATCCCTCATACATTTTTATCCTCCTTCTATTCCCTTCCAACCTTGCCATAGCCGTACTACAGAAACGTACTTTTATTCGCATCGACTCTCATTTCTCATACTAAATATTATTGTTTTACTGGTTCCATTCTTTTTAGGAGGATTAAACCTCGTCAGTCAGCCACACTAAATCTCTCGTTGCATGTCTTCTTCACATTTCATTTATTGTCACTAGCCTATAGTGTTCTGTTTCTGTAATGTGTTTCATTGCAACTTGGATCATACTTCCCTCTCTTGTATTCTCTACTTCTCTTTTGATATACGTTTCATCTTTCTCTTATCTTCTCGGCATCTTTTTCACTGTCTGATCAGTAAACTTTCTCATCGATCGCCCCTTCAAGATCTCTCTCTCTCTCTTTCTCTCTCTCTCTCTCTCTCTCTCTCTCTCTCTCTGCTACGCCTTTCCTCATCGTCTTCCCTCTTCACCACTGTGCCAGCTCAATACGGCAGAAATCATTTTTTTTTTTATCTTGGATGTTTTATTCAAGTCCTTTCTCTGTCCCCTCCTTCCTAACAAGGTTTCCGTTGACTGTCATACAAATGGAACACCCTTCCCTCTACCTCAAGAGTCACTGAGAAGGGACTGAACTTGCTCAGATATCGCCAAAAACCATCACCAGATATATACACGATGCAGTGTGTAGCGAGGGAATTTACGTGAGGTCCAACATTTAATTCTGGCTGAAATCTTCCAAAGATCGTTAACATCGTGTCATAGTTTACAAACACAGTTTACATATATCAGTGCATGAAAACGTCGATTTACTGGAGTATGAAGTAGACTATTAATGAATGTATCATTGTATCGTGCCACTGCTAGACACCAAATTACGTGTCAGTTTAGCTGCTAATTCCACCGGATCCACCAATTTGTGTAGCCATTATATGGCATAGCACAGCTGACTACATATTATGTGTTCTGCTGTTATAGTATAACTAGACCACCGTGTTGAAGATGACGACACTGTCTGTAGTACACGTCAGCCACTCACCGTCACTGCCCGACACTATCCACCAAAGGTCCTCTGCCACTAGAAGGTGCAAGCTGGTCTGTTGTATTAAGTGGTAGCGTAAGGTGACAGAAATGAGCAGATTAAATCTCTCTTTATTGGGCACAGAATAATATAACTGCGACCCGAGAGATATGTAAGAGCGATACTATCTCCCTTTATAACTATATGACTTCTTCTGACGTTGTACGCTCACCGTGCCGAGTTGGGCGCGGTGCTGAGGTCAGCTAAAAGTGAGGTGCCAAGCATTTACATATACTCTGGGCTTATGCAAAAAGTAGAGGTAAATGACAACTCTACTAGCACATTATACACCTCTATAGAATGGTATTAAGTACATTCACATATACCAACATAATAAATGGTTCCCCAGGACTTTACACTTACGCACAATTCAGATATCTTTTCACTTCTCCTAACCTTCATTTTATAATTGAAACAGGGTGGCACTTGTGGTCTGCCATCCACCTTCTTCCCTATACACAGCTAACAGCGAAATGATATTTGGTTGTTCATCATTCACACTTCATTACACACTGTTAATTATGACTAAACAGCTTTAAAAATTATTATGTAAAATGTGTGATACTACAACTTCTTATGGAAAAAGATGTTGACACCAGAACATCATGTTATTTAGTGAGTTGAGGTGCTCCAACCTAATGGGTCCAGTAAAGGTTGACATCCAAATGGTGATTTGAGCTTATTGTTCATGTAATGACACTCAGGGACGAGCGAGGTTAGTAACCCTTGCTAGAAATATCGAGAATTAATAGCCTACTCCAGGGCCTCTACACTCCTGATGAGAGAGAGAAAAAAAAGACTGAATGGCAAAGACTAAAGATGTGGATTTCAGGGGGTTGAATTAGCGCTTCACTGAGTGAACACCAAAACTGTGTAGAGCTAAGTAGGGTATAATTAGAACGTCTTTTCAGCCCAGCGCAAGTGACTAACACAAAAGTTCCGTTCTTTCATGACTAACTGAACAACAAGGGTCACACAAGTGCACAGCATCCACCCTACAAAGAGATTAAAGGCCGAACATTTTTTCTTTATCGTGTGCATAGGGAATTTGGACAGCAAAGCGGCTCAAAGTAATATAGCTGGTGTTGTGATAACCTTGACAAAAAACAGGGTATGTTTTATTGCTCACAGTGGAGGCACAGTACGTAGTGGCGACCATCATCCACTCACTTGTAGTGCAGCCTACTTTTGTCTCGACCTTTAGCACATTTTTTTCAGTGTTTGCCCACCTCCCTTTCTATTCTCTCATCTTTCCTGTCACTTTGGCCACCATTCGTTCCACTTGAAGTGACTCTACACTGAGTGACAAGATTAATGGTTTCCTTTGAACCAGGAAACTGTGTACAGTGTTGGGTGGTAAACATATAACAAAAAAACGAGGTGATGTGTAGCCTACTATGGTACCCCAGTTAACGGAGTTGACATGCAAATGCGGCGTCCATCCGGGAACCAAACCTCCATACTCTTCCCCGCTCCTCACTAGCGAGGCGCTGTCTGCTGCAGGAGAACGTCGGTTTATTGCAGGGAATAACCCTGGAGAGGCGGTTGCCTGCCTGCGGTTGATGGGTCTGTTTGGCCAAACAGCGAGGTTACTGAATAACAACTTATTTCGGTAACGTATGGGTGTGAGACTATATTGTTGCATAAGTCCGAAAAATCAGTAGTGGGAGCAGTTTAAACTGCTTTTGTAGACTGGTCAGATTTTAGATTAGAGAAAAATGGAGAGCAAGGAATTTTACTGACAGGGTGATAGAAAAGAATGTGCTTAGGTGGTCTAGTTATGAAAATAATGGTTGTTTTATGTCCCGAATTTCATGTATGTGTGTGAAACTAGTTTGCAGAATTAAGTTGCCCTTCTGCATTCCACCATCCTCCTTTCGGGGGTACGAAAGGGACACATATACTGCATGTGTAACTGGGCAAGTTTGCTACCCAGTTATACAAATCGGTACCACCACGTGAAGGGCCCTTGTAACACCAGCAAAAGGAGTATAATGAGTACACAGCACGTGAATTAGTTTGAAAATGACAGGGAGACTTGCAAACGAAAAATATAGTTAGGGCATTTTAAATGAAAGTAGATGAGACAGAGAGACAAGGATACTGAGGATGTCTAAGGAATAAAGCAGAGATAAAACGAACTAAACGGAATACACGAAGATGCAATGGCAAGTTCTTTGCTCTTATTTTACTCTGCAGGCGAAGGAGCGACTCTGCATCATAAGTGTGAATGAGGCATACCTAAAATAAAAGAAACATGCCGTGATAGTTTTTGTTTGTGAGCTGGACAACCGATTTAGAAAATATAAATGACGTGTGAATGAATGTGCGTCCCATTTTACTTAGCTTGCTTTTCATTAGTTCTGTTTTGTGCCTTTTCTTTTACACTTCATGCTCCCTCACCTCTTCTATTGTGTGGTAATTGAGTTTCAAATGAGAATGGAGATGTTTATTCATTATATATTCGAATCAAGTGAAAACTTTTCTTCTTATTTCACATAACCTTTACTTTCTGCCTTTTTCTTTCCTTTATCCCTTACTTTACCCCACAAAATATATTACTTTACAAGTACCTCAACATGCTTTCAATTTGCCATCCTGAAATATTTACCCATCTTCTTTCAACGTATTTTCTTTTCCTTTTTTTTTCTCTTTATTATTCGTTTTAAAGGCATGTCTTTGTTATGGCTGTGAAAAATGAGAACTACAAAAGGAGGAGTAGAATGGGGCACCTAATGGAACAAGGCATGCACAGCCACCGTGACTGCACATTGCTGGCATCGGTTCTGTAAGTAAATGATTATTGCTGGTGTCCCAGATACATGACTGATACAGCTGGGAAAACATTTCACATCTTTGGAATCTCCCTGGTAGTGTTCTTTGTAGTACCTTACAACAACTGTTCACATTTTGCCTTAGGTGCAGTAACATAGGATTATTAGTATATTTTTTTATGCTTTCCTTACGGTTGAGTATAATGTGAAAATGCCAATAAACTAAGCCAGCATTATACCCCCTTGTCTGTTGTAATGCTCTACTCGAAACTTCATGATGGTATTATGAGAAATGTGATTTCCCATTACCTTAACCGAATAATGTGCATTGTTTGCACCTCCGACAAATGTACAGTAAGCATCAATAATCGTGTCGTGAAATTTGGTGAAAACAAGCTAACGGGCTAAGCGTCTGGTACATTCCGCCGTGTGTCATACGGACGGTTCATAATGTTTCACGAGTTACATTTAATCTTCGGACAAAACCGCGACACGACTACTGTTGCTCACTGTGCATATTATCGATTTCAGCGGCAATATATTTGTAAGTTTCAGACCACATTCACACTAACTAATAAATGATGGTATAACACTGTACTCATAATTCTGTGTCGAAGAAAGGCAAAAATAGGAACGACTGTAGCAGAACCTCGACAGGAATATTTTATTGGTGTTACGCAACTTCGGGAAAAATAAAGGGGAAACTAATAACAGCAAAGAGAATATAGTATTTCCTTTACTTAAGGAGAGAGTGAGAGTCATCACTTACCGTTATTTCTCCCGTTTTTACTTTTTTTTTTTTTTTTTTTTTAATACCAAGGTAAGACTTCTTTTTTCCTCATATTGACAACTCTTCTTACCTTGCGACTCGCTGTGTTGTGTGTGTGTGTGTGTGTGTGTGTGTGTGTGTGTGTATATACGTATTTTTTGTTCAAAATCCTCTTTTATTTTCAGGCATGAAGTATCCACCTGTGTGAAGCAACCGACGTGGATATGGAGTGTAGGTAACTCATCCATTCTTGACTGAAATAACCCATCATACACTTACCTACCCCATCTTGCATTAAGCTCTTGCAGCCAGTCAGACGCCACAAGAATGGTTTGTTGAGCTGGCTTATTGCAGTTCGTCGGAATGGCCTTTCGTTGCTCATTGTCTCTAGTAAATAACCCCAATGACACTCATCACGGAGTTCGCCAAGCTCATCATTCAATTATGCTAATGAGAACTGGACATCCTCTCTCTCTCTCTCTCTCTCTCTCTCCACACACACACACACACACACACACACACACACACACACACACACAGTATCTGTATTTTATTTACAGGACTTTGTTTTTCGATACACTGGCTTTTTTATACGTGAAGCCAAGGGTAATCCCTTCGCTGACAACTGCAAAAGTGCGATGCAATGTTTACAGACTATCCAGTGGTGGGTCAGAAGCAACAGAGAAAATGAAATGGAGATAAAACAAATGAACTGCATATTGCCATCGAGCAGCATGATGGATTAGTTGACATAAACTTGTTAATGGAGTGAAATCATATAAAATAAGTAGAGTGACAAGATTACCTACAATTGAATGTGGGTTACTGTTACATAAATGCCTAGGCGGCTAAATTAAATTCAGTGCAACCCCGTATATTGCCCACTTCCAGCTTGTGTGTTGCACTGACAGCCCCGTCACCAGTTAGCTGGCGTGAGGAGCGCAGTCAAATTATATACTGATCAACCACGCAGAAAATGGACGTGATAAACAGACATTATGAAACACCTGTATGAAAGGCGTTTCGGTAATAGAGGCTGGTGCAGGGTAGAGGCAGGTAACGCTGACTGAGGCATACTAACAACACACAAGGATTAAGATGCACAAAGCATGAATCACCGATTATTTTAGCCTCAAGGAGAAAATTGTATATATAATGTAAGATAGAGAAGTCTGCAGGGCAAATGGTGTAATCACACTAATGTGCAGTACTCAGAGAGTTACTTTACCTAGTTTATGAATCAGTATCTGGGGAAGGGGGAAATTTCTCCTGAGGTATGCCTTCCGATCTCAGGCCCCAAGTGTATGGTACACCTTTTGAATTTTGGTTCTCAGAGATGTCTTGGTGGTGTCGGTAGGGTGTGTACCTGTGCAAGTGATGACGAGTAACATGCTATGAAAGTGGCTAAAGTAATTGAGAAAGACGACAACAGTGATGGGGATGAGGAGGAAGATGACGGTGAGGAAGATGAGGTAGCGTGGTGGTGGTGTCATGCAACTAACGTGTTTGTTGTCAGCGGAGAAGCGCAGTTTCGGCCTTATATTTCACTAATATCCGAGGTCTTACTCTCCCTCTGCTGACATATCCCCATTTTGTTTTCCTGTTTACTATCTCCTCACAAATTTCTGTAATATGGGTGGCACCTGTTGTTATATCAAATCTGAATTTGCAGTTGGCAGTGTTTTGAATCTCACCAGCTGATTTTGATAATTTAGTATGGAAACTAAATTATCTTTATATTACCGAATATATCCGTGTAGTTTATCGCTCCCCCAGTGCTTCTTCAGAACCCAGCATGTTTGACGCCATATCAACACAGTTGACTAACCTTTACCTCGCCTGTAGAACTGAAATTACCGTTTTGAGTGATTTTAACGTCCATTGTGTAGAATGATCATTGCATTCTGCCAGGACTGACGTTACTGGTTCTAGAATGCAAGCTATTTGCAGAATAGTTTTAGTACAACCAAATGAAGACTGGTGGTCTAGTGGGGAAGGTGTAGCTACCGGATGGTGCTCGTAAGGGTTTGCATCTGAGGGTGGTTGGGGTTTATTACTCACAAAATTCCACTTACAATTGAGGTAAGATACTTAGCCTTGCCCAAGACCTTTCCTCTCTTAATGGAAAAGAAAAACAGTATGATGCATATAAGACAGACCACAAAAACCTTTTGCTGAGCACCTTCACCCAAAGAAAAATGGAGAGAGAGAGAGAGAGATTCATCGTGCAGAAGAGTTAAATAATAGAACCATTGCATTCACTCCCATTTGCACTTCAGTCCTCTGCACTCCCTTCTTTCACTGATATTTTACGTAGGCCTGTCGCTTCTTTAAAGCACATCCACCATTGTCCCACATTGCATTCCATCAACAGTTTCTCTCTCTCTCTCTCTCTCTCTCTCTCTCTCAATTTTCTCTATTATACAAAGCGCGTTCTCTAGGAAACCTCTTTTCCCAGGGATGATTCTCTAACTAAAGTAATCCTGCAGTCCACCAGTCCAGTCCAAGTAATAAAGTCAAGCTCTGTATTAGTGTGCCTGTCTGTGTGATTGTGTCTTTCACGAGAACGATAATAGATATCAACGTAATTCTTTCACCATTAGGTAGGGATATGTCCAGGGAATGTCAGAAAAATACAAAACCATGATTTTGGATATCGTATGCGACGCGACGGCGCGAAAATATCTGAAATCGCGACACGCCAAAATGTTTGCCTGTGCAGTTCTTCGTTTCTTTCAAGAGAATGGTAATAGGTATCGACCTAATTCTTTTCCCATTAGGTCGAGGTATGTCCAGTGAGTGTAAGAAAAATGTCAAACAAAAATTTTGGAAATCGTCCGAAAAGCGACGGAGCGAAACTTCCGGAAATCGCGACACGGAAAACATGCAAAAATCATTATATACTTCTACTTTTTGGTCGGTATTGGTCATTGTGAGCTTAATAACGGAATGGAACAGAGATCAGGGTAATAGTATTTACAAACATTTTGTGATGGTAGGGCTTTTGGTTAGTCCCGAAGATTTTTGCGGGCAAGCACTTGTTTGGCTATAAACCAAAGGCCTGGGGCAAAGCTACACAGTCCCAACATTTAAGGTGAGACTAACTACCTTACTTTACTTGTGAGTGGAATTTTGTGAGTAATAAACCCAACCTTCAGATGCAAACCTTTACGAGCACCATTCGGTAGTTGCACCTTCCCCACTAGACCACCAGTCTTCATTTGGTTATATGGTTACCACCCACTGTACTACTGATTTCTTAGGTTACAGGAACCATTTGGCTTGTCGTTCAGTGTAATGACCCAAAGATGACACTACCCCATCTGCCTGCTGATCAAGAGAATTAAACTACACTAAATAAGAGTACTGATTTTAGAGAGAACATGCAAAGAATGAACGCAAACAGAATCATTGAATGAAGATTGATTGCACATTATTTAGAGGCAGTAAAAAAGTGACAGAGTAGTTGAATCCAATTACTTTTTACTTAACTGTATAAATGTCGACATAGGCGATTAAAATCACCTTCGACTGATAAAAGAAAAAAAAAAAGAGTTAATGAGCTGTGGAGAGAGAAAAGTTAATACCCATGGAGTTATTGTACTTAGTCACTTTCCAAACCAACCAGGTGACTATGATGCAAGCCTTAAGAAACTAATGAATGTTTTGTGTGTGTGTGTGTGTGTGTGTGTGTGTGTGTGTGTGTGTGTGATAACAATTAAACTCAAACGGTTTTGATCCGATTTACCCAAAGTTGAAAGAAGGCTTGAGGGCTAGCCAAGGAGAAAATCTAAATAATTTTTAACAATACATCAAAGGTCCACGTCACAAGGCAGGTTCACCTTAAGCAGCTTTAATCCGTTTTACACAAACCTTTGTGGAATTGTTGAAGATAAAGCAAGAATAAAAGGATTTGATTTTGAAAAGTCAGCCAAACGTTAAGGTCAAGGAACAAGGCCAACTCAAACAGTTTTGATCTGATATGACGTAAACTTGGAATTAAGAGTCAGGTAAGACGGAAGGGTGAGAACTTCAACGGTGACTCTTACAGGTAAAGTCAAATTTCAACTTTCATGACCGTATGAACAAAGTAACCAAAGCAGTTTTATTCTGATTTGGATCAAACTTGGTGAATAAGACGAGGATCATTCAAGTGGTTATTTATTATTTTTTTTTTAATAGAAAAATTGGTCAAAGAACATGGTATCTTTGCCAGGTGAAATTCAACCGTTCCGTTGAACAAGAATACAGAGACATAATTTGGAAAACAATCGGTCAGAGGTCAAAGTTAGAGGTAAAGGTCGTAGTTCGGAGTCACTTGGAAAACTCGAATCAAACAGTTCTAATCTGATTTGACCCAAAGTGTGAGGAAGAGTTCAGGGCTGAGCAAGAATAAAGCCATGCAATTTTGAGAGTAATCTGTCGAAGGTAACAGGACAAAGTCAAATATTTGACCCTTCGAGTACTTAGTGGACAACTGTGGTGCACTCTCTAAGTGATCCCTCTTGTCTTCACTGGGAGTTCATGGTCAAGAAGTTTTAACTTTATAATATCCATGTACTATGTAGTAGTATGTAGTTAAAGATCATTCAGTAATGTTCGTAACAGATGTGAGTCACCGTGGTCCAAAGGCCTTTATACACATAACAAGAAGAGTGGAAGGGATGAATGAGTTAGAGTAGAAGTGAGAGGGAATATGGCATAAACACATTTCTGTCACTGATAGACGGCGGTGATTTTTTTTTTCCTGGAAGTATAATCATGAATAAGTTAAGTGTGAGTTCGGAGAGGAGTCGGGAGAGCAGTATGAGAAATAGTGAGGGTGGTACCTATGATTGTGTGGGCAGAGAGCGAGAGAGCATTCGGTTATCCCTCTTTTGCTAATACCGCCACCACTTTTGGTGACAAATCACAGACTCCACATTCCACCAGCACACACACACACACACACACACACACACACACACACACACACACACACACACACACACACACACACACACACACACACACACACACACACACACACACACACAGAATAGTTTTTCTTGTTTTCAACAGTTGCCAAGTATAGTAGATCGCTTTCTGTTCAAAAGATTTTAAAATTTTCGATGTAAAAAACATATGTCAGTTTCAGAGTTTTATAATGGCTCTAAGAATGAATTTCTTTTGTAAGATTTATACTCTTCGCTGTGATGCCATTTTCAGAACAGTATGTTATTTTTGTCACACCAAGTGATTCCACTGAGCGCGAGAGAGGCGTTTCAGGCAAGACGGTTTCAGTGTAGCCGCAA
The DNA here is from genome assembly GCF_032717465.1 of Coenobita brevimanus. NCBI lineage: Eukaryota > Metazoa > Arthropoda > Malacostraca > Decapoda > Coenobitidae > Coenobita > Coenobita brevimanus. Next base: position 7,332,727 of record NC_137008.1, on the reverse strand, counting down.
TTATCTCCAGTACTGCAAAAGATCTCCCTATGGCTGAATAGAACAATCCAGTCATGGCATGGATGAGCCAAGTAATATCGTATTCGGATCAAAGGAGTTAAACGATAATGGCTCATGTATAATAACCATTTCAATACATTGATGTCTCCATTTTTTTTTTCATCCCCGCAGCCATCAGACACTTTTAAACAGCTGAAAAAAGCCACTTGATAGACTCATCATTCAACTCACCTAGTTCGAAAAGTCTGGCCCACGCTCTGTCTGAAGATGACAAGAATGAATATGAACTAGAGATGCAACATTTATGAGCAAATGCATGACATTTCTCAGAATGTGTTTCTGGCTTAAAAAATGACAGGCTATACACATTTGATTTCTGTGGAACTTTACTGTATCTGTATAAAGGGCAAAAAGGCACATTTTTTATTCTAACTAACCTCCTGACCTTTTTGTGATGGTTGTTTCGGCGTCTGGTGGTTCTCTCGTTCTTCGATGGCTTCGTACCCTTCTCTTTATATATCTGAGACATCCTAATCATTTAAAAGGACTAAAATGATTATCTGAAAAAGGTGTCGAAATGTCTCTTCAACTGTTGGCCAAGTAGTTAAAGATCGTCTGTTGTTTAAAATGAAGGAAGTTGGAACCTACCTTACCGCAGGGTACTTTGATTAGCTGAATTTAGATAAAACAGACTTCACTGATAATCCACAGGACCCTTTGATGTCATAAAAATTACTACTGCTAATACAGTGCACCAATCCTGAATGAGGCATTGCTAGAATGAGTCCAGTAAGGTTGGTAGGTATTAGTGCAGATGTGGTGCTGTGTGCAGCTTTGTGGCATGTTGGATGGCTGCTGAGCACCAAGGAACGGGCTACTAAACCTATATCAAACACTTATGAAAAGAAAAAGTACACTTGCCCTAAAAGTATCAGACATGAGGAAGGCGATGATACTCTGAATGATCAGAATAGTGTATGATTTCTCAAAGATATGAGTCAGTTATCATCACTGATTAGTTTAGAGCATGATCAGTATAGTGCATGGTGTCTCAAAGAGATGAATCACTTATCATCAAAATTTTTATTTTATACTAAATGCTCGGAAACGTCACAAACAACTGACAAGGCGCATGCTTATGAAAGGAAGTTTATCAATGTGGGGTGAAAAAATCGGGCATGGTACAACGGACATCTCTTGTGGTGTAAAACTATCTCATGTAAAGTTTGAACTTATATTTCTTGGAGTCAGTGTACAGTACATGCACAGTAGGTTTCAGGTTAGTTGTTCAGCTCAGGGAAATGAACCTTGTTTTTTTTTTCTTTTTTATTATTCATATCCCTTTGATGGCCCCTTACATAAACTCAAAAAGGAGGTCACTGCATGACAATAAATCTCTGGAGAGAGAATGAAAACTATTACTTATGCAAATTTATTGCTAGACACCGCACTCAGAGAAGAGGTAACTTTTACAAAAGGAATATTATGCGCATCTGTCCCAGCTCTGCAACAAGTCTGTATTCATGCATTAGTAATCTTTCCTTCCAGGACTCCCTTTCCTTTAACTCCCTCATTGTTAATCACCCTCTTAACAATATAATCACTCTCTCCATCCAGTGCAATTGCAGGGTTCAATTTGTTTTTACATCTCTCGATTCAATATCTTATGTTTTACTTAAAATATTGGAAATTACCTCTTATTAAATACAGATATTTCATTTCATTTCTAGCTGAGAAATAATGCAAAAAGTAATATTCAGTCACTGTTTTGAAGCTATTAAGGGCAAAGAACATTTTCTGACGAAATTTTAATGAAAGGTATGAGGTAGTCAACGGAAAACAGACTGAGGAATAACACCGAAATTGTCGATAGTAGAATTTGAAGACAACGATTTGGCAAATTGTTTTGCCTTATCAGGAGAAGAAACAACTACAGAACCACCAGAACAGAACGGGGAAGGAAGGACTATGACGAAATACTGATATGAAATGTTTTTTAGAAAGACGAAGACCAGACTTAGCACGGCTCTGCTCTTAACCAAATAATTATCGAGTTACTGTGGTTAGTTGGCACCGATGCTATTTGTAAACCACCTGCTTGTGGTGGTCGGGATTTGAGCAAACCTCCTCTAGCATTCAAACTCTCACATGTACTCTTTACATCACGATTTATCCGCGTACATCCATTCGCTTCGTGTTACCATCTAAGCACACCCTCTTTTATACTATTGTCACTATATTTGCTTACATCACTTCTCCCGCTAATCTTAACATCCCTTATCACAACTACTATGCGTGCTCCCCACATACATTGAACAACAGTCCCAGTTTTACTGCTTTTTCCTTTTATATTTCACTCTCGTGCTATACCGGTATAGACAATTGCACATTTTCATGAAATTCTTTTCCATCCACCACAGTGAGACGATTGATTAGTATGAGGGATTTCTTGCCAATGGCCAACCTTCTTCCTAAACCACAGTATGTACAGTACCTTAGGTGCCGTGGACTTCATGTTACTGTCGCCTGTGAATAACTGTCGTAATATACTGTCAAATATGAAAATAATTTCCAGAATCAGGTACTGCAGAATATGAATTCCAGATAACCTCTTTCCTGAAATTTTCTTGAGTTTTTCTTTGATGGATGAAGATCCGTTTCACCTTTCCTTGTTGGCTTTTTTACTAAAGGGATTCATGAGCTATAGAGTCTACCTGCTTCGCTATTCTTGTCCTAAAACGGATTTCTCTGGCCAATAGGTATATGTTGCTTTCGTTTGTACTCTCTCTCTCTCTCTCTCTCTCTCTCTCTCATTTACAGACCTTCCATTGTTTTCTGTGACATGTTCCTATCACAGTCGCGCCGTCGTTGCTTTGTTGTACGAAGGGGTCGCTGTGTTATCTCAGAAAATAGTCTGTGGGGCATCAAAGGGAAGACTCTTGACAGGCCCCCAGCCCCTGCAGTTCAATGACATATATTCTGTTTTGTTCCTCCCATGCCAGACGACTACAGGTATAATCATTTTTTAGCCCCTGCTTCTGATCCTTCCAGCTGAAAATGTCTCTCCCAAGCTGATTAAAATCCTCTGGAGGCAGCAAGAGTAAAATGAGTAATATATCTTCAGAGTGATACGGTTAAGTTTGTTCCACGATTCTCGCCTGAGAACAGCGATTTTGCTTAGGTTATTGTTTAAGCTCTTCAACCCGAGGAAGCTTTTTAATATCACCTTCTATTACCAAACGATTTTGTTGGATAATGCATAAATAAATAAATAAATACAAAATAGATAAATAAATAAGAGTGCCCCTGCCCTGAAGTTATCTTTTTTTTAATATATACAAAATAATAAAATCGTTACAATATTATTAAGATAAAAACCGAGTACCTTAAAAGGTTTAAATATCTCTGGTTCATTTTGAAAAATTTTAATCCGATTTCAACTAAATATCAAGAGGGAGGTCAGATATTCAGTCCAACAAATCAAAATAATTTATTCGACTTTAACCATATATGGCGCAAGGATTTAGGATCAGTCAGGACTAAAATGCTGCGGTTTGGAGAACAGTAGGTCAAAAGTCTCGGTTAAAGTGTTTTGATCCGATCTGAACCAAAAGGATTAAGACTCTGACGAGGATGAAGTAATTCGATCTGAATAATAGTCATAGGTTAAGGTCACAGGTCACAGGGCAAGGTCAAGTGCTTGACCTTTTCCGAATGTAGGGTGGCTGATTCAGAGGAGAGATTGAGACAGTTGGTAGAGGAGTTTGGAAGGGTGTGTGAAAGGAGGAAATTGAAAGTAAATGAGAATAAGAGTAAAGTGATGAAGTGTACGAGGTTGGTAGATGTTAGGGGGATGAATATAGTTTTGAATGGCGAGTTGCTTGAGGAGGTAGAGTGTTTTAAATATCTAGGGTCACATGTTGCTGTGGATGGAAAAATAGATGCAGAAGTGAAGTTTAGAATAATTGAAGTAGGAAAGGTGCTGGGAGGAATGAAAAAAGTGTTTAGATGTCGTTCGCTTAGAATGGATTTAAAGAGAAGGCTGTATGAGGGTGTTATGGTACCGACTGCGTTGTTTGGGTCTGAAACATGGAATATTGGTGTAGCAGAGAGGAAAAGTTTGAATGTTTCCAAATCTTTTGCAGATTGTCCTGTGTAAAATGATTTGGAAACTAGAATCTCACAACATAAATACAGTGTAAGGACAGCCCAACAGAGTAGTGGTTTATTTCAGCACAAAGCATCCAGTGATCACCATACTGACTGGACAGGCTCCAAGATTCTAGCAAGATCAAAAAGCTTAGATGAAAGAAATGAAGTAGAATCTTGTCTAATTTCTGGCACATATGAAAAGAACGTAAACATGCTATGGTCATTTTAAGTGTGATAAATTGTTAACTGAATTAATTTTAAAGCAGTATCCCCCAGACTAACACGTGATTGTTCCCTGTCATCTCCTGGTGTAGTCACACCTGTGTGGAACACACCAAGCATTAATCCTCTAGGTCTTAAGTTAAGCAGCAGTATTTGTCCCCTCCTCCCTCCCCTCTCTCCCCTTCCCCCTCCCTCCCACTCCCCTCTCCTCCCCTCCTACTCCCTCCTCCTTTGTCAAGTGCATTTTTAGATTCAAGTCATCCTTTGTTGTGTTCCACTTCCTGCTGCAGGTGACCATAAGTTGAGCCGCATGTAAAAATTCAGGTCATCCATTGTTCTGTGTGCCACTACCTGCTGCGGGTGTGCATAAAAGACCTCTAGCCTTTACGTTTCTGTCTCACTCTGTCTGAAGATGTAATATACGAAAGTACTCACTGTCGCTCCTTTCATTTCTCCTGTGGTTAGTTTGCATACATATCTTCACGGTGAAGTGAAGTTTCTGCATATATATATATATATATATATATATATATATATATATATATATATATATATATATATATATATATATATATATATATATATAAAGAGCCGCCTTTTTTTGTTGTTTATTTGCTCTTCAGTCACGGCCAAACCAAGGGCCAGAGGCCGGGCGCCCAGACCCATATAAATATTCTGAATTAGTGTGACACAAGGATAGTTTGCCGGCGGTCAAAAGTCAGATCTGGATCGTTTGAAGTCACCGGTAGAGTGTTCGCCTTTTTGGCTCGGGCAACGCTGGGTACTCCTGCAGCCTAATTTTTGGCATGGAGACTCACATGATCTCCAGTTCGGACGTAGGTTATGTGAGGTTGACCTTCGAGGTCATTTAAGGTCACCGGTAATAGTAAACAAGTGCGCACAAATGCTGTGCGTTAGTCTGCGAAAGCTGAAATAGAAAGTTTCTGGACCTCATAATTATAATCCCTCGTCAGAAGCATAAGAGATACATTGCTTATTTAGAGTAGAAAGAAAGACTGAGCTACAACAGATAGGATTAAAGTGTTCGTCTTTTTGGCCAGGGCAGCGCCGGGTACCCCTGCTAGTATATATATAGATAGATAGATATATATATATATATATATATATATATATATATATATATATATATATATATATATATATATATATATATACATATATATATATTGTGTGTGTGTGTGTGTGTGTGTGTGTTTAGAATCACAGGACAAGGTTAAATGTTCGGCCCTTAGACCAACTGATGGGAACCAGTGTTCCACTCCATGAGTGCACTTTTTTGTTTTCTCTTTGTACCTTATCCTTTTTTTTTTCTTTCTTTCTTTTTACATATATGGTTCATATGAAGAAGTAATCGAGGATGCAGCCAATCCACTCTCTTGTATTCCAGTGTTGCCCTCCTCATCTCTCTTTTTTTCCTTCCTTTCCCCTCGGTTATCTTCCTCTCAACTATTCCTTCCCTTTTGCCTTCCTGCCTTCATTTTCTTTTATCTTTCCTCACCCTTTACCAGTTGTTTGCCTTCCTTTCCTCTCCTATTTTCCGTCACCTGTCCTCTTTTGTTCCTTCCATTCCCCTTGTTGCGTTCCTTTCCCTAACATTTTGCACGCTCACCTATTTTTGCTATCATATATATTGTTGCTCTTCTTTCCTCGTCTTCAGTTTCTTTCCACCCTTTTCATCTATCATCTCCAATTTTCTTCATTCCCCACATTTTCCATTCACTATCCAATTTTTACCTTCCTTTCTATACTTTTTCTTTCTCATCCTTCATATTTCTTCATCTCCCTTCCTCATCTTTCTGTTTTTTCTCCTCGTCTGTTGCCTTCCATTAACCAAGTTTTGCGTTCCTCTCCCTACTTTTTCCCTTTGATTCTCCACTTCCGCTACAAGTATCATATTCACTTCCTTTTTCAAAAGTTAGCCTTCTGTTCAACATTTTGATTGCACACTCTCCTCTTTTTCTCTTCCTACCCCAGTGTTTGGATTCCTTTCCTTATTTATGTACTTCCTATCGTCCTTGTTATTTTCCAACCCCTAATTTTGCCGTAGCATGCTTTCATGAGGGTTGTTTGTCTTGATCTGACGACTAAAATCGAGATGGCGTCTGCCATTACTGTTGGCAAACACGCATTCTGCCACCGTTTGATGTTCCTATCATTAGGTTCAGAGTCTCATCTCTCCCTCTCTCTCTCTCTCTGCTCATATACAACTCGCTTTATAGTGCCTCTTCTGGCCACTAGCATAAGAAGGAATAAACTTTTATGCACAACTTCCTTTGTGATATACTTGGTTCAGTGGTACCTTTGTTATGCTGATGGTCCCTTTGTTGTATTGAGGGTTTCTTGGTTGTGTGTGTATGTGTGTGTGTGTGTGTGTGTGTGTGTGTGTGTGTGTGTGTGTGTGTGTGTGTGTGTGTGTGTGTGTCGTGGTTTCTGTGTTGTTCTAGTAGTCTCCATGTGGTGTTGGTGGTCCTGTGGCTTTAACTTTCGACAAATTACCCTCAGAGTCCAATTATCCCCCTCTTGTTGAACCCATGACTTTTCACCAGCTTTATCTCAACTAAGATAAACCTATGCGATGACACTGCTGAAACACCTTAACTGCTGACTTGGACCTATGACTGATTGTCCTCAGAATCAAACCTCTTTATCTCCTCTCAGTCTGAACGCTTTCAACATGTTTGGTGTACGTAAAATAAAAGTTGTTTAATTTGACCTTGCCATGTGACTTTGACCCTAAAATCAGTTGTTAAAAATAAAGTCTCCCTTTGAACGATCTGCACCTCATTTACCAAAACTGATCCAAGTCAGAACAAACCAGTTGGTTATTTTATTCACAGACACACGGGATGGACTTTGACCCTGCCCCATGACCTTGATTCTTGAGCGATTCTTCTCAAAATCTAAACTTCATATGTTTCCCCGATCCTTAACCCTTCCACAAAGTGTGTTCGAAATTGTATAATAATTAAGTTGATCTTACCCTGTGACCTTCATCTTTCACATTGTTCTCGCAGACAACAGAATTACTCCTTGTCTGACCCTCGTCCCTTCCACCTTCTTTGGCTTAAATCGCACCGAAAATGTTTGAGATAATATTTACTATTTTTGACCTCACACACACAGGTAGAAATTTGACCCTGCCCTGTGACCTTAACCTATGACTGATTGACGGCAAATTAGAATAATTTCATTCTTGCCTTACCCTCAACGCTTCCCTGAAATTTGGTCAAAATTATATGAAGCCTTTTCAAGTAAATAATCGTACGTCAGCGATTGCCTAACCATGTGACCTTGAATTTCGACTTATTCTCAAAACCAGTATATTTCTTTATTGGCTGACCCTGAACCCTTCCACCAAGTTTTGTTAAATCAAATAAAAACTCAAATATATTGTACACACATACACACACACAGGAAGAGAGAAAAACAGACACGGACGGTTTAGCCTATACAGCAAATGAAGATGGATGTGGCAGTTTCCGATTTATAATTGACTTCAAGAAGAAATGAGAGAATGAAGAGAAGAAGAAGAAAAAGAAGAAGAAAAATAAAAAGAAGAAGAAGAAGAAGAACAACAACAACAACAACATCAACAACATTATCAACATATAAAGAACACCAGGAAAACAAGAGGAAAATAATAACACTAACGACAACGCCCAGAGCCAAAACAAGTATACCAGCAATACCACCACCATTATGACCACCGCCAGCAACAACACACGCTTCTGTCCTGCACTCCATGCCTCATGATACGTATAGTAAGTGCCAGTCTCAAACAACGGGTATGACTAATGACGGAAAGTGAATGAACTCTATAATGTTATCCACAACGAGGTGAAAATCATATTGTCATAGGAGGTTAATTGTATATGTATAAATACCATAATTATTCATTTGATTTCCTATGATTAATCATTGAAAATTTTTAGTTTCCAGTGCCTGATACTGATCTAGTCCCGTAAAAAAAGTCAGTGTCGTTTTCAATAACACGATTTAATTGTTTACAAACTAATTAAAACTTTGAACGGCTCGACGAACTAAATTGCTCATGCACTAGTATTTTTACGCAAAGGAACTGAATGATGGCGAACATGTGCATAAATGGATGTGTTGACAGGTGTGAAAACCAACTGTTCTATATATAGAGAGAGATAAATAAAAAGGTAGGGGAGGGGGTTCTTCGTGGGCTATCCCAAAAGTCTTTCACAAGTTTTGCTTATAGTCAGTTATTTTTTGGCACACACACACACACACACACACACACACACACACACACACACACACACACACACACACACACACACACACACACACACACACACACACACACACACACACAAACACACAAGGCTCGTGCACGCAATTTGACACTGGCTCTGATTCCGCGAGGGGATGTGAAAGTCGTCACCAGTACGGTAAACATTGCCGCCATATTCATTGTTCCAAGAAATGCATCTACTGTATTATTACTGGAAGATAATGGAACAAATATAGCAGTGTGAATATATATATTTGTTAATTAGTGCGGGATGTTTCCACCCATGGATTTCTTCACAGCTCATTTATGATTTCATATTAGACCCGACAGTTTTGTTTATTTGTTTATTTTTTTTTTATTGTAGGCTAAATATGTGTCACCAGACTTCTTCTGTCTAAAGAATTTTCATCTCATTTTCAGGCTGAACATGACTCATCCACTGCGTGATCAGTTTCCCAATGCATACGGCATATACAGTGAAGGTCTACAAGATTTTCTTAAGCCCGGAATTCACAGGCATTGCAGCCGACGAGATGCCGTGCTACGCAGTACCAGAGGTGTTTTCTTCCTCGAATGGTTGACATATGGAATTCTCAGCCTGATGACGTATGTAGTACCCCTAATAATGCCATCTTCAAAGCTATGGTGAACACTTTTCTAATTCAGCGTTGATCCTCTCACCTTAACCTTCTTTATTTCTTTCCCCCCCCCCTTTTTTTTCTCCGAGACTTTTAGTAGCCTGTCTTCTCTTTATCACATTTTTTTTTTTTATGGTAGGTGGGGGCGCCCATCATCCACCCACGTAGTGTAGTGGTATTCGGTTTTTAGGGTAGCTCTACATCGAGTGGCAGGCCAAATGATTTCCTGTAAACCAGGAAAACATTTACAACGCTGGGTGGTAACCTTATAATCAACCGACACGTGTTCCCTACGTGACATGTGGTTTGGCCGTGGGTTAGTGCCCCTCCACCGAAAACAACTAACTAAAAATACGAACAAGAAGCCTCGGACCAGGAATGGCCAAAAGATGACGACTAAGGACCGAACAAAGGACATGATACGGATGGCGACGAGAAATGTAAGGGATGCAAATGATGAGGAAAAAAGAGAGAGAGATTGACCAGGTGCTTCAGTGTGCGAAAGTGGATGTATGTGTATTAACTGAAACTACTCGTAAATGGTGAGGTGAGAGTGTGAGAGAATGGGAATATGGATGGGATATACTGTATGTGCAGAAGTAGGTGAGAATGAGAAGGCAAAAGGAGTGTATATTGTTGTGAGTAACAGATGGAAGGAGAATATAAGATAGTATGGATCAGTTGGCTCAAGGATTGTGTGGGTAAGATTGAAAGCTGGACTGCAAATGTGGGCGATTGTGTGCGTGTATGCGCCAACGCAAGATAGTGCAAGCAGACTGAGAGAAGATTTCAGGACAAATGTGGAAGTGTGCATGGAAAAGTTTGAAAGGATTGAGACAGTGTTTTTGATTAGTGATATGAACGGTAAAGTAGGGAATGCGAAGGTGGATGGAGTAGTTGGTGAGTGGGGTGTGCCTGCTGAGATAGATGAGAATGGCAGTGCTTTAGTGAACGTTTGTGCCAGGAAGGGGTTGGTGAATAACCTCTTCAGGCACAAAATAATCCACAGGGATACATGGCTAGTGATGAGAAGGGTGGGTGGTGAAATGAATGAAAGGAAGGCAATGATTGATTATGTGTGTGTGGATGAAAGGATGCGATGGTTTGTAATGGATGCAAGAGCATATAGAGGTTGGGGACGTGGACTTTCTGACCACCACCAAGTGGTGGTCAGAATCAAGGTTCAAATAAAATGGAGAATAGAAGGGAAGGACGGGAGGAAGGAGTAGATGCAAGGAGAGTGGAAAGGTTACAAGAGAATGAGAAAAAGGCAGAATATAAGAGAGAAGTGGAGGAACGATTGGGTAAATGTGAATTGGAGCAGATGTGGGACGTGCAAAGTGTGTGCAAGGTATTCACAGAAGAAATAAGTGCAGCATGTGAGGTTGTGTGCGGGGTGAAGAGAAGACGAAAAGAGGTGCAAGGAACAGCATGGTGGAATGAAGAGATGAGACAAGCTGTGGCACAAAAGAAGGAAGCATGTAATGAGTGGATGAAAAATAGGGGCGTGGAAGAAGTTGAGAGACGGAAGAGAGTGTTAAATGTAGAAAGGAAGATAGAGGTGAAAAGATTAGTAAGTGAGAATAAGAAGAGAGTGGATGAGGAATTTGGAAGGAATTTGAGTGTAAAGTGGAGGGACTGTAAGAAAATGTTCTGGGAAGAGGTAAAGAGAGTTAGACAGGGTGGCAATGAAGTTACTAGGGGAGTGAAAGATAAAAATGATAGATTACTAGTGGAGAAGGGAGAAAAAGTGAGCAGATGGAGAAAACACTTTAAGGAATTGTTGAAAAGAGAGAATGAAAGTAATGAGAGTATAAGTGGCTGAGGAATGGGTGGGAGATGAGAAGACAGGAAGAAATCAGTAGGATGGAAGTTGTGGAAGCAATGAAGAAAGTCAAAATGGGGTAAACCCCAGGAATTGATGGAAGGTGTGGTGAAATGCTGAAGCATGGGGGAGAGATATATAGTAGTCGAATGGATGTGGCAGATGTGCAGATTGGCCTTGGAGGAAGGTAGAGTCCCGGAGGATTGGAAGTCAAGTATAATAATTCCCTTGTACAAAAGGAAAGGGGAAAAAGAAGTGTGTGGTAATCATAGGGGCATTTGTCTTAGTGTAATTGGAAAAGTATGTGGTAAGGTACTTATTGACAGAGTTAGGGAAATAACAGAGGAATTAGTTGGAGAAGAACAGGGAGGTTTAAGGAAGGGAAGAGGTTGTGTAGACCAGACATTCATTCTTAGATCTATTTTAGTGGAAAAGTCTCCAGAGAAGGGAAAGAAGTTGTATACAGCCTTCATGGATTTGGAGAAAGCATGACAGGGTGAATAGACAAAGATTGTGGAAAGTATTAAGAATATATTATTATTATTATTTTTTTTTAAATAACAGAACGGAGGAAGGAAAAACAAATGGAGAAAAAAAATAATCCATACACCAGATTACTGGTGTCCTCTGTTCATAAAATATCTGTAACAGTTAGACTTGGACAGTTGTAGGTTGAAATTTGGAGGAAAACAACTCTGGGGAAGCGAGTTCCAGAGAGATGCAGTTCGGGGAATGAAAGAATTCTGATAGGCAGAAGTTCTGCAATATGGTTGAGTGACATTCCAGTCATGAGCGCTACCAGATGCCCGTGTAGCACGAGGGAAGGCATGGAGAGGTGGCACCATGGACGCAACTTCCTCTGAGCATTTGCCAAAAAAATATCTGTAAAATAATGCAAGGGAGGCAACATTCCTTCTTACTTGCAGGGGAGGTAGTTTATATGTAATGGCAGGGTTGTTAATGATTCTAACAGCTTTATTCTGAATTTTGTCTAGTTGTCTTAATGCAACCTCTCCACAACCATTCCACAAGGGTGAGCAATATTCAAGCTGAGAGCGCACATGACTCTTATAAATTATAGCTAATTGCTCATCGGCGAAGAAGTTACGGACTCTGTACAATAATCCAAGTTTCTTTGAGGCGGTTTTAGCAAGTGATCTGACATGAGAGGTCCAGCTGAGGGCACTGTTAAGTGAGACACCAAGAATTTCAATACTTTTGGAGATGGGAACATTAGTAGCACTGAAGGTAATGTACGAATCTGGCAATATCTGTCTATTAGTAAACTGTATATATTTAGTTTTACTAGCATTAAAAGAGACAAGGTTGTTTTGTCCCCATTCACTGATTGTAGATAGATCTTGATTTATGGAGATGGCTGTATTGAGTTGAGAGGTAGAGATATTAGACTTTGTAAATGGATGTCTGAGTGTGAATGAACTATGTAGTGTTGAGTCATCTGCATATGAGTGAATGGGATTGTGAGTGACAGATAAGAGATCATTAATATGAACCAGAAATAGGGTTGGCGCCAGAACTGATCCCTGTGGCACGCCGGCGTTAATTGAGTGGAAATTCGAATATACATCATCTACTTTTACTCTTATTTTCCTGTCACTAAGATAAGAAGAAATCAAAGGAACAAAAGACGTTAGTCCATAGCAAAGGAGTTTGGACAGCAGGGAACGGTGCCATACTCTATCAAAAGCTTTAGAGATATCAAGAGCTACTGCATGAGTTTCTCCAAAAAGATCAATTGATGGATGGTATGAGTTAAGAGATTGAGTATGTCAATGGTGGATCTTTCGTGGCGAAAACCGTATTGTCTATCATTAATTAATTTGTTGGATTCAAGATGTTTAACAATATGCTTATTAATTAAAGTTTCAAATACCTTACCAAGAGAAGATGTGATAGCTATTGGTCTGTAATTGGAGGGGTCAGACGAACTTCCTTGCTTCGGAACTGGGTGGATATTGGCTTCTTTCCATGAATTTGGGAATAAAGAAGTACGTATGCATAGTCTGAATAATTTAGCTAGGACAGAGGCAAGTTCAGGGGAACACTTTTTCAAAATAATTGGCGGAATTCCATCTGGACCTGGAGCTTTGTTGGTAGGTAAATTGTCTACGATGGATTTTACAAATCTTGTCTGTATTTTAAGTGGGGCAATTTCGGGAGAATCAAGTTCCAGTACTGAGACATTCTGGCTGGTATCATCTATGGTAGAGTTTCTTGCAAAGGTACTAGCAAAGATATCTGCTTTCCCACGTGGGTCATTTGTAATATTGCCATCTGAAGATTTTAGTGGGGGAATGGAAGATGACTTGTTAAAGTTATTATTGAAAGAATTAAGAGTTGACCAGAATATTCTATTGTCATTAGGGTTGTTAAGTAGTTTTGATGCTTGCTTTTGAAGAAAGTTTGATTTAGATAGATTTAATACAGCTTTTGCATGATTTCTAGCAATTTTAAATTGGGAGAGTGATTCAGGTGTTTTTTATTTTAAGTAAGAGTTATATGCTAATGACTTTTGGGCTGTTGCTCTGGCACAATTGCCATCAAACCATTTTGGAGAGTTTGATCTTTTAGTGAATTGTTGACTTGGTATGAATAAATCCATACCAGCTAGTATTAAGTCACAAATGTGGGACTGGGTAGAATTGGGATCACTAGAGAAGAAAGACTGCCATGGAACATCAGCAAGATAATTTCTAAATCCATCCCAGTCTGCCCTGTCAAAGTGCCATCGGGTCACCCTGACAGGTTCGGAATGGGGAGGTGTAGGAGGGTTAACTAATGAGGCTTTGATGAGATTGTGGTCAGAGGATCCAAGTGGTGACAGTACCTCTATCCTGTATTGATCCGGATTATTTGTCAAGAATAAATCCAAGAGAGTAGATGGGAAGTTGTTGAATGCTGTGAAGAGTATGTATGAGGGTGCTAAGGCTGCAGTGTGTGTGGACAGTGAACTGACTGAATTTTTCTGTCTGAAGGTTGGGTTGAAACAGAGATGTGTCATGTCTCCATGGTTGTTCAATCTGTACATGGATGGGGTTATAAAAGAGTTACAAGGTAGGATAGTGGATGTTGGAGTGGTCCTAATGAAAGGTGGACAGTGTTTGGAAATTCCCTGTACTGTTGTTTGCAGATGATACTGTGTTGTTAAGCGAAGGCGAAGGGGAGCTGAAAAGCTTGGTGGCTGAGTTTGGGAGAGTGTGTAAGAAACGGAATCTAAAGGTGAATGTACTGTAGGTAAGAGTAACATTATGGTCTTCGAGAGAAGTGAAGTCATTGAATATACAGTGAGGTTGGATGATGAGGAAATGGAAAATGTGAGTACGTTTAAGTACTTGGGTAGTATGATGAGTAAGGATGAGAGTTTAGAGGGTGAAGTGCTTAAAAGGGTACAGCAGGGAGGAAAGGTTGCTGGTTCCTTGAAAGCAGTGATAAGAAACAGGGAAGTGAGCATGGAAGTGAAAAAGTTACTACATGACGGTATTAGTTCTAACGCATGGAAGTGAAACGTGGACCTTGTTGGAGGGACAGAAGTCACTGAGAGCAGTGGAAATGAGCTGAGAGGAGCATGTGGAGTCACATGGAGAGACAGACTGACAAATGAGGATGTGAAGGAGCTTTGTGGTGTGGATGTGGATGTGATAGAAAGCGTTAGGAAACACACTGAGGTGGTTTGGCCATGTGGAGAGGATGGAGAATGAGAGACTGACGAGGAGAGTGTATGTGAGTGAGGTGGAGGGGGAGAGAGGGAGGAGGAGGCCAAGGATGAGACGGAGGGATGGTGTGGATAGGTATTTTTTTTTTTTTTTTTTATGCGAGGAAGAAGGAACCAAAGGCCATGAGCCCGCAGTAACAGTTCCCTCCAAGAGAAAAACAAAATACAATAGAGAGCCAAATTCAAGATCCGATCATTTTGAGATGCCTGGACACACTACGTTTGAAAGACTGGAGATCATAGGCAGGAGGAAATACAGACAGAGGGAGACAGTTCCAGAGCTGACCTGTTGCATGAATGAAAGACTGGGAGTAACGGTTAACTCTTGCATTAGAGAGTTGGACAGAAAAGGGATGAGAGTTTGCTGCCAGACGGGTGCTAAGCGCCCATCGTAGAGGTGGAGGAATGCAAGCAGACAGTTCAGAGGAGCAGTGACCATTAAAGTAGCGATAGAAAAGAGATAAAGATGCAACAGTGCGCGAAGAGACAGAGGTTGAAGGGAGTCAGTAAGAGGAGGAGAGTTAATGAGACGTAAAGCCTTTGACTCCACCCTATTGAGAAGAGCTGTATGTGGGGAGCCTCCCCACACATGAGAGTTGTACTCCACACAGGGGCGGATAAAACCCCTGTATAGAGTCAACAATTGTGCAGGGGTAAAGAAAGAGCGGAGTCGGCTTAGCACACCCAATCTCTTGGAAGCAGATTTTACAAGAGATGTAATATGATCTTTCCAAGATAAGTCCCGAGTAAATGAAACCCCAAGCATGTTCAAGGATGATGCAGGATTAATCTGAATATTATTAAACATTAGTGGGTATACCTGTGGAAGATTTTGTCGGGTTGATAGGTGTAAGAACTGAGTCTTAGAAGCATTAAAGACAACCATATTATTTTTACCCCAGTCAGAGATATGAGCCAAGTCAGACATTAGGTGTGCCATAGCCTCATCCCTTGTTTCTTGAAGTAACTGTTGAGATAGGCGTTGCGGGAACCGAGTGGAAAGGTGAAGGGTGGAGTCATCAGCGTATGAGTGGATAGGGTTAGATGTACAGCTTAGAAGATCATTGATGAATAAAAGGAAGAGAGTTGGTGATAGGACAGAGCCCTGAGGAACACCGCTGTTGATAGATCTAGGAGAAGAACGATGGCCGTCTACGACAGCAGCTATAGAACGACCAGAAAGGAAGCTAGCGATGAAGGTACAGATAGAAGGATAGAAACCGTAGGAGGGCAGTTTGGATATTAAAGATTTGTGCCAGACTCGATCGAAAGCCTTTGAGATGTCAAGTGCAATGGCAAAGCTTTCGCCAAAGTCCCGAAAGGAGGATGACCAGGAATCTGAAAGGTAGGTGAGAAGATCGCCAGTGGAGCGTCCCTGACGGAACCCATACTGACGATCGGAAAGAAGGTTGTGATAGGAAAGATGCCTTAAAATTTTTTGATTAAGAATTGACTCGAAAACTTTTGAAATACAGGACGTTAAAGCAATTGGACGATAGTTGGAGGGTTGGGAGTGGTCACCCTTCTTTGGGACTGGCTGAATGAGAGCAAACTTCCAGCAAGAAGGAAAGGTACAAGTTGACAGACAAAGACGAAATAGTTTGCCTAGGCAGGGTGTAAGCACAGAAGCACAGTTTTTGAGAACAACAGGAGGGACCCCATCAGGCCCATATGCCTTGTTAGTACTGAGGCCAGTAATGGCAGGAAATACATCAACTGAAGAAATTTTAATGTCAGCCATGAGGAAGTCAGAGGGGGGAAGTGATGGAGGAACAGCACCGGAATCGTCTAAGGTGGAATTGGAGGAGAAAGTCTGTGCGAAGAGATCTGCTTTATCAGTAGAAGAAATAGCTACAGAACCATCAGAGTAGAAAAGAGGAGGGAAGGATGATGAGGTAAAGTTGTTAGAAAGATTTTTGGCAAGGTTCCAGAAGGAGCGGGAAGAATTCGAGTTGGAGAGTTGAGAGCATTTAGTATGGATGAAATTATTTTTAGTAGAGCGAAGAACAGACTTAGCACGATTCCGGGCAGAAACGTAAAGATTATGTGATTCAGGGGTGGGTTGGCTCCGGTACCTTTTGTAGGCCTTCTCCTTGTTGCGGACAGCATTAGAACAAGCGTGATTAAACCAAGGCTTTCTTGCGTTAGTCAAAGGATATGAGAAAGGAATGTATGCTTCCATGCCCGAGAGAATAACCTCCGTAATGCGCAAGGCACACTCAGATGGCTCACGGCCATGGAAGCAATAATCATTCCAGGGAAAATCAAAGAAGTACTGCCTGAGGGCCTCCCAGTCTGCAGCTCCAAAATGCCAGAGACGACGTTTCCCTGGAGGGTCCGCAGGCCGTACTGGAGCAATAGGACAGGTTAAGGTAATAAGGTTGTGATCGGAGGAGCCCAACGGAGAGAAAAGATTAACAGAGTAAGCAGAAGGATTAGTTGTGAGGAAGAGGTCAAGTATGTTGGAGCTCTCTCCAAGGCGGTCAGGAATACGGGTAGGGTGCTGTACAAGCTGCTCTAGGTCATTAAGGATAGAAAAGATGTAGGCTTGTTCACCACGTGGGTCCGTGAAAGGAGAGGAGAGCCAAAGGTGGTGGTGAACATTGAAATCTCCAAGAATGGAGATTTCAGAGAAAGGAGAAATGGACAGAATGTGTTCCATCGTAGAAGTAAGATAGTCGAAGAATTTTTGATAGTCAGTAGAATTTGGGGATAAGTAAACAGCACAGATATATTTAGTCAGAGAATGACAGGAAAGCCGAAGCCAGAGAGTGGAGAATTCAGAAGAATCAAGTTCAGGAACACGAGAGCAAGATAAGTCGTTGCGTATGTATACACAACAGCCACCTTTGGCTTTGAAATGAGTATAGAGAAAGTAGGAGGATACAGAAAAGGGTTTGCTGTCAGTTGCCTCAGACAGCTGAGTCTCCGTTAGAAAAAGAAGGTGAGGTTTAGAGGAGGAGAGGTGGTGCTCAACAGAGCGAAAGTTAGATGAAAGGCCGCGAATGTTGCAGAAATGAAGAAGAAGAGAGTCAGACAGTGGTTCCAGGCACCTCGAGTCGTCACCGGGAGAGGGGCAGATGGCGGGGGCATTTATGGTCCCCCCCCCTGGGGACTCCGAGGCTGGGTGAATTGACGCCATTTTGGTAAATTTTGAATAGGAAGTGTAGTGTGTACTGTGCATGTAGTTTGGTGAAGATAGATAGAGAAATTTGTACTGGAGAGCATGCTGGCCTACTCTCTGTGTAACTGAGACACTGAAAAAGTTCAGCAAAGGGGGATGGTCAGGAACTAGTCCTGAGGGCTGATGAAACGGGAGCTTCAGCACTCCCTGTCATCAGCTTTCCATCCACCTCGGGAGTACTGCCCTGCTCGACTGGTGCTACAGTCTACTCCAATTTGAGAGAGGGAGGTGTGAGTTGGGAGCAGGGCAGTGAAATGGCGGGGGATAGGGCTACGTGGAGGCGATTTGTTTGTGGCCACCCCGTATGGGATAAAGGCGTCTGGCAATAGATGGATAGACGGACATTTTTTCACCGTCTTGTCATTCAGTGCATTAGGTTCATCTGGGTTAGGTGACTGTGCCAGTAGTGTTGCTGTGTCACAGTATCTTACAGTGATTGCATTTATACCGTACGATTCAACTGATTGTACTTAGTTAAAAAAACAGTAGCAGCAGCAGCAGCAGCAGCAGTAGTAGTAGTAGTAGTAGTAGTAGACATTTATAACTCTTGAGCCATACTTAGGAAAGTTATCACATCACATTTTCCCTTTCACCTGAAAACTAGGAGGCTTCTAGTATGACAGGAGGGGGAATATTTTTACCGTTGCAAGTATATTACCATACACTGTCCCATGGCATCAGATGTGGTAGAAAAGAAAAAGAAAACTGAGTGTGTGTTACTTCTCTATGCCTGGGACAGTGGTTATTTAGACTAAGTCTCTGCAAACCATGGAATTGCCAAACTTACTCTCCTTACATGCGTTTTCTTTATCTTATTTTTAACTGTACATAGCCTATAGTAGAATATAAGAATCTTAACATACGATTTCTATTTAGCGACTGTACATCACTATTCTGGAAAAAGGGTAAATTGGAAAGCTAAATTTCAGCAGACTTAAGAAAAAAAAAATGTGTGTTATGTCTTAAGAGGGGAACGCAATTTATTCATTATCATAACGTCATTGTCCCACAGTTGAACTGGACATTGCTTGATCCTATAGGAATATCCATACAACTTTTCAACATAATCCTACCTTTAGTATTTCAGTGATGCTGTTGAGAGAACAATGAATAGTTAGAATAACGGATTTAAAATCCCAAGCATTCACCTGGAAGGATTACTGCATGACTAGTGTTTCTAGTCTATATTTTTGTTACTTGCAAAAAAAAAAATAAAGAGATTACTGTATTTACATTTGAATTAAAACCAACATTGCTGGTTAAAATCGTCACGTAATAGCAATATGGACACACACAAAAATATTAAGATCGGTGAGGGCTCTTATCATCCACTCACTCGATGTAGTGCTGTCTTTAGGTTACTCTGCACTGAGTGACAAGCCATGGAAACCGGGAAACCTTTTACTGCCTTAGGTGGCAACCATATAAACAAAAGACGCCTAGTGACTTACGCCCGTAGTCTTGAAACTGAGGGCACTGGTTACCCTTCCCGCACCCCGCTCGAGGTGGAAGCTCACACCTTCAACGTAAGTGGTAATATTGAAAGCGGGAGAGCGCACACCTTCGTGTGGGTAGGCGCAGCAAAGAGTTGGTAACACTGATTCATTTTAAAATTCAAAATCTTAAAGTAAATACAATACATATGACACTTTATAAGATTCACACACAATATTATCTATTAATGTTTGCAGTTCTTACCTCTTCAGTTATTAAAGACTGACATTTGTTCTTAAATAATCTGTATAAGAGTATGCATACAGGATTTGGAGAACCTGTACCGCAGGAAAAATTCGGTGTCAGACATAGCTTCAAGGGGGTTCATGCGGTCAGTAATAACCCTACGAATACGCCTTGGCTGGTCATACCGATTTTGACTCTATTTCTGCTCCAAATGCTTGTTTTTGCCATTTTTTTTTCCACCCAGAACCCCGAAATCCCACCCGCCAAGAGAAGGGGGGCGGGTCAATTTGAAAACCAATCACGAACACCGAAAACAAAAGCCAAATTCGTTCAGATCACACTAAAATACACCAGAGAAATATATTGCCAAGCCAAAACAAAATAGTGCAGACTTGCAAAAGCTCACCGAACGCAAACATGAGACTTCGTAATTAAAACTAACTGGCTGTGCACCAGTCGTCTGTTTAGGTAGCACTCGGCTTTATGTTGAAATTACTTCACGTACTAATCAAACTAATTATAAAATTATCATGCACCATATCTGAAAACAGATTGGTAGAAACATTGAGAAATAAAATGGATATGGATACAGTATCTCTGTTTTCGTCTCGTCGTAAATTAACCATATCCTGAGAAGCGGTGAAGTCTTTTAAAATGATAAAAATATTAAACACTTATTTTCTTCTTCACACGATGTTTTTATCATTAAATTAAAATTCCCATCACACACATCATAGGGTCCTTCAAATTCTACAAAGTTTTCTTTGCATAAGGCTGCTATAATATGACGAAGGGGCATGCGAAGGGGTGCTACGAGACTCCCCGCGGATTCCAGTATTACTCTGGGGTAATCCTCTCCTCTTAACCGGGGAACACTCTCCTCTTCGTGCGTTAAGACTACCAAAAGATACGGATAGGGCAAGGTGAACGCCTTCCCACAGTTTAAGACTACGGCCATTAGTGAATTTGGGCGCCCCAGCTGCATTGAGCCGCAAGGGTTTACATCCAAGGGCCAGTTCTGGTATATTGTTTAATAGATGGATGAATTAATCTCTACCCATCTAACCCAGGTTATATTTCTCTTCCTTTTAGGCTCAATCCTTTCATAAATTTTCAGCCTTTGATGCCATTTCATCCACTACAAACAAGGTTTAAGTAATTATGGTAACCTGCCTTTGATCCCTTCAGGTTAGTTGAAAGCGTCTTTTGCATTTTATTCTTGCTATCTACGGACACGTTTATGAAATTTATAAAAGATGATTCGAACTAAATTGGTTATATACAGTATTTTTCCATCTTAATCCAATGGACACTATATTTTATTTTTTTTTTAAGTGGGAATAGTTGAAAGCTTACAGTCTCAAACTTCCCCATTCTAAAGAAAATTCAACAGAGAAATTCATATTCCAAGTCCGTTTATTTCGAGACGCCTGTGTCCACAACGGCAAGATATCCTCGTCTTTCCTGCGTCATATGCCAAGGCCGACTTGATGTACAGGCCCTGAGGAGAGACTGATGACGTCACAGGGGGAGGCCACAAATTCCCTCTGCCTTTGCCTCTCATGCGTACACATTTAATATTTGCTTACTTATGTATGGCCATTATTATTTATTGATGATAATTTGAGTTAATACTAACATTAGTTATTATTATTATTTATTTTTATGATAAACATTAAAAACTACACTGTTCCCGAATTTAAGGCCTAAAACATTGTCATGAATAGATGTGTTCAGATGCAAATTTTATAAAATAATAGGTTACCTGTCTGTGTAAAGATTATTTATCACTGTACAAACTGAAAATAGCTGTTTTACTTGCACGGTAAAATAATACACACAAATCCGGGTTGGCAACAACGTCGGTGGCCCACCTTTTGTGCACCTGGATTTTGAATAAAACCCACTTGAATAAACCCAATATTATGTACACTTTACTGTTTTTAATGCATCTATTAACATAAAATCTGCATGAATTCCCGTGGAATTTGAAAAACAAGGTATAAAAAACCTACACACAGGTAAATAACTGAATTGCTGAAGAAAGCAGAAACAGTACACCAAAGGAAGAAACTATAGACGCTATATGTATATACATAACCAATATTGTATAGGTTAAGCTTCTGACTACCATTGCGTTGCATCGCATATATAATGTGCCTTTTTTTCTTAGGCTACGTATATGTAAATATATCTGTATAATTATATAAGCATATTGCTATATAACTATATTCCAATCATCGGTTTTGTTTTTCTCCTCTCCTTGTTAGGTAAGGTCAGATTAGTATATTATCCATCCAACAGCTTCTGCCATTAAACAGTGCAACAACTTTACCTACCTGTAATGGGGACTAAATTAATTTTATACAAAATAATGGGTAATAGTTAAAGACTTGCCCAACAGCAATTTTACCGAACTGATATTTGTCATTTAAACAATAGGTTTCTTGTGTCATATTTTCATTTCTATTTATGCTCTAACCGGCGGAAATTTCTTTTCAAGTCCCTCTCAAACTATAGGAAACATGAGTATCAATAGAACAGACCCCGGCCTGGCTAAAATTCATATTTAGCTAACAATTCTTTTCATCATTTAGGCATAAGATTTAGGCAAAGGCATTACATTTGGCTTTGGGCAGACCCATACACATTTCTTCTTGGCGTAGGCTAGGCCTATGCACATTTTTCCTGGTCTGGGCTAGGCCTATGCACATTTTTCTCGGCATGGGCTAGGCCTATAAGTTTCTTCCTGCCTCGACATGGCCCATAAATGTTTTTGCTTGGCCAAGGCTGGGCTTATAAATGCTTCTTCTTATCCTAGGCTAGGCCTATACTTGTCGGTTGATATCCATGTTTCCTAGATATTTCACTGAATACATAGAATTAAAAGAATAAATCAAGCTACCATTGAGTAGCCTACGTTATTTTGCATGGAACGAAGGCCTCAGTAACCAAATTAACATCTCAATACGACGGTGATCGACCAATATATATTATGTGCAGTTAATGAAGAGCACTGAGAAACTTAGGCTGTGTTGTAATTTCGTTGCCTAACGTATTTACGAAAACTACTTTACTGTAACCTACAAGATTCCACTGTTGACAGTCTGATACCTCTAATTTCTCATTTAAAATGCTTTTAGTAATAGCAATGATGCTTTTCATGCATTCTAGTATGGCTATACATATTTAATAATACGTGCATGGCTTGCCGTGAACGAAATCCAGATAGGAGAGAGGAAAAATCTGAAATAAGTGTGTGAATTTTAGGCGTGCCTCACTATTCATAACGTGGCGGGTGGGCTGGCGGAGCCGGTGTCATATGCATGGAGTGACTTTATGCTGGAAGTTACCGTTCCCTTCTCTATAAGCCTAAATTAACCACACCAACCTTAACCTAACCTTATCCTAGATCAACCTAACCTAAATAAACCTAAATTAAACCAATCTTAAATCACGAAATGAGTAATTTCACAATCTGCCTGTAATATACATATATATCTTTATATATATCCATATATCGACCTGTAGTTACCTACAGGTCGATAAGACATCCAACTATCTTCCTGGCACATGTATTTCATACAGTGTCGTTGATAAATGGCACAAAATTTGAGATAACATGCGGATACTTTCAAAATAGAAGCTAAACGGCCACTCGGCCCATGCGCACTGAGCGGAACGGTAACTTCCAGCATAAATCACTCCGTGCATACGACACCGGCATTATACAATGGCCACCGATTGTGACGTCACAGTGATATTGGCGGGAGAGCAGGGCCTGTTCAAATCAAGACGGCCTTGCATATGCCCGGTGTACGTCAGCTGCGATCATGGTGGAGTGTTAGTACTGAACAAATTAAGCCTGTTAACCCATTACAAAGCTCAGTCTTCCTCCTGCCAGACGATTATATTAGCTAAGAATCTCCTAGACTGAAGGGGATAATGAGATAATTCTCTTCCTATGACAAGAACAAGTCTTCCACACAATATTTTCTTTTATAGCGAAATTGAAGGGTATTCCCACTAATCTTGATCGTCTCTGCATATACATTATCAACATCCGACGCCTTATTATTCAACATTTTCATAGCATGTTTTCACTTTTGTCAGTATCACAGTTTCCGATACTACATTCATTTTTTTCCACATCACTTCGTTTAATCCAGTTTACTATTTCTCTCCTCGCATTAATCCCACCCATTAGCCTTTCCAAGAATTCATCCATCTGTTCCTTACTTCATTTCCATTTGACTTCCATTTTCATCCCCACACCTAACTATATTCCATCCACGTTTCTACATTCGTTCCATAATAGATTTATCTCCAAAACAATTTATCTTCATTTTTCTTCCTAGTTCATCAGCCATAACTTTCCTTTTTTCTCTTTGCTAGTCATATCGCATATTCATATCTCTAAGTATATTGTTATTTTTCTTTCATCTGTTTCTCTTTTTTGAGCACATACAGACTCTATACCCCCGCTAACATAGATACTAGACAAGTAAG
The DNA here is from genome assembly GCF_032717465.1 of Coenobita brevimanus. Taxonomy (NCBI): domain Eukaryota; kingdom Metazoa; phylum Arthropoda; class Malacostraca; order Decapoda; family Coenobitidae; genus Coenobita; species Coenobita brevimanus. Next base: position 7,308,502 of record NC_137008.1, on the reverse strand, counting down.
ATCACCATAAAATTTTAATTTCTTGGCCCATGACACACAAACTCTTAAAATATCATTAAAATCCATCATTAACTTTCTGACATATCTTGAGGACAATCATACAAACAAAAAGTCCTGAACCGGGACTTCAACTCAGATCACCACTAAAATTTAATTAACTCTCCCTTGGCCCATGACCCACATATCGAAAAAAAAAAAAAATCTGAAATCCAATAAATTGTTTAGATATCTTCTGGAGAAAAAAACAAAAAAAAACAAGGGCGATTACATATTTAGGAATACATAAAATGTTCTTTACTTTTAGCAAAACTCCAGTCACGGGTGGTTTTAACCTTTTTCGTATCAGTGGATTCTCCTGAGCACATTATCAGTATCATCTGTCAAAAGCCGAAATGCAATGCAAAGCAGCTAATTTGCTGCAAAAATCTCACCTAAAAACGGCAAACATTTCACATATTAGTACTTCAGATTCACGGCAATACTCCTTGAGGATGTAGCGTAAAAGATGTTAAAGTCTTGCTGCTGTCCAATGATTTTAATCAGGCAAGAAGAGAGACCATGTAGTGAGGTTAGTGAAGGCGATAAGTTTTTTTTTTTTTTTTTTTTTATGCGAGGAAGAAGGAACCAAAGGCCATGAGCCCGCAGTAACAGTTCCCTCCAAGAGAAAAACAAAATACAATAGAGAGCCAAATTCAAGATCCGATCATTTTGAGATGCCTGGACACACTGCGTTTGAAAGACTGGAGATCATAGGCAGGAGGAAATACAGACAGAGGGAGACAGTTCCAGAGCTGACCTGTTGCATGAATGAAAGACTGGGAGTAACGGTTAACTCTTGCATTAGAGAGTTGGACAGAAAAGGGATGAGAGTTTGCTGCCAGACGGGTGCTACGCGCCCGTCGTAGAGGTGGAGGAATGCAAGCAGACAGTTCAGAGGAGCAGTGACCATTAAAGTAGCGATAGAAAAGAGATAAAGATGCAACAGTGCGGCGAAGAGACAGAGGTTAAAGGGAGTCAGTAAGAGGAGGAGAGTTAATGAGACGAAAAGCCTTTGACTCCACCCTATTGAGAAGAGCTGTATGTGGGGAGCCTCCCCACACATGAGAGTTGTACTCCACACAGGGGCGGATAAAACCCCTGTATAGAGTCAACAATTGTGCAGGGGTGAAGAAAGAGCGGAGTCGGCTTAGCACACCCAATCTCTTGGAAGCAGATTTTACAAGAGATGTAATATGATCTTTCCAAGATAAGTCCCGAGTAAATGAAACCCCAAGCATGTTCAAGGATGATGCAGGATTAATCTGAATATTATTAAACATTAGTGGGTATACCTGTGGAAGATTTTGTCGGGTTGATAGGTGTAAGAACTGAGTCTTAGAAGCATTAAAGACAACCATATTATTTTTACCCCAGTCAGAGATATGAGCCAAGTCAGACATTAGGTGTGCCATAGCCTCATCCCTTGTTTCTTGAAGTAACTGTTGAGATGGGCGTTGCAGGAACCGAATGGAAAGATGAAGGGTGGAGTCATCAGCGTATGAGTGGATAGGGTTAGATGTACAGCTTAGAAGATCATTGATGAATAAAAGGAAGAGAGTTGGTGATAGGACAGAGCCCTGAGGAACACCACTGTTGATAGGTCTAGGAGAAGAACGATGGCCGTCTACGACAGCAGCTATAGAACGACCAGAAAGGAAGCTAGCGATGAAGGTACAGATAGAAAGATAGAAACTGTAGGAGGACAGTTTGGAAATTAAAGATTTGTGCCAGACTCGATCGAAAGCCTTTGAGATGTCAAGTGCAATGGCAAAGCTTTCGCCAAAGTCCCGAAAGGAGGATGACCAGGAATCTGAAAGGTAGGTGAGAAGATCGCCAGTGGAGCGTCCCTGACGGAACCCATACTGACGATCGGAAAGAAGGTTGTGATAGGAAAGATGCCTTAAAATTTTTTTATTAAGAATTGACTCGAAAACTTTTGAAATACAGGACGTTAAAGCAATTGGACGATAGTTGGAGGGTTGGGAGTGGTCACCCTTCTTTGGGACTGGCTGAATGAGAGCAAACTTCCAGCAAGAAGGAAAGGTACAAGTTGACAGACAAAGGCGAAATAGTTTGCCTAGGCAGGGTGTAAGTACAGAAGCACAGTTTTTGAGAACAACAGGAGGGACCCCATCAGGCCCATATGCCTTGTTAGTACTGAGGCCAGTAATGGCAGAAAATACATCAACTGAAGAAATTTTAATGTCAGCCATGAGGAAGTCAGAGGGGGGAAGTGATGGAGGAACAGCACCGGAATCGTCTAAGGTGGAATTGGAGGAGAAAGTCTGTGCGAAGAGATCTGCTTTATCAGTAGAAGAAATAGCTGCAGAACCATCAGAGTAGAAAAGAGGAGGGAAGGATGATGAGGTAAAGTTGTTAGAAAGATTTTTGGCAAGGTGCCAGAAGGAGCGGGGAGAATTCGAGTTGGAGAGTTGAGAGCATTTAGTATGGATGAAATTATTTTTAGTAGGGCGAAGAACAGACTTAGCACAATTCCGGGCAGAAACGTAAAGATTATGTGATTCAGGGGTGGGTTGGCTCCGGTACCTTTTGTAGGCCTTCTCCTTGTTGCGGACAGCATTAGAACAAGCGTGATTAAACCAAGGCTTTCTTGCGTTAGTCAAAGGATATGAGAAAGGAATGTATGCTTCCATGCCCGAGAGAATAACCTCCGTAATGCGCAAGGCACACTCAGATGGCTCACGGCCATGGAAGCAATAATCATTCCAGGGAAAATCAAAGAAGTACTGCCTGAGGGCCTCCCAGTCCGCAGCTCGAAAATGTCAGAGACGACGTTTCCCTGGAGGGTCCGCAGGCCGTACTGGAGCGATAGGACAGGTTAAGGTAATAAGGTTGTGATCGGAGGAGCCCAACGGAGAGAAAAGATTAACAGAGTAAGCAGAAGGATTAGTTGTGAGGAAGAGGTCAAGTATGTTGGAGCTCTCTCCAAGGCGGTCAGGGATACGGGTAGGGTGCTGTACAAGCTGCTCTAGGTCATTAAGGATAGAAAAGATGTAGGCTTGTTCACCAGGTGGATCCGTGAAAGGAGAGGAGAGCCAAAGGTGGTGGTGAACATTGAAATCTCCAAGAATGGAGATTTCAGAGAAAGGAGAAATGGACAGAATGTGTTCCATCGTAGAAGTAAGATAGTCGAAGAATTTTTGATAGTCAGTAGAATTAGGGGATAAGTAAACAGCACAGATTTATTTAGTCAGAGAATGACAGGAAAGCCGAAGCCAGAGAGTGGAGAATTCAGAAGAATCAAGTTCAGGAACACGAGAGCAAGATAAGTCGTTGCGTATGTATACACAACAGCCACCTTTGGCTTTGAAATGAGTATAGAGAAAGTAGGAGGATACAGAAAAGGGTTTGCTGTCAGTTGCCTCAGACAGCTGAGTCTCCGTTAGAAAAAGAAGGTGAGGTTTAGAGGAGGAGAGGTGGTGCTCAACAGAGCGAAAGTTAGATGAAAGGCCGCGAATGTTGTAGAAATGAAGAAGAAGAGAGTCAGACAGTGGTTCCAGGCACCTCGAGTTGTCACCGGGAGAGGGGCAGATGGCAGGGGCATTTATGGTCCCCCCCCCCTGGGGACTCCGAGGCTGGGTGAATTGACGCCATTTTGGTAAATTTTGAATAGGAAGTGTAGTGTGTACTGTGCATGTAGTTTGGTGAAGATAGATAGAGAAATTTGTACTGGAGAGCATGCTGGCCTACTCTCTGTGTAACTGAGACACTGAAAAAGTTCAGCAAAGGGGGATGGTCAGGAACTAGTCCTGAGGGCTGATGAAACGGGAGCTCCAGCACTCCCTGTCATCAGCTTTCCATCCACCTCGGGAGTACTGCCCTGCTCGACTGGTGCTACAGTGTTCTTCCCAGATGAAAAGTCGTATCATAGGGAAGTGAATCGTCTGGCAACAGCAAGAATGGGATATAAAATGATGTACTGTATGTACCAAAAGGATTAACGAGTGACTTACTTGTGTGGTGTGTGCCATACAGTTGGGATGAATACTCCTTCAGACCTCGTACATCGAATACCTTTTAACTTCCTACCTACAGTTCCTTTTTTTTTTTTTTTCATTTTTTTTTTTTTAAGGTATAAGATTGTCAAGGGGTTTAGGAGGCTTACATTTGACTCGTATATATTTAATTCTGTCCTTACTTCAGTGTTGTTTGCATGTGATCGTAAGAAATAAAGCAAATGACATCCTAAGGCTTAAGGACCTACTGTCTCACTATGGCGTCTTTTGTATTTACTCCTGTGGCTTCCTGACCATTATATTCAGCTCAATAGAGACTTATAAACCTGGAATATAGTTGGATGCACCATTGGTTAATTCTTTCACTCCTTGGGTACTCTCTCAAACAAAACGGCATCGTTCGGTGGAGGTAAGAATACAATAGAATGAACCTCCTAGGGATGAAAGGTCTAACCTCTTTATCCCGAGGACGTCTTGTTAATGTGATTCTTGCTCTCTTCAGACGCTGTTATCCCGTGTGAATTAGGTATGTCAAACCAGATGCGTTGTATGTATCCTTCTTCTTTCTTTTGATCCCGATGGTGCATTTTTGTATTTTATTCATGATACCTCCAGATTTTATAGAGCTTCATTTAGAAATTTCAAATTGGGAAGCTGGATAACTTACATTAACCCCTTAACGACATGGGAACGTTGTGAAATTGAATAATATCGCCTAGAGGCCCTAGACCCACCAACAGTACGCTAGATACTATATAAAATCGATATATATTTTTTTTTCATAGGCTCTGTGAGTACCTACATTTATACTGTAAAAGCAGCTGTGACTCCGCGCGTGTGTGTGTGTGTGTGTGTGTGTGTGTGTGTGTGTGTGTGTGTGTGTGTGTGAAACATGCAAGTCATCTGGCGGAGGTTGTTGGGCTGGTGGGTCTGTTGGTGAAAAGATGTGTGGAGTGGGCAGGGTGACGTGGGTGGTTGGGCAGCCGGTGGGCAAGGCAAGGTGAGCGGGACTGGTTGGGTTGGACTGGGTGGAATGGAATGGAGGGGGGTGGGGTGAGACGGGGTTTGATTGAGTGGGGTGGGTGGGTGGTTGGGAGAATCAGATGTGTGGGGCTGGCTGGGTTGGTGGTTGGGACCAGGATGGGTGGGTGAGGGTGGGTGGTAGGGGCGGTTTGATGGGTTTGTTCGGGATCATTTGGAGTGGAGTGGGTTAGGGTTGGGTGAGGTGGGATGTTGTAGGGTGGGACGGGGTGGGTGGGAGGCTTGCGTATGTGGGAGGTTGGTTGGGTTGGTGCTTGGGATCAAATGAGATGAAGATGGGGGGAAGGGAGGGCCGGATGAGTTGGGTTGGTTGGAATCGAGTGTGGTGGGTAGGTGTGGGTGAGCAAGGAATTGGGTGCGGTGGGGTGGTCGAGCAAGATGGGTGGGATGGTGGGATATGTAGGTGGGTAGTTGGAGAACAGATCCATGGGGATTTGGTGCTTCGGATGAATAGGTCCATGGTAGGACTTAATCCATGGTAGGAATAGGTCCATGTCAGAGTATGGGTCTATGGGGAACATGTCTTTGGGAAAATGCTCCGAAGTAGGATCATGGATCCAATTCTTAAGTGAACAGAGGAAACAGATCCATGTGTAAACATTGATCCATCTGTGGATTTGGTATTTCCCCTCGAGGAGGTGATAGGACCATGATTGAAAATTGGACCACGAAGATAATCGGTCCAAATGAGGAAATGGTTCCATGGGGATATCAGGTCTAAGAGAACAATAGGTAAATTAACTGAAAAAAAAAAAAGTTAACGGGTTAAATGGGAAAAATATGCCCATGCAGAAAAATTGGCCCATATAAAAAAATCCCCATCGGCCAAAATCAGAACATGGGAAAAATGGATCCGCTGGAAGAGTAGACTCATAAGGAAAAAATGTGTTAAATTTTCCACGAACAAAAATAAGTCCATAGTTAAAATAGGCCCACAGGGTAAGACAGGTCGAAGGTAGAAGATAAGTCCAAAGCGAAAAATGGGTCTGTAAGAGAATATTAATCCTATGGGGAATAGAGATCTATATGGGCAATTAATCAATTCGTGAACAGGTCCATGGAGGATATATGTGGCCAGGGGACTGAATCCTCAGGGGTGCATCCAAAGGCGGATCTGTGTACTAACCGTACTAAAGACATGAACGAAGATGTAACACACAAAATAATTTAGAATAATCTCTTCTAAAGTTTAACAGTCGTCTGGTCAAGAATAAACTACAAATAGCGTCTTCGAAATCAAGCGTTAATTATTAAAACAGATTATACTTTTTAGGTTATAACAAGGTGTATTAATGTTAGATTAAATTTATTGTAGTTAGGTTAGTAGTGACGTTCGTTAGGTTTGAGTAAGTTAGTTTATATCAATCATTATCATAGCCTAAACCCGCCAGAGGGAGCCCAATGAACGCCACCGAGTTATGTCTGCAGTTATTCACCCTCCCTTGCCCTTCATCTTATAGTACGGCAGGTTGTGTGAACCATAATTCTGATTGAAGGACTGGTTACACTGGGGTAAGAATAGGAAGTATTCTGATGTCAATTGTCCGCTAGAGAAGGATGGAATATAAGGTGTCAAAATAGCCCTCCGTTTCATATACAGTATATACAGAGTCACGTTCTGGCCATAACGTTTATTACCTGCATTACGTCTGCCATTGACGAAAACATAGAGAACACAACTTTATGGAACGGATGCTTTTCTGTCAACGTTTGTCCCAACCCACTCGACCAAGCTATTTGAAAAGGAATATGACCGATCCAATTTCATGGAGCCTGCAGTGAGTCGTTTCCTTTCTTCGGTGGTCGCTCACTGGATCAAAAGTTATCCAATTTGATTTTCAATCACGCCAGTCCGAAGATGTATTGTTTTAGATCATTCTTACTGTTACCAGTATTATATTGAAATCAGGGTTAATCTTCACTGCATTGAACACTTCTAGTCTGCAAAGTATATCATTATGAAACACCCCGGAGAAAATTAATATTACGTCCTCATGATAAAGTGATTAAACAGTATTAGCTTTCATTTCTGAAGGTCTCTGCGCTACGAAGATATCGCATACGTGTGTGTGTGTGTGTGTGTGTGTGTGTGTGTTAATTGTCTGATGATATAAAACCTACATTTCCTCTCACCCAGGTATATGATTATAATTTTGTGTCCTTGTGCTCATACTTTTTTCCCTATTCATCCTTGTCCCGATAACCCTGTTCTCTATATTAACGCCAGGATAGGACGTCACTCTTCACCACGTCAGTCATTCTCTGATGATATCTTTTATATGTCTGGCTGTTGCCGTCGTTGCTTGTGTTATATTGATGTTGTTACTGCTGATGATTCTATGATTTACTCAGAGTTTGTTGCGTATTTATTGTGGTCCCTGGATGCGTCGGCCGTAAACCCAATGTAGTGTCCAGTAGAAATCTTACCACTTCAGCCAAACTTACCAGATAATCATTTGTATGAAGGTTTCTTCAGAGCTAATGTTTGTTGTGAGTGCGAAAGTAGGCGAGTTCAGTAACTGTGTTGTCGTTGTAAAGGGGCTATTACACAATTCGCACAGTTTGTTACTTATGAGTCAAGTTTTCATTAGCTCCTCAATTGAAGAGTGATGTCTTCATCGTATTCTGGAAGATAAGTTTGTGTGTCTTTGGCAACGAGAGTTGTTGTGCCATGAATATGTCAAGGAAGTACAGTAAATGGAGCATTTTGTCTGGGTGAGGGTTTTGAAGTGTTTGTGGAGGCTAGGAGTTTGTGCACTTGTTTGCCAAGCGTAATATCCCTGTTTCATGGTTTCTTGATTTAAGTTTTTTATTCTTACAGAAAACTATCTGTACTTATGGTCTTTGAAATCACTGTTATTACTTTTTGGTCCTTTCTGTTTGTTTCGTAAAGTCTGCCAATGCTTGAGGCTCGTACTGTGTAAAGTGAGATGGGCATTCGTAAACTAATTGTGTGCTGATGTACTGTTATGGTCTCCACACTGTGGTGACCATACAATATCAATTCAGTTCCTTTTCTCTTTACCATATTCCTTTCCTCCGGTCACATTTCAGTAGCGTGCTGTTCCTTCACTTCTCCACTCATTAAATTCGATGATGGTACAATTGTTCTATGGGCAAATACCCTCAGACACGTTCTTCATTTGTCGGTACTAATCTTCTTAAAGGGTTTTATGGGGTCACAGGTTAAACTTTGGAAACACTCATATGTGGTGAAATGCGGCAGCAAGAATCGATAAAGTTTGCCAGCTTTTGAGAGGTGAACTGAGACAATCGCCTTTCGGAATCCTAACATTCATTCTTTCTTTCTTTCTTTCTTGTGACCATCCTGCATTTTCAAGGTAATGATGAGAATCTTTCAGTTTGCGAATTATTTTCTTATTTTCCGAAGTTAGCGACTGTGAGAGTGCTACTTTAGAGAAATGTCGTTACTTTGTTTTGACTGTGTATTACTCTCGGTTATGAGTGTAGCTATTATGAAGACAAATATTCTGGGGAAGTAAAGGAGCAGAGTTAATTTCTAAAGTGCCAAGAGATGTCTTCTTTTGTAACATGTAAGCCGGTGCTAGGAATATAGTGTAGTTATGTATAACTTCAGTGACCTAAGCATTATGGTATTCTAGGAGATTCCTACACCCTGGGTCCTCCGGGACATTTAGGAGAGTATAAAAGCTGTGGACTACGACAGTTCATTCACTTTAACTGACCCAAATTTTCCTCTTGCAGCTTATTGCAAGTACTCAGTGGCAAAAAAAAAAAAAAAAAAAAAATACCGTGGCTCTGCATCCTCTCCGTAGTACTACTTTGTGACTAGGATCATACTGCAGTGTTAATCTGTTGTTATATATCAACATTCAAAAGGGAGGGGTGGCACTGTCAGGCCAGGATAAGGTAAAGGGAATATAGTTACTAGTAAAATAGAGTAATTGGTGAGAAGTTCTCCTGCAGTGGTGACCGAGATTTATATCGACCTAAAATGAAGATAATTAAATGTTGACTTGGTGAAAAGTTGGTATGTGTTAAGGTGGCAATGGATTTTGGTGGCAGGTGTGCGTGTGACAGATGTTGAAGCCTTATAAAGGTATTGAAATTCAATGTGAAGTGACTGTATTTCTGGGTAAATTTCTCCGGAGTTTTTATGGTTTAGGACTGTGAAAGATTGATATTAGTCAATAAATTTGATGATGGACTGTTGGGTGGATTAGCAGGCTAAAGCATCATTATGTGTTCACGTTTTACCACACATAACCATCATAACGAAGTTTGAATAAACCATTACTGGTCGAGCAGAAGGCATTTTACGACAGAACATCCGATCAGAGGAACAGAAATACAGATTCTGAAACTGCATTCAACCCCATGAGAAATATGGATTCTGGATCCCGAGAACCCCAGTGTGTCGCTCTGCCATTTCACACCCACCCTTAAGCATTACTCAGCGTGATGGTAGACATACATAAACAAAGGATAGAATGGGGGTATGCGGGAAAAAGAAGAAAGGTAAAATTAATGCCTTTATAAGAAGGGCACTGAGAGAGATAATCAGTATTCCTGAGTCCCAGTCTTCCCCCTAAGCACGACTTTCCACCATCCATGTTATATCCAGGTGCCCAGTTGTCTTATAGGCTTAACAGGGACAAGGGGGAGACAAAATTTATCTAAGTGTCTTACTTGCCTGTATACATTACTTAGGTCCGTATTCTCTTGGGTTAACCCCCTCTACTCTGATGTCAAATTACTATAGTTTATTCTTGACATGTCTAGTTTTATCCAGCTTGTAAAATATCTCTTGTACTGTAATGGTTAATAAAGACTATGTCCCATCCTCCCAATCCAGATAGTCTCTCATAAGAGGTTATAATTGTTAGAAAATAGCAGGAATAAACTGAAAGTCACCATTTCCTTACCAGTTTATTTCCTTATCTGGTATTTTTATTCATCTTTTTTTTTTTATGCAGTTCTTAATGATAAATATTTTTAAAGAGCATGTAACATAATCATAGGATGTATTACGAAAAATATATCGCTAGCCCTTTAAATCCGGTGATTCTTGCTTCCTACAGATTATTATTATTATTTTTTTTTTTCAGCCAAAGGAAGAGCATCTGGTTGTGTAGCAGTTAATGGAGACTGCTTCTAACTCTTCACAACAAAACTGTCCTTCCAAAGGTGAATCAAATTGTCTGCTGGTACGAAAAATTAACTAAAAAATACGTCACTGGATTAACGTAGATAAGGAAGAGGTGCTGTAAAGCCTCATATGCTCACCGGAATATAACCCATTACGTGAACGTAAACACATATGACGAAAGGAGAAGGACAGGCATGGGGAGAACGAGCAGCAAAAGTGATCATAACAACAAGGGATGGAGAAAAGGATGACATAGAATAGAATGAAGTTAAAGGACAAGGAAAAGAAAACATATTGATCTTTGTAAGGCATATTGATACATGATAGAGTGTTTAGTGATTGGTGGTGACGCCCAGGCGCTCGCCATGTACTCACTTGGTTTAATGCTACTTACAGATGACTTTAGGGTATGTGAAACATTGATTGGATTTTTCTAGCCTGTGAACCTATTAACTACGTCCATTTGTATCTCTGCATCTATATCATCACTTTCGGATCATCTGGAGAGCCGGGCATACTTACAGGAGGGAGAATGATGAGCTGAACTATCTCTTCCCCATGCTGAAGAAATATGCATAAGAAAGTGATGTCTGAAAGAAGAGTAATACATGTGAAACTCAAGTGTTGTATTGACTGTGTGTGTGTGTCAAAGTCTGTGATGTGATCTGAAACGAAAGATAACGTGTGAGCAGTGCTTGGTTACTCTTGTTACGTAAGCACTATGCCTGGATGACGGTACAGAGCATATTCTAAATGTCATGGGATACTTTGTAGCATATCACGCTTAATGATTTTCATTCCTCGTTTTCTTTTTGTTGCATATTACACCATAACATTCTCTTGTACCGATGCTATATATCGTTTTATTACCCGTACACTCTGCATTAATATCAAACAAGAGGATATTGATATGTAGTGAAATGAATAAATTTCTAAGGAAGATATATTAAAAATCGTCAAACCTGTTTAAAAGAACGACCCTAATTCCCTTTCGTAAATGAAGGTGTGGTAGCGTTAGTGGAGACAATGTATACAGGCTACCCAGTCCTACGCAACTGAGCGAGGGAGTCTGGTGCAAAAAAATGCATTATAAATATTGGTTGAGGAATGCTGTCTGTGTAGATGTAGATGGTGGTGGCCCGAATTAAGAAATAGAGTCGCATCCTAAATGGAATAGAGATCTTAGACGTTCTTTTTAAGCAAGATGCTCAGTTTACAATGTTTTAAATGATCTTGTGTATTTTTACATTGCCTTTATATCAACACAGTTTGGATCAGTGAAACACAAGAGGGCATCAAGTTTCTACAGTGAAAATAAATCGCTGAGGAAAGTTGTTACATACTCTACACAGCACTTATAAAAAGACTATAAAGCACTCAGAAAGCGCATACCTCCGCCAATGCTATTGTCATTAAAAAGGATCCGGATCCCCACCTGTTTAGATATTGTGTGGAATACATAGGATCCGGATCCGCCCCCAAATTTAATCAAATCTCTCTTGGCCCATGGCTCACTCTCCCACAAAATTTCATTGAAACTCGTTGAGAACTTTTGGAGATATCGTGTAGACAAACAAACAAGCAGACAAACATAGGTAAATACATAACCTCCTCCAACTTCGTTGGGGATATAAAGATAGGAGCATACGGCTGTCGGTTCACATCAGCACCTGCAATGTGAAAAGTATTGAATAGATTTTCATCTCACCAAATGAAAGGAGCACACAAAAAGTTAATTCGGTACTATGAACAGGATTTCATCTTGATGTTACTCCTGTAGGAGACAGTAGTGAAATGCTATATCTCTTCCGGTTTAATTTTGACAAAGTTTACCCTCTCTTCATCTCGAGTATTGGACTGAAATAAGAGGTCATGCCTGAATTATGGAGCTATGGAAAGAATATAAACCCGTAGTATTACTCTATTCTCCCGCGGTGCTTTGGGGAAAGACTAAATGAACGAACATCTCTGCTAAGCTAACAGGGATGAATTGCAGTTACTGTTACTGTAAAGCATAGTTAACGCTGGTGGGCGTTCAGAGGGTGCTAACGAAATAGCAGTTGTTGGGCACAAGGTGCCCTGGTGTTGTTGAGGGTTGCTGTGGCAGGCGATGTCCTTTTTTTTTTTTTTTTTTTTTTTTTTCAGGTGAACAGAGGAAGGGAAAACATCGATGCAACAAATTACAGGCATTCCTTATTCATTAAAAAAAAACTATAAAAGCTGGACTTGAACTATTATACGTTGATGTTTGGAAAGAAACTTCCCTGTGTATTCTAATTGTAAATAGGGGGCAGTTTAGGAATTTAAAAAATTACGAAAGGAGAGGTGAAATAATGGATGCAACGTCGTCTGAGCATTTACCATAGAAGTATCTGTAAAATGGCGACAGGGAGGCAACCTTCCGTTTCATTTGTTGGGGAGGTAGTTAATTTATAATTGCTAGGTTATTACTTATCCTTATACATTTTTTCTGAGTTGTGTCCATATGTTTTAGTGAAACCTCACTACATCCACTCTACAAGACTGAACAATATTCTGCCTGAAAGCACAGGTAACTCTGGTGAATTATAGCTACCTGCTCGTCGGCGAAGAAGTTACGATTTCTGTAAAATAATCCAATTTTCTGTGAGGCGGTTTTAACAAGGAATCTAACGTGAAAGATCCAAGTGCGGGTATTTCAAAGCGAAACACCGAGCATTTAAATATTTTTGAGGCAGGAAAATTGATTGCTTTGAAGGTAATATAGGAATTGCACCATATCTGTTAGTAAATTGGATATATTAGGATTTCCTAATGTTAAATGAAACAATGTTACTTTTTCGCCATTCAGTGATCTCAGATAAGTCATGTTGTATGGAGATTGCTGTGGTAAGTTGGGAGTTAGAGATAACGAACTTTGTGGATGGGTGATTAATGTAAATGACACTGTGAAGCGGTGAGTCATCTGCGTGTCCGTGAATAGGGTTGGAGCCAGGACTGGTACTTGTCGCACACCGGCATTAAATGAGCGTAAATTTGTGTATACATCCTATCAAATTTCCTCTATCATTCTGCTGCTGAGATATACAATCAATGGGGTAATAGCTGATAGGCCGTGGCAAGGGAGTTTGGATAACAGGGAACAGTGCCACACTCTGTCAAAATGTTTAGAAATATTACATGTTACTTCATGGGTTTTTCCATGATAGCCAGTGCATAAAGGACTGTATGAGTAAAGAGACTGAGTATATCAACAGTGGGTCTTTCGTGGCGAAAACTGTACTGTCTGCCATTAGATAAGTTGTGAACTTCGACTATCTCATGTACTTTAACAAGAGATGATGTAATGGCTATGGGTCTATAATTAGAGGGATCAGCAGAACTTCCATTCTTTGGAATTCAGTGGATGTTGGTTTCTTTCTGTGAATTTGGGAATGGAAAAACACGTATGCATAGCCTGAATAATGTAGTTAGAACGGGAGCAAGTTCTGTAGAAAACTTTTTGAAAATTTTTGGAGTAATTACATCTGGACCTGGAGCTTTGTTGGTAAGAATATTATCTAGGATAGATGCTATGTATCTAGTATGTAGCTTCGGTGGAGCAAAATCGTGAGTCATGTTCTATTACAGGAACGTCCTGACTGACTTCCTCTAAAGTAGAATTTTGGGCAAACGTACTGGCAAGAATGTTAGCTTTTCTTCGATGACCATTTATAGTGTGTACCTCTGAAGATTATAGTGAGGGAATGGGTTATGACGTGTAGAAGTTATTATTGAAAGAATTGAGACTTGGTCAAAATATTCTACTGGCGTTATGATTATTTAATAACAGGGATGTTTGGATATGAAGAAAGTTTGATTTGGTGAGATATTTTACTGCTTTTACGTGGTTTAAAACAATTTAAATATTTAAGGGAGTCTATTTTTTAAAAGCAAGATTTCTATCCTAAAGTCGTTTGGGTCGCTGCTCTGGTACAATTGCAGACGAACCATTTTGGGGATCCGATCTTATGGAAAGTTGATGACAGGAACTGAACAGTTCTTTACCAACTTGTATTAAGTCAGTAATGTGGGACTTGGTAGATTGATGTCTGTGGAGAGGAAAGACTGCCATGTGATATCAGCTAGATAATCTCTAAATCCATCCAAGTCTGTCCTATCTAGTGTCATTCGGTCACCCTGACTTGTTCAGAAAAGGGAGGTTTGGGGCTACTACGAACGATGCTCTGATGAGATTGTGGTCAGAGTATCCAAGGTATGACCGTACCTCCATCCTGTACTGACATGAGTTATATGTTAGAAATAGGTTCAAGATAACTTATAGGTACAATGGTCAGGATTATATGGTATTCTGTTTGGTTGTTTTACTAGCTGCGCGTGATTAAACGACTAAGCAAACACGAGGTAGAGTCAAAGTTTATTGCTACCTAAGGGGAAACTAGCCAGGATTAAACTATACCTCTACCTCATGTATTCCTCCTTCACCAACCTGTCACAATGTCACATGATTCTGCAAACAGGTCGCAGTCTCCACCAGTATCGTCAGTGCAGGCAGAATGCAATAAATAATTCCTCGTACATTATTACCCGTCCCCGCCCCGGAATGGCTCGGAGACGTTTATTGTTTTCACTAGGTTTTGTCTGTCTGTTTATTTGTTTGTCTTTCTGCTGACAGCTTTACGCGAAAACTACGGCTGCTATTTTGAATAAAATTACAGCGTTGATCGACTATGACTTTCTGATCATTTGATTAAATTTTGGGCCACTCAGGGCCAAGATCCAGGCCGCAGACTCAAAAAAGATAAAAAAAGAAAAAAAGAAGAAGTTTTCTCGCAACAACTCCTTTCAAATGCGTCACATCGACATGAAACCAAAACCTAAAGGTGCTTCTTTTAATTCTGCATTCTGTAAGATGCCTCATTACATCAGCGGGGTCACCCCCCAGTTAACAGAAGGTTGGTCAATGTCAGGTGGGTTGGACCTAAAATTTCAAATGGGCATAAAATCGTTAGTTTTCACCCTACTTACTCCAAATTTGATATGTGACATCCTTGACTAGATATCCCGTTGTGTTTATACTTCAGCATTAAAATGATTGCCAGGGAAGGGTTTGGTGTGCCTTTGCACCGCATCTTGTTGGCATTAAAACCACACAACACGATAATTTCAGCAGTAAGGGTGAGGATAATTTTGTTCAGCCGTGTGGATATGGATTCAAATGCACTGCCTTCTGGTGAGGCGAGAAGAGAGCAATGAACCATACGGATATTTTTGGTTATATCAAGGCAATTTAGGCTGTTCAACGAGTAATTATAATTAACAAATGTCGTTCATGACTATATCAATTTCAATTTCAGATTTGATATAGTAGTAATTGTCACCCTTGTTACAAAAGCTAGTGAGATGGTAACCAGGAAAGCTGTATAGGGATTTAACATAGAAGGTGACTTTAGTGTTTGTTTGAGTGTCACATTCGACTAAATTCGCTGCTTTACTGTAGGGAACCATGTTTTATTATTACGTGTCTATGTTGTATTTCCCAATTATCATGATATAAAAATATTAAACTTTATTATGTATTTTGTGTTTGAATGGTTTTATTCTTTGTATGTAATATCTACCAGTGTGTTGTATACTTTTGTGAAAGCATGTTTTATTGAACGTCAACGAGGTGTATTGCAGTTAGTGGCTGATCAGTCACTATCCGAGCCAAGGTAGAGATTCAGGTGTGAAAAAACGGGCAGGCAGCTGGTGAGCTGCTTGATGACTAGATGTGTCGTAAGAAGATAGTGGTTCTGTTGAAAAGAGAACTTTGTAAATTGATAAGTTCTATTTTGTTAATGTAATTATGTATATAGAGAAGACAAGGTTCCTTTGATATTTACTACACAATTTGAGGCCTTGTACATGGGAACCCCTGACAATGAGGAGTGGGGCTAGAAGAGAATGTGGATTTAAGGATAGTGTGAACAGAATTCAAACTGGTACTAAGACCACTGACGCTGGTTAAAATATAAGGCTAAACCCACACTCCTCTGCCGATGTCCATTTGTGGTTGCGATAACCTCTGTTGGCCTATAATCGTGGTGCACCAGTCTGAAGGTTTCATTATCATGCCCTGGCAACCTACCGGTAAACTGTGCATCTGATTTCGTGAATAATGTGATCTGCATAGGAAATATTTGCCAGTAATATCTGAATGGCCAAATATGCAGGCAGCAGTGAAGAATACAGTTAATAAAAGTCGATTTTGAGTTGCAAAGAATAAATACTGTCGTAGACAGTTGTTTTGTTAATTTACAAGGTTACTGATTATAATTTATAAATAGCTCGAACACTGCCCTCCGCGGACAAAAGTAGTGCGCCCCGCTGATACACTGTATGTTAAATATAAAATATCCACTTTGTATTCTGAAATGCCATAATACCTAGGTTACCTTGTACCCTTATTTCCTGGATTATTATCCACAAAATGTGACACTGCATATTCATACTGTTTCACTGATAATTATGACACTCCTCAACTTCGAGTCATTATCACACTCACTCATTTATCCACACGCTCATGGTAAGTACATAATATAAACTAAGAATCAAAACTGATGTCTTATTATGTCATCACAAATCTCTTCGTGGTAAGTCGGTATGTAGTAACTCAGCTGGGTGCTCTCTCTCTCTCTCTCTCTCTCTCTCTCTCTCTCTCTCTCTCTCTCTGTTAGAGTTACATTTTAAATTAACAAAAAATAGTTGTGTTCTACAGTATTTACTCTTTACAAATGAAAATCTACTTTAATTAACCGTATTCCTCATTACTGCCTCCATATCTGGCACTTCAAATAATACTGACAACTGTTTCCTATGCATATCATAGTAAACACGAAATTGGATGCACTGTTTACCGGTAGGTTGCCAGGGGACGATGATGAAACCTTCAGACTCGTGCACCGCGACTCTGGTCGCTTGATGGGGTCCAGGAAAGTCCCATCCTACCAGCCCTATCCTATCGGTGGTGGCAATCCAAGGTGCTACTGCGTGCCTATAATAATTATTGCGGCGGCCATTGTTATAAGGGGAATGGAATAAAAGATATGATGTCTAATGTGCATGTAATGCGGAGTTGACAAGTGGAGGCAGATGTTTACTAGAGTATGCTGGCCTACCCTGTGATACTGAAAACATTCAGTATGTTCTGCATATATCAGGAACAGATACTTAGGGCTGGTGAAGCAGGACCTCCAGCTCTCCCTGTCACCAGCTTGCCATCTATTTCGGGAGTGCCGCCCTGTTCCCTGGTACCTTGGGGTACTGTGGCATGATGATGCTTTAGTGTACTCTGGCAGAAGATGGCTTGTACTGTGGCATGAGGTGGCCGTGGGGTATTGTGGCATAAGATGTCCGTGGGGTGATATGGCCCTGATGGTATTTTGGCGTGAGGTAGCTCTGATACATTGTAATGGTGTGGCTGTGAGGTACTGTGTCATGAGGGGGTCCACAGATACTTTGTCATGAGGTGGCTCTCAGGTATTGTTTCATGAGCTGGCCCTCACTTATTGTGGCATGAGGTGGCCGTCATGTATTGTGACATGAGATGATGCCTGGATATTGTGGCATGAGGTGGCCATGGGAGAGTTGTTTGTGCAATCAAAGGCATTAGTTTAGTGTTGTTAACCCTTGGGGTAATGTGTAAAATGTCCATGAGTTTATATATTTTTAAAAGAGAGGAGTTCAATGAGGGTGGTCCAGGAGCATAGTTTGTGGTAGCGTATCTACCTGGTTAATACAATATTCTTCTTGCTGCAATGGAAAAATTTGGAAAAGTTCTTGTTTTACTGATAATAATAATGTGAGTAATGTTGTCCGTTCACGAGAATCAGTATAGATGTCACCAGTAAAACAAAGGTGTGGATACACTGTTTTTAATGAATCTGGTTGGGCTACAAACGCGTTATTGAGTCAAAACTAAACTGCAACATGAGGTCTTTAATTTCCCTAAATAATATAGCCCCCACTTGATGGGTGGCAGATCCTTCTGTAAGAGCTCAAGATTTTTTTTTTTTTTTCATGTTTCTCCCGTAGAAGGAGGCCCGTCACTTGAATGTGGTATCTGACAAGGAGTGGATGGGCACCACCTTATGACTTTCAGGACCAAGAAGACTCATTTGAAAATGAGAACGTCAGAAGCAACAGTATGAGCAAGTCTAATGAGAATTATGAAAATAAGCATGACAAACATGAGGCTACTAGGATGTTAGGTTGTCCTGTTGAGATTGCACATACAGCAGTACTAAAAGTGAAATATCCCTCTGTGGAAAATGCGCTCAGTTTAACTCATGGGTGTTATGTGACACTCGCAATCAACTTGATGTGGTTTTAAGGGATTTAAAAAATTGTTTTTGGCTGTCTGAAAAGCCGTATGTGGCGACTTGGCTAAGGCAAAACTGATCCCGATGCTCAGCAAACTAGTGCCATAACACAGAGACTGGTGTTTCTAAGTCTGTGTGCCTGCTAGTCTATTTTTGTCTTGTGTGTGGGTCCAGGAAGCAAGCAGTAGAGCAAGCATTACTGATGTCTCATTGCTGTGGTGTAAGCAAAAATGCCTTCAGGACCATCTTAACACACACTGTGCCGCATTACACATGCCTCACACACATCTACGTGATATCCAGTCATACCTCATCTTCCTTTATTAGATCCCCCCTCATCATCGTCAAAAGTATTCTCGTCCTCTTAGATGCTTCCTGTATCACCAGATAAGGAGCCAGGGTGACATGGGACAGGTTATATTCAGGTTCTAGGTGAAAACATTGGGCTTCAAACTAAAAGAAAAAAATTCTGTATGAGTAATGTCCTCGTTGCGACAGCCTCAGTGTGGCAAACACAGTCACTGAAGGCAGACATTCTTTAGCCTGTACAGATGGAGGTACCTTCCTTTAGGCACGATTAAAGCATACTGTCTCTAGGTTTTGATCATCCACAGACTTCTGCAGTCTGTGTTTCCTCCTGCTTATGACCTCCTGCCTTAAATGCATTGATGTCCATATGCAGGAAACTAGAATGAATGGATTCTGACTTCGACTCCAGTTTAGATTTGTAATTCATTAACCTTCATCGTTCGAGTCACAAGTTTACTCGTCAGGATGTAGGAGTTCTAGTTCCTTCAGGCCATGAGAAAACAGACAATCGCGGTTGTTCCGTAGTTGAAGAGCACACCAATAAATTAAGTATGAAGTGGTAACCGGACTCTCATCTGAGTCAGCTGAGTACACAAGCCACCGAAATAGCCACCTGCTTTTTGGCGTGGAGCTAATATAATATCTGAGTCATTCCTTTCCTTTCCTACCTGCATGTGGCATGCCACCTTCACCCCTCAGCCCTCACCAAGCTGTCCCTGCAAAAGTGCCTAAGAAATGGGCATAATGATAGTGCCATATGGTGTAAATTGGACATACCACTCTCTTCTCTGTCGATCCATGAATCTTCATCATCAGATGAGAGGTATCGCATGGAGAACATAGTACCACCCTCACTCCACTCCTCTCCTACGATGCCTTTCCTGAGGAACTGATATATTAGTGTCTGTTTTTTTTTTCCTCCCACAGTGTAAATAGTGTAAGATATTTAGGTAAGTAAACAGTTTATGACAATGGCGTTAGAATATACTGTAAGCAAGTGACATGTAAGTACCTTTTAAAGGTTAAGTGTGAAGGTAGTGTGCGAGAGTGGCGTGTAATTCACGTCAGTGAAGTGCTACAATAATCTGTGAGCAGTGATGGGTACATATTTCCCTGCAGTGATGTCAGTATACAGAAACTGTAAATAGCTGCTTCTAGAATAATGAAGCCTGGATATAAGTGCCAGTTGTAAAAATAAGTGCTTTCATCAGTAACTACTTCAGCATGAAAAGGAAATAAATGCCTGTCCCCACTTTATTTCCAAAGAGTAAGAAGTAAGAATATGTGATATATAGAAAAAGTAGTTTCACACAGTAAGTGATAAGCACATTGTTATATTAAAAAATGGCGAAAAAAAGTTATTTTAGAAAAAAAGTCTTTGGTTGAGCAAGGCAGAGATGTGTCTATATTTCACGATAGTGACGAGTGTATATAGTATTTGTGAATATTTATGTGTTGGATAATAAGGCATACATATTAGTGCCTCTAGAAACATACGAGTAAGCGATATTTTCAGCAGTTACTTCAGCGTGAATAGATAATAAGTGCCTGTTCATACGTTATATTTATAGAGTAAGAAGGTAGAATGAGACTTACAGAAAAGTGTTTCCCACTGTAAGCAACAAGCGCAGTACATTATTATAGCAAAATATGTAAAAAACATAAATTTAGGAAAAGTCTGTGATATTCACTGAAGGATTATGTATTCCTAAGACATTTAACCCCCTGCACATCATCGGCACAGTGTCACTCTGGAATGGTTGGAAAAATAGCGAACTGGAAAGCACCCTAAGTACAGGGAAAACACAGTTGTTTCACGGCTGAGACAATGTCTGGCGAGGCAGCAGGGCAGTGTGAGGAAGCGGCATTTAGCAGGACCCTGAAACTGCAGTCACTGCTGGCACCTGAACACAGCCTCTCCCTGTGGCCAAAATTTACCTCATTTCTCCTTCGTGCTCCTCAAGGATTCCATCTAGTGACCTGGTAAAGCTTCCATTGGATAGAGAAAGGGTTGTTGAGCATTTTGGAAGTTAACTGATTGCTCTAAGTGGGACGGTTGCTGAGATATGAGTGTCTGACGACCGTCAATTTTAGCAAGTATGCCCATAAAGAGATAGAACATGCTGTTTAAACCGCCTGGAAGGCCCTAAGGTGAAAGGGTCGTTTTTACCTGAGTCGTGATGTGCAACATATATGAAAGTGATGCATTGTTGTTCTAGTTTTCTTGTCTTTTTTTTTTTTTTTTTATTATTAGTGCTATAATAACATCCACATGTGATCCATAGTTTGACACTACTACTATGGAAATGTTAACTTATTACATTACTACTGCTGTACTACTACAACTACTACTGTTGCTATTACAACAACAACAACAACAACAACAACAACAACTACTACTACTACTACTACTACAAAAGTACTAGAGTGATGTGGGAGCATCTGGTCCATAATCTAGGTTTTTAATATCATCTACGGGAGTTAGGCTCCACCTAGTGTCTGACAAACCTTACTGAGCGACAGATGGACAGAGCCGTTCATAGAGATGCTCCCACATCTAAGAAGTTCCTATTTCAACCACACCATAGCATCCCCAGAAAGATGACAGTTTCTGAATTCAAACTACTCTTACAGAAGTCTTCAAGCTCTCTTCCGCACAGTCCCACACTAGACCTACTCTCTTTTATAATCCTCTCAGTAGCAATGCTGCCATTAATAACTCCAGTTATTCTCACAAACAACTCTCACTGAGCTTTTAGTGATAAATTACAGTACATCGCTAATAATTCCCAGGTATTACATATAATTCTCAAATTATCTCACTGATAAATCTTACTAATAACTCAACTTTCTTTTACTAATAACTCATTACTGACTCGCTAATAACTCGCTAATAACTCTAGTAACTCAGTATTCAGCAGGAAATTGTAATACAACTCACAAACAATTCTCTTTAGTAACCAACAACTGATAACTCTTTCCGTTAACTTACAAATAGGTGTCATTAACGTTAATATCACTAAAGCCACTATGACATCTCTCTCTCTCTCTCTCTCTCTCTCTCTCTCTCTCTCTCTCTCTCTCAGTGCTACCAGGGCAATAACTCTCACTAATAGCGTCTTCATTTACTCTCCCTGCACCCTTCACGTGTTATTGAGGTAGAGGATAATCATTCTCTGGAGAACTTTGTAGTGGAGGTAGTAGGGTGTACATTGATGGAGTGTGATGGTGGTGATTGTGGTGGTGCTAGTGATAGTATGTGGTGAAGCCGGTCTTAATGTGTGATGGTTGGTGTGGAGGGTATGGTGACAGTGTGTGAAATGTGATGGCTGAGGTGATGGTAGTGTAAGTGGTAGTCTCGTGTTTGTGGTGGTGATAGTCGTGATATTACTGTACGATTGTGGTAATGGCGATATTGTGTGGTGCATAGTGGTGTATGGTGGTGGTGGTGGTAATCTCAGGTGTATGATTGTGGTTGTAGTGATGAAGATAATTCCAGAAATGACGGCCATGAAGGAGGCTGTGTGTGTGTGTGTGTGTGTGTGTGTGTGTGTGTGTGTGTGTGTGTGTGTGTGTGTGTGTGTGTGTGTGTGTGTGAATCAGTGTTTCAAGTACCACATGGCATCAAGGGTTCCTGCCAAGGGTGGTGTTCTCTTCTAAATGACTATACATGCTGTTGAACCGTATTGCAGTGTCGCAGTCTCGGGGGTTGTCTTGGTTGTGTTTGTACCAGAAAGTGTTTTTAGCGTTACTGTCACCAGCAATGATAGAGTTAGGTGGCTGTGTTACAGGAAGGAATTGGCGTTCGTAATACAATGGTACAGCATGGAACGTGTTACGGTGTATTTAAGTGTTAATAACCTTGATTTCTTGTTTGTGACCAGAGTGAACACATTGTCATTTAGTGTTTGTATTTCTGATGTGGTCAGGCTGGAAGTATGATTGTGTTGTATATGGTGACTCTCTGTAGAGGACTGATGTATGGATGCAAGTCGTGTTGCCTCCTTCATGGGTGTCAGTTCTGGAATTATCTCCATCACAACAACCATAATTACAGACCTCTGATTATGACTGCCACCATCACATACCACTATGCATCACACGCTGTCGCCACAAACAGTTCTCTCTAATGGTGACACCATTTTTTGTTTCTCGTTAATGACAAATGTACAGATATTTTATCTTCAGCAGAAGTAGAGTTTTTCCATTGTTTTAGTTCATTTAAAGGAATATTATATTTAAGCAGGGAAAATAAACTACCACAAACAGTGTGAATGGACCACTGTCATCCAACTCTCTTTCCCTAAGGCCCTACTACACCTGCTTAATGTTATTCTGAAAAATAGGCCATTCTACCCCAAGCGTAACTAATGTTACCCTAATGCCTTCACACACGATACTCCCAGGGTCTCCTCCTACCAAAATACCTCAACGCCATCTAATGTCACAGTACCTCAGGACCACTTCGTGCCAGAATACTCCAAGGTCACCTCATGCTCAAGACTGCTCCATGCCACAGGACACTAGAGACACCTAGTGCCACGGCAGACCAGGACCACCTTATGTCACAGGAAACCAGGGCCGCCTCATTCCACAGTACCCAAAGGCCACTTCATGACACAGTACTCAAAGGCCACCTGATGCCACAGTACCTCACGGCCATCTTATGCCACAACACAGTCAGAGTAAACTAGTGTTCCCAAACTCCCTTTTCTGTGGAAATAGTATGGCAAATAATGCCGAAATTTTGGAAATATAAAACACACCTTGTAAGGTGTCGATCTGCAGACCCTTGTCAAGTAACATGACAAACCTCAGTAGAACGAAAAGTTATAAAACTTCAACTTCCTTCCCTGAAGGACCTTCTTACATTCACTGCAGTAACTATGCTGAACAGTTCCAGTAAATGTAATTCGTCCACCGTAACTAAGCAGAGATGTTTGTCCATTTACAGTTTCCTTCTCCAAAGCATTTCTGGAAAACAGGACTATACTACACGTTTCTCTTCTTTCCACAGCACCTAATTACAGCCCAGGGTTCAAAATGAAGAGATGGCAATGATAATCCAAGTTAAACTGAAAAGGATATAACACTCCACTACTGTCTCCTATAGAAGCAGCATCTAGAGCAAGGGCTGGGCATATTGCTGAAATATTATGTGCCAGCGTCATGTGAAGTAAAAACTTTATTTTATACTTCTACCATTGCATATGATGTGAACCGACAGCCGTATGTGCCTAGAGTCGTTTTGCAAGAAGCTTTGGAGATTTTGAAGCACTTTTCTGTTGTGATTTATTTTCATTCTTACATCTTGATATAATCTTGTATGTCACTGATGCTAACTATGTCGACATTAGAGCAGTATAAATAATGAGATCATCAAATATTTGTAGATTAAATGTATCTCGAAAACAGGAGGGCATGTAACCTTTCCATGTTATTTGGAATATGGCTCTTAATCCTAATCTAACCACTAGCATCTACATTGGCACAGGCAGCACACCCGACCCTTTTTAGCTGAGAGGCTTAATGCACTTTGTGGCACCACGCTGCCTCGCTCAGTTGGGTAGGAATGGGTAAATTGTCTCCACTTGCTATACCTGATCTTCATTTACGAAGAAGAATTCGGGTCGTATTCTGTATGATCTTCAAGATTTTGTAATACCGCAGGTCATTACATAACAATATTGCTTTTTTGGTAGTAATTCATTATATATGGGTAATGAATTGATGTGTAACACTGGTAGAGAAAACGTTAAGGTGCATTATAAAACAAAATAATAACTAAACGTGGTGAGCTACAGAGTATTTCATGATCTAGAATATGTTTTGTACCGTCATCCAGGCATAGTGGTTCCTTAACAAGAGTAACCAAGCGCTGTTCATCCGTGATTCTTTGTTTCAAAAGACATCAGAGACTGACACACTCACACATACTCAATACAACACCTTTTAGCATGCATTACGCATCCTACAGACACCTCTTCCTCAACCGTACATAGTTAGCATGGGCACGAGTTATTTCTGCTTATCATTCTCCCTGCGACAAGAAGGTCCATCTCTGCAATGAACACTATATTGACTAATGTACATACGGAGATATGAACAGTCGTTACTGAACGTAGTTAATGACTTTCCGGCTACAAGAATCCAGTCAACTTAACACTAGCTAAGAAGACACGTGTAGGCAGCATTAAGTCAAGCATTACAGTAAGTGAGGTGAGGATGTTCGCTACAATCAGTCACCTCATATCTTGTGTCGTGTATCATATATGATTTATAATGATCACTCTCCTAGTATTTTACCTGTCCTCTAACTTCATTCTTTTCTCCGTCATACTTTTTTCATCCTTACCTTTACTCGATCTTATTGCCACATATGCTGTCCATTCTTTCCATATTTGTCCT
Organism: Coenobita brevimanus; assembly: GCF_032717465.1. NCBI lineage: Eukaryota > Metazoa > Arthropoda > Malacostraca > Decapoda > Coenobitidae > Coenobita > Coenobita brevimanus. Next base: position 7,283,255 of record NC_137008.1, on the reverse strand, counting down.
TTTCCATTCGTCATATGCGTTATATTCATGTTAAAGGTGTATTCTTGTGAGCACATGGGGCTTTCTGGCACTCCTTTACCCATATGAATCCAGAGATGTATTTTTTAGTTTATTTTCCTCAAGCCAAACCATTTGGTACAGTTTTAGGACAGTTTTGTTGTGAAGGGTTTTAAAGCAGTTTCCACTAACTTCTACATAACCAGATATTCTACTTTTAGCAAAATTAAAGAATCTGTTCATGGAGAGGACTGAATAGAAAATGCGCCTCCGAAGTTAAGTGGGTAACGATTTTTTTTTTCATAGTACGACGTATGATTCTATTACATGCCACTTATAAATTTTTATCTTCGTATATTGCATATCTAAGTTACAAAAATAAATAAAGGTACCATATACAGAGCTAGAAAGCGATTAGAGAGCACATACCTCCACCACTGCCATTGCCATTAAAATGGATCTGGATCCGTGAATATAGGATCCGGATCCAGAACCGCCCCCAAATTTAATTAATTCTTTCTTAGTCCATGGCCCACCTTTCCACAAAATTTCATTGAAATTCATTGAGAACTTTTGGAGATATTGTGCGGGGTACTCCGGATCCGGCCCAAAATTTATACATTTCTTCCATGGCCCATGGTCCATCCTTCCACAAAATTTCATCACAATCCGTTCATGACTTTTTGAGTAATCCTGCTAACAGACAAACAAACAGACAAAACGACAAACAAACTAACACGGGGTAAAGCATAACCTCCTTGGCGGAGGTAATAAGACTGGTAAGGAGAAGTTGACATTCCTTTTTGTTGTTTAAATCTGCTATTTCCAGACAGTTTGACGCAGCTTATAAGCGACTCTATGGACTGGAAGGGTGAGGCATAGCCTTTATTAACCCCCTACAACACAAGAGATATGTTACAAGCTAGTTGAAATTAGGCAAATCAAGAATAAATATACTAATACATCAGAGTCCATGGGTTAAAGCACTAGAATACGTAATGTATAAAGACGGGTCAGGCTCCCGGATTAAGTTTGTCCCTGCCTGTCCCTGATAAACCACTGGGACAATCGGGTACCTGGATATAACATCGATGGTGGCAGGCCGTACTCAGGAGGAAGGTTGGGACTCGGGAAAACTGATTCTCTCACTGCCCCTTTTATATTATAAAAACATTAATTCTGGTTCATGTCTGTTTACCTTCACGCTCAGTAACGCATAAAGGCGGGGAGAGGTGGCATAGGGACTTGCTGGCACAGTCGGTCTCCTGTATTTCTGTAACTCTGAGAGGATGTTGTATCAGAAATGCCCTCTGGTCGACCAGTAATGGTTAATTCAAAGTCCATTATGATGGTTACGTGTGATACATCGTGAACACATGACGCTTTAGCCCGCAAATCGTAAGGGAGTAGACTGTACCACCAGTCGGGCAGGGCAGTACTCACAAGGTGAATGGAAAACTGATGACACGGAGAGCTGAAACTCCGGTTTCATCAGCCCTCAGAACTAGACTTTGACCATACCCGTTTGCTAAACTTTTTCGGTGTTTCAGTAACACAGAGAGTAAGCCAGCATGCTCTCCAATACACGTTCCTGTAACTGTCACCACCAAACGACATGCACATTACGCACTTCACTTCCTTTTCAGAGTTTAAGAAAATCTCATCACCAAGCCTCGGAGTCCCCGGGGGAGGGGGGGGACCATAAAACCCCCCACCATCCGTCCCTCTCACGGTGATGACCAAGAGAGATGTCTGGAACCCCTTTCTGACTTCCTCCATATTCATTTCTGCAACATTCTTGGCCTCTCCTCTAACTGTTGAACATCACATCTTCTCCTCTAATCTTCACCTCTTCTTCACCGAGACTCACCTGTCTGAAGCAACTGATAGCAGACCCCTCTCTGCATCCTTATACTTTCTCTATATTCCTTCAAAGCCAAAGGTGGCTGTCGTGCATATGCACGCAACAATATACAGTATCTTGATCTCGTGTTCCTGAGCTTGAAACTTGTGAATTCTCTACTCTGTGGCCTCGGCTATCCTGTCATTCACTGCCTATATTTATCTGTGCTGTTTACTTAGACCATAATGCTACTGACTAAAAAAAAATTCTTCGACTACCTTACTGCTTAGATGGAACACATCCTAGCGATTTCTCCTTCTCTGAAATCTCCATTCTAGGTGATTTCACTGTCAACTCTGGAACTGTCTCCCTCTGTCTGTATTTCCTGCTGCCTATGATCTCCAGTCTTTCAAACGCAGTGTGTCCAGGCATCTCGAAATGATCGGATCTTGAATTTGGCTCTCTCTTGTATTTTGTTTTTCTCTTGGAGGGAACTGTTATTGCTGGCTCATGGTCTTTGGTTCCTTCTCCCTCGCATATAAAAAAAAAAAAAAAACACCTTTGGCTCACCAATCCTTTCACTATCCTTAATGACCTAGAGCAGCTTGTACATCACACTACCCATATTCCTGTCCGCCTTGGTGAGTTCTGACATACTTGACCACTTCCTTACAACTATGAGTAATTCTTGTACTTATGCTGATAATCTTTTCCCTCCGTTGGGCTCCCATGATCACAACCTTATCACCTAAACTTGTCCTATCGCTCCAGTAAGACCTGTGGACCCTACCGGGAAGCGGTAGCTATGGCACTCTATAGCTGCTGCGTGGAAGGCCCTCAGGCAGTATATTTCCAAAATTCCGAGGAATGATTATTGCTCCCATGACCGAGAGCCATCTGAGTGTGCCTTGAATATTACAGAGGTTATCCTCTCGGGCGTGAAAACATACTCGTACCTTCCGTTCTCTTATCCTGTGAGAAACGTAAATATAAATCTTGATTTAATTACGCTTGTTCTAATAGTATTCACAACAAAGAAAGTGCCTGCAAAATATACCAGAGCCAACTCAACCCTGAATCTCATTTCTTTAGTATTTCTACCTGGAATCGTGTTAAGACTGTTCTTCACTCTACTAATAACAACTTCAACTCAGATTCTTCCCGCTTCTTCTGGCACCTTGCCAAATATCTTTTTAACAACTTCTCCTCATCATCCTTCCTTCCTTTTTTCCATTTTGATGGCTCTGTATCTATTTCTTCAACAGGTAAAGCAGAACTAACCACTCAGATTTGCTCCTTCTGTTGTCCACAAGAACAACGGGTCTGTGCTTACACCCTGCCTAAGTAAACTCCATCACCTTTCTCTGTCAACTTGTACCATTCCTTCTTTCTAGAAGTCTGCTCTCATTCAGCTTGTACCAAGAAGGGTGACCATTCCCAGCCCTCTAACTATCGCCTAATTACTATAATGTCCTTTATTTCAAACATTTTCCCCTAATACTGTATATTCATTTTAAAAATTTTAAGCACCTTTCCTGTCATAACCTTTTTGATCGTCAGTATATTTTTTGCCAGGAACGCTCCACTGGCGATTTTCTTACCTACTTTTTAGACTCCTGGTCATCCTCTTTTCGGCGCTTTGGCGAAAACTTTGCTATTGCACTTGGCATCTCAAAGGCCTTCGACAGAGTCTGGCATAAATCTGTAATTTCCACACTGCTCTCTTACATTTTCTGTCCTAAATGTGCAATCATCTCTAGCTTCCTTTCTGGTTGTTCTCTAGCTGCTGTTGTAGACGCCCACCTTTCTTCTCATAGAGCTATCAATAATGGTGTTCCTCTGGGATCTGTCTTATTACCAACTCTCCTCCTATTTATGACCATCTAAGCTGTACATTTAACCCTATCCACTCATACAATGATGTCTTCATCCTTCACCTTTTTTCTTTCACTTCTCACAATGTCCATCTCAGCATAACTTCAACAAACAAGCAATGAGGCTATGGCACGCCGAATGTCCGACTAGGTTCATATCTCTGATTGGAGTAAAGGAAATCTTTACACTCACTTCGTATATCTTTCAACCAACCAAAATCTTTCGCAGAAGTGTCCTCAAAATTTTAACAATATCCAACTCAATTCAGCATCATCTTTGATCGTACTTGGGTTTCATTCTCTCAGGATTGATCATGGAAAGATCATATTATCTCTCTTGCAAAATCTGCCTCCATGTATATATACCGTATATAAATAAATAAATAAATAAATATACACACACACACACACACACACACACACACATATATATATATATATATATATATATATATATATATATATATATATATAGATAGATATAGATAGATAGATAGATAGATAGATAGATAGATTTGTAGATTCCCAGTTCTGTCCAAAACTGTGGACACTGGGCTCCAGTTGGATGATCTATCTATCTATCTATAGCCCGACGCCCTAATCCCGCAAAGGGTGGCCGCAGACAAAACGCCTCCAAGTCACTCTGTCACCCACCATTTGACTCCCTCCCCCCAACTCACCCCCTCCCTCATATACCTCTCAACTCCATCCCTCCACCTCATCCTCGGTCTACCCCTCCCTCTCCCTCCCTCCCCCGCACCTACACTTACACCCTCTTAGTCAGTCTTTCATTCTCCATTCTCTCCACATGTCCAAACCACCTCAGTGTATTTCTCCTAATCTTTTCAACCACATCCACACCTACCCCACAACGTTCCTTCACTTCTTCATTCGTTGGATGATATATATATATATATATATATATATTTTCATTCATTGCCAGACGCCATGTATCCCAAACGGGGTAGCCAAGGGCTTAGAGTTAATTGTTTTACAGGGAGGGGCACTAATCCTCCACCAACCCCACTTGACACGTAGGGATGCCAACAGCATCTGGTGTTCCCATGCGGTCACCCATCCAAGTACTAACCAGACCCAACGTTACTTAACTTCGCTGATCGGACGGGAAGCGGTGTACTCAACGTGGTATGGCCGTTGGCCATATATATATATATATATATATATATATATATATATATAGATAGATAGATAGATATATATATATATATATATATATGGAACCTCCGTGGTAAAGTGTCGTACACTGGAGAACAAGGGTTCGCGCCCCGCCAGGTTAAAAAATTTTGGGAGCGTTCTCCTGGCCACGTACTGCTTGGCGGACATCAGGGGTGCTGTGGTAGAATCAGTGTCGCATACTGTAAAGTATGCTTGCACCCAATTGGCTTGCGCGGGCCGATTACACTCGGTTCAGAGACTACACACACAACCAAAGCCACTCCAACACTACAAATACACTTAGAAGCACATCTCACCTTACACACCATCTCTACCAGACAGCCTAAACCACTGGGTAGAGATACATTGGCTGTATCGTCCCTGTTTCGGTAGGGATAGGCCGGTCCTGCAGTGGACTTCAACGGCTGATGATTTTCATTCATCATTCATTGCCAGACGCCATGTATCCCAAACGGGGTGGCCAAGGGCTTAGAGTTAATTGTTTTACAGGGAGGCGCACTAATCCTCCACCAACCCCACTTGACACGTAGGGAGAACGTTATGCCAACAGCGTCTGGTGTTCCCAGGTGGTTCTACAAATTTTTTAACCTGGCTGATGATGATGATTATATATATATATATATATATATATATATATATATATAGTCTGGAGACGGTAACAGTTCTTCGGTACACAGTTATGAAAGCCGTATCTGCCTCACATTACAACAGCCATAAGCATGGTCAGACTTCAAGAAAAATAGAACAAAGGCTAACAGATAATAACAATATTTGCATAGGTTATAAGTACAGATCAGTTTTGCTAAGATTGAAAAGCTAAAAAAAAAAAAAAAAAGAATAAGAGAGAATACGCTTACCAAACATATGTACAAACACTTAACCCCTCCCCCAATCACTTCAAAATCTTCACCTAGACACAATGCTGCATGTATATACCTCCTCCACATATTCGTGACACAAAGAGTACCGTTACCAGAGATACACAAATTTACCTAGCCAGAATACGATGAAGACATCTCCCTTCACCTTTTCAAGAGTGAATGAAAACACTTTTTGCCAATTGTGTAATAACCCTCTTCGCAAGGACAACACAGTTACTAAACTCGTTCACTCCATTCTTACAATAAAGACAGCGCTGAACAAATACTCATTACAATATTTACAGTATGTTAACATTTGGTTGACGTGGTAAGATTTCTGCAGTACATTGAGCTTACGTCCAATATGCCAAAAGGGTCCACAATAGGAACAGCAACGGAAAACTAGGCAAATGTCAGAAACGTCAACAATAGCATCATTAAAAAAAAAAAAAAAAAAAAAAAAAGGGCGGCAACCACAACGCGCACAGAAGACAACATCAGACAATGAGTGACACAGTGAACAGTAACGTCCTCTGCTCGCGTTATTATAGACAACAGTTCTTTCGGGAGAGGTACGAATAGCGCAAAAGTATGAGCAGAAGGACAAAAAAAAATGCTAATCCTATACCTGGATGAGAAGACATGGGAGTTTTATATCAGACCATTAATACACACACACACACACACACACACACACACACACACACACACACTATCGTATATGATATCCTGGTGTAACGGCAAAAGACGGGAGTTGACGCTAAAACTATCCAATTCATTCAACACAAGGACATAATATTCATTTTTTATTCAGGTATTTCCTAATGATAGACTTTTAACACTCTAAAGGCTAATTATAATCTACATTAAGCATGCCATTATCAAGGGGTTCTACTCATCTAAATATAACTGTTAGCAGTAAGAATTACTTGAAATAGGACGTCTTCGGACTAGCGAAATCGAAAAAAAATGGATAAGTTTTGATTCACTGTTTGACCACAGCACTAAGGGAAATGAAAATTAAAGCTTTAATGAATATTACGTGGTAATTTATTTCATTTTTTGTTGCTGTCCTCTCTTTGAAACACGATTCGAAGCAGTTGCCCGTGCAGGAGGAAGCAACACTTCTCCCCTCACACTCCAATTTCTCACCTCCATCTCTGACGTCATGTAGCCTACGAAGTTACCAAACCAGTTTTGCCGCAAGTTACAAAGCGTCTTGCTGTGGGGGAACGGGGAGCATTTTCTTTTTATGACTGCGCCAAGAATACACCAAAAAAAAATACTGATGAATTCTAAAGGCTGATACAACATCCGAGCTGCTAATCTGGGCAAGCCTTTCTGTAGAACAGACTTTTTTTTTTCTTTTTTTAGTTCCGTGATGAAGATCCTAAGTCAATAGCTGATACTCTTGTAAAATGAGCAGGTGATCATTTAACTATGCCAGTTCAGCAGTACACGGTTAATCCACAGTTTCTTCTTAAAATACTGGAGTTTAAAGGAACATCAATACTGTCTAAGTGGCATTTCAGAACCGTGGGATAGATCTCGTAGAGGATGTCAGCACCTCCATAGGGCAACAGGGAGAAAGCTTGGGATTCAGTTGTAACCTTGAGCTGGCGACATCAACGCAGCTTCTCGAAGACGAAAGCTCACTTCTGAGAATTGTGATTATATTTGCTGCTTGATCGAGGTCCATCAAGATGGATTCCGGGTATTCTATAAGTTGCCCAAATTCTTCTCACATACTGATGGTTGCTAAGTATAACGGATTTGTGTGTGTGTGTGTGTGTGTGTGTGTGTGTGTGTGTGTGTGTGTGTGTGTGTGTGCTATAAAACAGAATTATGGGCCGAAACTTGCAATAATTTTCTTTACTTATACTTTTTTTAATAATAAGCCAAAATCAAAGTCGTGTTTTTCTCTAGAAGCTTAGATACATTGCACTGGACTGGAGACAATAGATATTGGGAACGACGGACTGAGCAAAAAAGTTCCAAAGCTTGTAAAGTATATAAAGTGTAAATTTTTTAAGGTGGAAATTTTGCGTCAGTAGAAGCCAGTTTCAAAAATAATTTAATATTACAGTTATATGGAAAATATATATTTTTGTGCTATCCACTTTGATCATGTACGCAATACTCCAAGGCTTAAATCTCGTATTATCCTGTATGTTCATTTCTTAAACCCCAGCATTCATTACATTCATTTTTGCCTACCCTTCTCTTCCGCACCTTTTTTCAACTAGCACAGTGCCAGTCGACAGTGTAAACATCATAAGACGAGCCATGGATTTTTTTCTCTCTCGACACGCTGAGTCTGAAAGAACATTTTTGGGTACAAACAGGCATTGCACATTTTAGTATCTCCTATATTTCTGCTGTCATATACAGTATGTAAGTCTGAATCGTTTCCTAGCCATGTCACGAAAAGATAATAATTTTAACATTGTAAAAGAACAGATTCAAAGCAAGGGGAATTATGTTTTATCACCGGTATAAAGCATATCATAACATGTTAATGCTGTTTATCACAACTATATATGAAACGCCTTTATGTTTGTTTTCGGAGTCTCCTGGGTTTGGAGTGCTATAGCGTACATAAATCAGTTTGCCTGAACTGGATTCAATATCACCTGCAGGCAGAAATGTAAGAGGCTGCAACAATATATAGTTTCATATGCTCTCACCTGTTTCCATCCTCACTCACAAAAACAGCCACTCCAACACAGTTTCCACACTTCAAAAGATGATGGTAATTGCGGCGACCATCATCCACTCATTTGATGCAGTGCTGCCTACTTCTTCCGTCACCTTATAATTTTTGTGTGTGCGTGTGTGTGTGGCCATCCTTCTCTCTTCCTATTTCTCCCATCCTTCCTGTCACATTTTGTTACGCTTCTTTACACTTCAGGTGGCCCTGCTCTGAGTCACAAGCCTGAAGGTTTGCTGTAGCCTAGATATCGGGGTTGCATTATGCTAGTGGGTCTCAACCTGGGGGGGCCTGAGAAGTTTCCACAGGAGGGGATAAGGGCCCAGAGGAAAAGTAATGATTGGCTTGAAGCCCGTCAATCAAGATGAATCTCTAATAAATATTCATTCTTTATTTTGCTACTGCCTCACCCTCTGCAGCAAGTATCTCTCCTCTATCTGTAGCCTGGCCTCCTCTCGGCTCCCTGTCATCTTTGTTCTGGCAGTCTCGAAGTCAAAGTAACGATCTCAAGAAGTCTTACACCAAAAGGTAGATCAAACACTTTTTTTTTTTTTTTTTTTTTCGGAGTTAGGAGTCAAAAAGTGTTGCTATTATAAGGAGTGGTTTCTGTGTCCCGGACATAGCAGTCATTGACAATATATTGTTATTTTTGCATTGCAAACTGTTATTATATTTCCACTACTATGTGGAATCACTTATCAGTGTTGTGCAATCTCTGAATGTAACTCGATTTGAATGATCTATTTTTGTTTTTTTGTTTTTTTTACTTTTCTCATGGATCCTCAGAAAATAAGGGGTTCCACTTCCTTGAATTTTTATTATGAAAATTCACCCATATACCATCAAAGCACTATACTATACATAAATACAATTAAGAAACGAGATTTGCCAGTTAGGTAGCCGAGATTTTTCTTGACGTTTCCTGGTGTTTACGGTAGCTGTTTCTGGTACGAGTCAGAGTTGCCAGTTTGCCTGCTGTTTGTTTGTGTAGTTATTTCGTAAGTTGCACATTAATTTTTATGCTTCTTTTCTCAGTAATGTTTTAATTATGTGATTGCTTGTTAATTATGCAATTTAAGTCACTATGCTAAATAATTTACAGTGTTATATAATGTAGGAAAACTCTGGCATGGCTTGATGTCTCCTAGTTGGTAACTGTTGTTGCTAGTGGCTGATGCAAGACCAGCACGTACCAGAATTGTGGAGAAGTAGATGATTCTCGAACAATGCAAGCTTATATAAGGATGGATAAGAGACTAGAACAGGTTCAGTCGGGTTTCAGGTTAATTTGAGTGAGGTTCAGTCAGTTTTCAGTAGTGCAGTCTGTTAGTGAAGTTTGTGAAGTGTTGCTGGCAAGTATTAAGCGTAATTACAGTTAGTGAAGATTATTTGCGGTACTTGTGAAAACAGTGAAGTGTTTATTGAAGTTTGTACATCATCAGAACTTGTAATAGCAGGGATGTTTTGTCAAGCATTAAGTGTAATAGCAGTTACTAAAGTTTGTATAGCTTCAATGATTGTGAGAACAGTGAAGTGAAGTTGGAAAGCATTAAGTGGAATTATTTGGAAAATAAAGGCAGTGACCTTTAGGGAGCCAGTGTTTTTTTTTTTTTTTTCCCTCAGCTAAATCTTGTGTACTGTGCACCTAAAGGCTGACCAGATGAAGAACAACTGGGTAACGTCCTTCCTTTACTGAACTACTGCTGTTGGAGCCCGTGGCAGTGAGGGGTGAGGACATAACAATACATATAAATAAAAATGGGAAGGTGGATAGATTATTTGGGGAGTGGGGTGTGCCTGCAGAGATGGATGGGAATGGCAGTGCTTTAGTGGATATTTGTGCCGGGAGGGGATTCGTGATAAATTATACCCTCTTCAGGCACAAAATGATCCACCGGTATACATGGTGAGTGATGAGAAGGGTGGGTGATGAACTGAATGAACGGAAGGCACTAATTGATTGTGTGGATGAAAGGATGAGCAGGTGTGTAATGGATGCACGAGTGTATAGAGGCTGGGGGAGTGGACTTTCTGACTGCCACTTGGTGGTGGTCAGAATCACGGCCCAAACGAAATGGAGAAATAGAAGAAGGGAAGGACAGGGTGAAGTAGTATATACAAGGAGAGTGGAAAAGTTACAAGAGGATGGAAGAAAGGCAGAATTCAAGAGAAAAGTGAAGGGTAAATATAGATTGGAGCAGATGAGGGACGTGGAAGGTGTGTGCAAGATATTCACAGAAGAAATCTGTGCAGCATGTGAGGTGGTGTGTGGGGTGAAGAGAAGACGAAAGGAGGTGCAAAGAACAGCATGGTGGACTGAAGAGGTGAGATAGGTTGTGGCACAAAAGGAGAAAGCATATAGTGAGTGGATGAGAAACAGAGGCGTGAAAGATGTTGAGAGACGGAAGAGAAGGTTATATGTAGAGAGGAAGAGAGAGGTGAAAAGATTAGTAAGAGAGAGTAAGAAGAGAGTGGAAGGAATTGAGTGTAAAGTGGAAGAAATGTAAGAATTTTTTTTTTGGAAAGAGGTAAAGAAAGTTAGACAGGATGCCAAAGAAGTTACTGGGGATTGAAAGATAAAAATGGTAGATTACAATTGGAGAAGGGAGAGAAAAGCGAGCAGATGGAGAGAACACTTTAAGGAATTGTTGAATATAGAGAATGAAAGTAATGCACGTATAAGTGGTTGGGGAATAGCTGGGAGAAGGAGAGATGTGAGAAGAGAGGAAGAAATCGGTAGGATGGAAGTTGTGGAAGCAATGAAGAAAGTTAAAATGAGGAAAGCCCCAGGAATTGATGGAGTGTGTGGTGAAATCCTGAAGCATGGGGGAGAGATAGTAGTAGAATGGATGTGATGGACCTGGGAGGAAGGTAGAATCCCGGAGGATTCGAAGTCAGGTATAATTATTCCCTGGTACAATGAAAAAGGAGAAAAAGAAGTGTGTGGTAATCATAGGGGCATTTGTCTTCTTAACGTAATAGAAAAAGTATATGGTAGGATAGGAATTAGCTGGAGAAGAACAGGGAGGATTTAGGAAGGGATGAGGTTGTGTGGATCAGATATTCATTCTATAATCTTTAGTGGAAAAGTTTCTAGAGAAGCGAAAGAGGTTGTATGCGGCCTTCATGGATTTGGAGAAAGCATATGACACAGTGTATAGACAAGGATTGTGGAAAGTATTAAGAATATATGGAGTAGATGGGAAGTTTTTGACGGCCTTGAAGAGTATGTATGCGGATGCTAAGGCTGCAGTGCATGTGAATAGTGAACTGAGTGAATTTTTCGATTTGAAGGTTGGATTGAAACAGGGATGTCACGTTTCCATTGTTGTTCGATCTGTATATAGATGGGGTTATAAAAGAGATACAAGGTAGGACAGAGGATGTTGGAGTGGCCCTAGTGAGAGAGGGCAGTGTTTGGAAACTCCCTGTATTGTTGTTTGCAGATGATACTGTGTTGTTATGTGAAGACGAAGGGGAGCTACAAGGCTTGATGTATGAGTTTGGGAGAGTGTTTAAGAAACGGAATCTAAAGGTGAATGTAGGGAAGAATTAAGTTATGGTCTTCGAGAGAAATGAAATCAGTGAATGTACAGTGAGGATGGGTGAGGAGAAAATGGAAAATGTGAGTGCGTTTAAGTACTTGGGTAGTGTGATGAGTAAGGATGGAAATTTAGAGGGTGACGGGCTTGAAAGGGTGCAACAGGGAAGAAAGGTTGCTGGTTCCTTGAAAGCAGTGATTAGAAATAGGGAAGTGAGCATGGAAGTGAAAAAGCTACTACATGACAGTATTGTGATACCAACTCTAACATATGGAAGTGAAGCTTGGACCTTCCTGGAGGGACAGAAATCAAGAGTGAGTGCAGTGGAAATGATTTATTTGAGAGAAGCATGTGGAGTCACATGGAGAGACAGACTGACGAATGAGGAAGTGAAGGAGCATTGTGATGTTTATGTGGATGTGATAGGAAGCGTTAGGAGAAACACACTGAGGTGGTTTGGCCATGTGGAGAGGATGGAGAGTGAGAGACTGACGAGGAGGGTGTGTGCGAGTGAGGTGGAGGGGGGGAGAGGGAGGGGGAGGCCACAAATGAGGTGGAGGGATGGAGTGGAGGGGTATATGAGAGACAGGGCTGGGAGCTGGGAGCAGGGCAGTGAAATGGCAGGGGACAGGGCGACATGGAGGTGATTTGTTTGTGGCCACTGCTTACCGGATTAAGGTGTCTTGCAATATATATATATATATATATATATATATATATATATATATATATATATATATATATATATATATATATATATATGGAGCCACAGTGGTAAAGTGTGCCTTTTCATACACTGAAGAACGAGGGTTCGTGCCCCGCCAGGGTAATAAACTTTGGGAGAGTTCTTCTGGCCATGTACTGCTTGGCGGACATAAGGGGTGCTGTGTTTGAACCAGTGTTGCATACTATAAAGTATGCTTGCACCCAGTCGGCTTGCGCAGGCCGATTACAATTGGTTCACAGACTACACACACATCCAAAGCTACTCCAACACTATAATTACACTTACAAGCACTTCTCACCCTACATACAAAGCACTTGGTAGAGATACTTTGGCTGTATCGTCCCCACTTCAGTCGGGATAGGGCGGTCCTGCAGTGGACACTCAAACGGCTGATGAGATTATATATATATATATAATATAATCTCATAGTTCGAAGCTCATAGGTCCCTACCTGGGGGTTCCATTATTTTCAAAATTTTGATAATGCCCAGTTTCGTTCTATATTGAGGACACTGGGTGATTGAAATATATCCTCCCATAATGGATTTACCCCGTTCGTCAAAAAACTCAGGTGTCACAGATTTCATCACGCCATGGTGGAGTGGTGTCAGTGCCTGACTTCTATTAAGAGGTCTAGGGTTCGATTCCCAGTCAGGAGCATAAAAAATATATTTGTACACACGCATGTAATGGGTGTTTCTCCAACATACAAAGATGTTCATGTGCCTGGGATAGATTAAAACTGCTCTGTCACTTGCCGAGTTGCGTGGGGCTGTGAAATAATCCTAATGTGTTGTGACTGACATATATCCTTCCATAATGAATTTACCTGGTTCCTCAAAAAATTCAGATGTTAAAGCTTTTATCACGCCGTGGTGGAGTGGTATCAGTGCCTGACTTCTATCCAAAAGGTCTAGGGTTTGATTCCCAAACAGGAGCGTAAAACTATATTTGTACACACGTGTGTAACGTATGTCTCTCAAACATATAAAGACGCTTGTGTTGTGTCCGGAATAGATTAAAACTGCTCTGCCACTTGCCGAGTTGCGTGGGGCTGTGGAATAATCCTATTGTGTTGTGACTGAAATTTATCCTCCCATAATGGATTTACCTGGTTCGTCCAAAAATTCAGGTGTCACAGCTCTTAGCACGCCGTGGTGGAGTGGTATCAGTGTCTGACTTCTGTCTTACAGGCCTAGGGTTCGAGGCCCAGTCATCAGCGATAATATACATATATATATATATATATATATATATATATATATATATATAATATGGGGGTGGGGGAACCCCAAACTCCCAGAATTTTTATAACAGTTTTAATTTCAGAACTTACAGGAAATCCACTTTGGTTCCCTTCAAAGTACTCCCCTAGAGACGCTATATCTCGTCCCAGAGCTTTTCCCATAACTGGCAACACTTCCTGTAGTCGGCAGTTGTCACCTTGTCTAGGACTCCTGTGCCTTTTCCCAGATTTCTTCTAAGTTCTCAAAATAATCTTCTGCCTTTCAGTTCTACCTCAATCTTGGGGAACAAGGAAAAGTCACAGAAAGCGAAAGCTGGCAAGTAAAGGGGATATGGAACAACAATGAAGTTGTATTTTGCCAAAAATTGCTGAACAGATAATGCAACGTGTGATGGGGTGTTGTTGTGATGCAAGAACCATGTCTGGGCGAGTCATTTTTCTGTACGTTTGGACCTGATACTTTTCCGTCGACGTATAAGCGCTGTAGTGTAAAAGTGTAGGTTCACAGTCTGTCCACAGGGAACACATTCATTATGGACAACTCCCTCGATGATAAAAGTCAAAATCAACATTGTATTGGCGTTTGACTTGACCGGATGCACTTTTTTTGGTCTTGGAGTTTTTTTTTTTCTTTTTTAATGACTGGACTGCTGACTTGTTTGGTGGTCATACCCGTAAACCCAGGTCTCGTCAGCCGTAATGAAATTAGAAGGAAATTGTGGATAATATTTCAACTGTTCTTTCAAGTCCTGGCACACTCACATTTTTGTCGAGACTCTGTGCATTTCAAGTTCTTGTGTCAAAATCCGTTGGATTGAACTCCAAGAGGAACCTGTGGCTTCCACTAGTTCGCCAATATTGCCATGCAGATCTTCCAAGATTACCTGTTGAATGTTCTCGAAGCTTTCATCTGCCCAAGAGGTCGAAGGAGGGCCAGGACATGGAGAGTCTTGGACTGACATGTTGCGTTTCAAAAAAAATTCTCGAACCATTCATAGACGTGTTATTTTTCATAGCCTGCTCTTTGAAAGCTTACTCAAGCATTGTCACTGCTCTACTGCAGTTTTTCTAAGAAAAAAAAATAATGCACATTCTTTTCTCATTCAAATCTGCCATAATGGTCTGAAACTGAAAACTGGAGAAGTCACGTCCGCGAACAAAGAATAAACGCCATATATACTGGCTCCACCCTCTAAGTGCGATGCCATGTGGCAGAATGATTCACCAGACGACAATCAAGTGGTGTCCATATAAAAAAAGTAGAATTCTAATCATGCAGCATTCCCGGTGAGACCATATTGCTTAAGGGTTGGATCAGCATAGACAGCAGAATGGTTGTGTAATGTGCTGCAGCTACATGCCACCAGAAGAGGACAGAAGACAGCAAGTACAAGAAAAATAGCTTTCCATGAATAAGTGTGTTGTAAAAAGTTAGAAAGCAGTAGATGAAGATTACATAGATTGCACATTATCGCTCACCAGCTGCACTCGTGAACACAACGGTACGCTGACGACAGCCTATGCACAAATCATTCCTGGTTGCCTTGCAAATCTTTAAAATGATTAATTTTGTGCAATTTTTCAACTTTTTTTATATGGAGAGGGCATTGTTATTGAAATTACAATTAACTAAGGCACGCAGTTGCCATGATCCTATAAAATGTTAAATGCAGGCTCACTTGGCAGTCTTCCACAAGTACCGATGTAAATAAAGTGCTAATAACTTGTCAGCCTTGATTTGGCAGTGTACTGTTGTTACTCTGAAGTGGCCAATTGAGTGGCATTGTAGGACAAAAAGGAAGCGGTAATTAACCAGGTGGTAGGCATATCTAAAGAGGGACAGGTAGGGCCTAGCTGTGTAAATCTATATTTTTTGCTAGACTTTAGTGTTTGCATCATTTTTTAAAAACTCCATTCATGCTGTATTTGACAGCTTGCCAGTGAATTCAGAAATGCACCGTAAGTGGTTGCTATCAGTGAGATGTCAGGAAGGATGGTATGCAAAATACCATGATGTTGTTTGCAGTCAGCACGTTTAGCCAGAGAATTTTGATCATTAGTGATTTTTCCTTTTTTTGTATTTGTTTAATGTTTAATACTCTTTCTTTTTTTTTTTTTACATTTGAAAATGTTGAATGCTTACATTAATAAAATTTCTGTGGTAGCTCATGACACACAAAGAGCTTTTGCAAATTTACTATATTATTTTTTAGGTCTTTCTCTTTGCTCAGTACCATAAGGATATTCCCTTCAATCCCCTGCAGGACTGCGGTTAGTTTTATCTTAAGTGTCACTTGCCAGCTTGAATATTTAATAGACCTGTAGATGAGGAATGCAACCAAGAGAATGGTTTTGCAAATAAAATGGCTCTCGTAAAGTTCTCCTGAGCTCAGTATCATGGCTTTTAGGTCTTGCCAGTCCAGAATCCTGTCTAATTTAAAAACCTTCCACATCGTTTTTCAAGACAAACTCAGAAATTGTTCAATGCTCACTGGATGAAACAGGCATTCGAGAGGCTTATAGTGCAGTGTCAGTGGTTGCAATAAGACCTTTAGGGACTTGGCTACTCAGAGATTCTGCCCAACTTTCTGCAGTTCTTACTCAGCTGCACAAATCGGGGGCAGTTGGCACTAATGTGCACGGAAAAGGAAGCCTGGAGCCTTGGACCCACGTAGAAAGGCCCGGACAGCACACGGTTGTTCCTACATACAGTAATGTACTGGTTCTTGGGAGACGTCGCAAAAAATGTTTCCAAAAGACATTGCTGTATTATTTCTACGCTTAAAAAAAAAGTGCTTTGCCACAACGCAATGTCAAACTGCGAGCAGAAACCTGTGTGAAAATGGCAAAAAAAAAAAAAAAAAAAAAAAAAACTTTTACAGAGTGGCAAAATACCTGCACTATACAACTACCGTATAGTCGTATCTAATATCGCGCTAGTTTGCCATGAGCTTTGCGGGGAAAGTCATGTCATTAACATCACAGTCTTATATATCTATAGTGGTGCCTAGCGGTCCAACGAAGAACTATTTCTTTTCTCGGCCCTGTCGGTCTATTCCGTAAATTATGGAGACCTCCCCTTATATATATATATATATATATATATATATATATATATATATATATATATATATATATATATATATACTGTATATATACATCCGTCCATCATCCAATCTTACATTGCCCCATGAGGAGCGTAGGAGCCCGGGACTAGGCAGTTTGTCCCGACATTTAAGATGAGGGTGACCAGCCTCACTCATCCTTGAGTGGCATTGCATGAGCAATCAACTTCAACCACCCCTTGGATATAAACCTTCACCGGCTGAATCCGACTGGAGCACAATAATTACCCGCTAAACCACCAAGCGCCAAAATTTGGTTATATGGTTACCACCCAGCATAGTAAATGGTTTCCTGGTGTACAGGAAACCATTTGGCTTGTCACTCATTGTACAGTCACCCACAGGCAGAAGGAAGAAGAAGGAATGAAGGAATTCAAGACAGAAGAGGGAGTGTAAAGTCACCCGTAGCCAGGAGGACAAGGAAAGAGTGAAGGAAAGACAGAAGAGGATGGAAGGAAAGAAGGGTGGAGGAGTGGAAAAGGCGGACACCCGAGAGCAGCACTACATTGAGTGAGTGGATGGTGAGCGCCCCCACCTAACACACACACACACACATATATATATATATATATATATATATATATATATATATATATATATATATATATATAGATAGATAGATAGATAGATAGATAGATATATATATATATATATATATATTGCATTAGACACTTTATAATTGTATATCACCATACTGCACAACTACAAAACGTTCTGGTAATTATATTAATTTGATTGTTAGAGGAAAGTATTGCACTATAGATGATTAACATACAGTATGTAGATCAAGATTAAAAACAAAATATAGAAAAAGAAAAAGAAAACTATAGGTTCTACATAGACAGTTATAGTGTCCAAGACATGTGCATTGGATTTAGTGAGTAAGAATTGGCCTTCTGTTGTAATACCAACAATAATAATTCATTATGTCTGGGATGAATTGTCCTAGATGACTAACTTCCATCTAAGATATCTTAATGAAACCTTTCACTATAATCCTAACATCTCTCTCCCAGATTAGTTGGAAAGAAACCAAGAGAAGAATGTAAAAAGTGCGTTTTAATGAACATTCAACAACCAGTTCCTTGATGCAAGTTTATCATACTGTTCTCTAAATCAGCATGCAATTTTAGATTTATATTTCTCATAAACTTCCCATGCTGCAAACTCAGATTGGCTCAGTAAATTTTTGAACTACAGTAGCGGTCACACATCACTTCTCTAATCAGTGTCACAGTGGAAATGCCTGGTTTAAATATAATGTCAGTTTCTCTGTGCCAAGCTTCTTTCCGAGATAATGGAAATCATTATCATCATGATACTGTACCTAAAAAACTCTCTGATGCATCTCAAGTTTAGTGCAAAATCTAGGTAAGGTAGACTTCCAGAAGCTCTATCTGTGGCTCATACTGCATACTGTACCTCCTAACTAAGTATCATGTTTTTCAGGCAAGTCATTTACATTTTAATGATTGCTGTCATCACAGGTGTTCCATAATCACAAGAACACATGTTTTAAATACACTTCTCTCATTCATAGGAGGAGAGAATTTACCTTGATATCACTGTGGGTTCCCATTTATAATCAGTATAATCAATTACTTTCAGAAGGATCCATAGAAGATAAATAACATTTACATTCATAATACATAACAATCAATATCTTTCTGCTCAGTATTTATTCAAACGCATTGCTCAAAATTCTGCTGTGCTGGGGATATGCTGACTGTAGATTAAAAATACGTGTACTTGATTGGTTCTGGAGCACTTGCACTTACCGTTTGCCTCAAAAGCAAAATCGTAGTTGCCTAACGCTTTGGGCCACTTGCGTACATAAATTCAATCTTTTCTACGCAAATATGATGGTTACATCTTTTCCTGCATCGTCCGTTTTTACACCGTTCATTACAAGCCTCGAAAATGGCTTATTTATGCCATATATTTTGGGAATTAAGGCTACATTCTAAATATTGTCTGTGACAAAGCCAACAAGTTTTAGGGTCAATGCCTACAGCAGTTAAACACTTATTCACTAGTGTGACCAATGCAATAAATAATGACCTTGTATTATAAAGACAATTTCTATCTGAGTTACGGATTTCTTCACTATCATGTCCATTTTTATCTTCTGTGGAAGTCATACGTCTTTTTATTGTACTTGAAATAACATAAATTAATAGTAAGTTCTCAATTATCTGTTGTAATTCAGCCAAGCCCTACACCGAATTTAACGTGAAACACTGGATATTGCATATTCGGCTTAACATTCTGCTTTTAGCTGGATATTGTGATTCTGTCCATCTCGAGTGTGTATCTTAAAAACTTTACCATGAGTAAAAGTTGAAAACTAAGCATATAAACACAGTACAGTAATGGTACAGTACAGTAACAGTGTTGTATATAGTGTAATACTGTATGTATTCACCAAGTGTTGGCATCCATGAGGAGAAACAACACTGAGGGGTTCACACTCGTAAACAGTACAATACACAATACAACACAGGGGTAGTTTAACAGTCACAGTAGAGTACTAGTACATGAGCGCTGACAGTCCATTAGCTTTGCAATACAATACCATACAATAGCTTGAACTCAGGATGCCATAGAGTTAGTCAAAGCACCAGGGTTTGCCACCGCATAGTCAGCAGAGCAGAGGCACACAGGCATATCTTGACTTTACAACATCCCCGGGCGAGAATGAGAGTGCGTCAGCGAGGTGGTATTCTTGGCATGCTGGAGAAGCTACGCCCACGACAGATTCTGACTGGCTGATGCATAGCGAGCATTTTAATTGGCTCCTGAGTTTTGGGATTCCCCCCCCCCCCCGTGCTAGTTGACTACTGCATGCAATGCCATTGGGACCCCTCAACACCGAATATTGCCTTGAACCACCGGTCCCGTTCCAGTGCCGGATGCTACATTTAATCGCCGGATATTGCTTTAATAGAGCCAAGATAGCTGCGCTTGATATTGCATTGGGCTGGATATTGCACCAATGGATCATTGAGATTTCACCTGTATACCAAAATCAAGAGCGAGAACAGTGGAACTGAGACGTATTACCAATGTATTGGTTTCATTAGGCAGCTTAATTATGAAAATATATGAAACATGTATGGTAAATATTCCATTAGACCAAAGGAATTAAAGAATGGATGTGACTTGGATGGTGAATGAATGTGTCTCCGGGTGAGGCATGGATGACCAAGAAGGTTGTTGTTATTGTTGTTGTTGTCGCCCCAGGCTCATCTGGACGTGAAACCAGTGACCTTTGGGCTGAAGATGCTCTTTTCTCGAGGTCCACTCCCCTATTAGAAGATTGAGAGGAAGTTGAGGGATACATGGCACGTATACGGACAATGTCGTTCCTCACCAGCACAAAGAAAATGGATGAATGCATAATTATATAAAGTAAGGATGGTGATATAGAGAACTGATGAATGATGAAAGTGAATGGATAAGGCACATATGAAGAAGTGCATCCAAAGGAATAGGTTGCATTTCTTTTCTGTCACAGCAATTTTGAAGCAATTTTCCATGTGGATCTTTTGACCTGTGAGGTGAAGCTGAGAATTTCGAAGGCTTAAGTGATGGATTAATAATTTATGGCCTATTGATAGTTCTCCAGATTTTGTGTACTCAAGTTCTTATTTCTGGACTCAGCTATCCCACATATTACTCGGAATTAGGGTCTTAATGACGATGATGATGATGACAATGATGATAATGACGAAGATGATGGTGACGGTGTCGACAGTACATCTACCCAACAAAATAGTCCGCACAGCAATGATGGAGCTACTGACGTTTCACTAGATTGGGCTTGAGCAGTGCTTCGCCATATACATCGGTGTGCTTATCTGCCTGGCATACAAGTACGCAAATATTTAGGTTTATGTTCTATTATTGTGGTTTGCTGAGTGGCATAACAGAATACAGTACACCATTATTTAAACTGATATACAATGCCATATTTGTCAGATCTCCCTCCTGGTTTCAAATATATAACTATTCCCTGGGGGGAATCTCTGTGTTTTTTGTGGCCATATGTATCAGTTATCATGGCTAATATTATTACTTATTTAATCTCCATTATTTACAGTGTCCTCATCAGTATCCCCTTTATCATCTTCCGATCTTTTTTTCTATCCATGGACGGAATGAGATAGGACCCTGAACGATGGAAAGAGATCTACAAATGTGAGAGAGTTATCAAAATGCATACCTTGTGGAATTGGTTGCATATTCATCCACAAGCCATTATAAAAACAGAATTTCAGTTACAAAACCCTAACCATCTGAACATTTTTAGATGTACTTAATAAAGCCTTCACTTGCCAAAGTCCGTCCATTTACTATTAAGTAAAGAAATATAAATAGAGAGGGAAAAGAAACTGTTCCACCTATAAACTCTTTCCTCTCCCTGCGCTTCACAATTTCTAATCTCTGTTTCTCATGAAATAATAGTCATGCACTTTTACTGGGAAATAATATTCATACATTTCCATATATGGCTGTAGCTGTAAATATTTGTGCATTGTTTTCCATACCCAGATATCTATGTATCTATGTTAGGGACTACATCTTCGTGCACATTTAATTATAATTAAAAGTGCATTGTCCAAAGTTATGGTTAATACACATACGCTTTATTAATGACAGAGTATTCATGCGTAATTATTCTCGACTATAAACTTTCATGCATATATGTAATTAGAGACAAAGTAAGTGAGGCCTTGCCTAACGAGAGGTGGGTCGTGTCTGGCCAGGGGACCTCGAAAATATTTAATTATTTTTAATAAGGTTAATTATGGCATCATCGTATAATATTACTAAAATGATAATGTCGTCGGCGCCCCTCTCCACTCACAAGCACGCACCTTATGTACCACACACACACACACACACACACACACACACACACACACACACACACACACACACACACACACACACACACACACACACACACACACACACACACACACACACACACACACACACACACACACACACACACAACTTTCAAGCACAAAAAACATGTTCAAAAGACTGGAAATACATGAACACAGTGCACTTTATACACGAAATAATTTCAGCAAGAAGGAACACTCGAGAACTTAACAGCCACACCCTAAAACTGGTATAAGGGCGGAGCGTCTGACTTCATCTGTGACATTAATCTTCGACCTACTGATAAGATTAAATTCCTTCTTCTTTGCCTGACTTTCAACTCTCCCACAAAATTCGGTCCAAGTTGAATAAAAAATCGTCATGTTGATCTTCCTCTGTGCCCTTTTCCTTTAACGTTTTGTCTTTTCTAATTCCTATATGTTAACCTTTGGCCTATCTCAATCATTCCACTCTGTTTGGTTCAGACTGAAGCAAAACTCTCCGTTTTAGGGTTAAAATTTCCCCTTGCCCTGTAATCTTTGTGTAATGCTAGGTGAAAAAGGTCCGACTTCTCGGTCCTAGAACACCTAACATGTAGCAGGGTCTTCTTTCGAGACCGGGGCTTAGTGAAATAAAGAGAGGTAGGACACAAAAACTCCAGGCAATAACCTTTACTCGTATATTACCACAGTCAGACACAGGAAAAAACAGCAGATACTACAACATAGTATGTGGTAGAGAAATAAAACCTTAACTAGGATATTAGTATCTCGCATGATACTGGCTTAAAAGATACTGATGCCAACGCAGTAATTCTAGTGCACAGGTGTACAGGTGCTCGTGGGAGCGCGGGGAGTGGGTCTCACACGAGGGGGGGGTGGCGAGGGGAGTGACTCGCGGCAGGTTAGAACAAAGTTATAGTAATATTGGGAGGGAGTAAGTATTATTAATTCAAACTTAGTATTTTTTTTATAGCAAAGGGGTTTTGACAATTGATTCTATTCCTCGTCTACGTTCAAACTAGCTGCTGAGAGGAGATTCTTAAAGAGAGAGTGGAGGACACTGGGAATTCACTGTGTTTACGGTAATAAAAGCGAGAGAATATTATTAACACTTTTCTCTACTGTTTCCTGTAACAAAGGACATTGGTGTATTTTACTATAGAGGATTTCTCGGGGTAGTAGTCTTACTGGTTTTCTACAAGGACGTCACTCGTGAGTCTGATTCATCAGAACTTTGTTTCTGCACTCGTCCTTACTCATCCACCTGTGATTTCACTCGCCCCGATATTCAACATACATTAAGTCACTGTATCACTGTTACACTAATTCTGAGGCAACGTCACACTTAGCATGTCACTTAACTAATTCTGGGGCAACACAACACTTAACATGATTCACTCATATAATGGGGGCGGGGGGTAGACACGCCGGTGACAACTCTGCCGGAATAGGGGCACCGCTAAGGGAGGGCGTGCCGAGAGGGCACGGGACGACTCGCAGGGGCGTTCCTCTCTCGTCCATGGCTGCAGTTGGCGATGGGGCCCGTAGTCTCCGGGATAGGTTCAGGAGTGTGGCCCTCAGGACTGGGGCCAAACAGGTCCAGGAATGTCTGGCTCAGGTCTCGGCCGGACATGAAGGTCTTATGCCGTCTTGGGGGCGTGGAGAGATCACGCCCGGGCGTCCTGGGGAGGGTCTGGAGTGACTGAGGGCTGCGGTCCCCAGAGTCGAGGGGCGCCGTCAGGAAGGGGCTGCGGCACTGACCTGAACTAGGGTCCGTCAGGTGGGTCTTCTCCAGGGCCAGGTGTAGGGAGCGGAGGCCAGGGGAAGCTGTAAGGCCTCGCTGAGGTTCTCTGATGCTGGAGGTCTGGGCTCTCGTCTCACACTTGGGCGATGACACTGCCGACACCTCTCTCTGGCCGTAAGGCCCAGCAATCGGCCATGGCTGCCCAAGGGCGCAACTATGAGGTGCCAAGGCCCGGCTACTGGCCGTGGCGTGAGTGGGGGAATCAACGCACCTCTGGATACATTCAGA
This sequence comes from Coenobita brevimanus, assembly GCF_032717465.1. Taxonomy (NCBI): domain Eukaryota; kingdom Metazoa; phylum Arthropoda; class Malacostraca; order Decapoda; family Coenobitidae; genus Coenobita; species Coenobita brevimanus. The sequence goes on along the minus strand of NC_137008.1, from coordinate 7,259,207 downwards.
GCGGCAAGCACGTTCGGTGTGGCAACTGGCTGTCTGACGAAGGCGGGAGCGGCAACAGGCTGTCTCCTTTTGCCAGAGGAAGGAGTGGCAATAGGCCGACTCGGGGGCAGCACCTTCGGAGCGGCAATCAGTCATCTGACGAAGGCGGGAGCGGCTACAGGCACACTCCTGAGGGGCGCTGTTTGGAGCTGGATAGGCAGCTCCACCCCGATCTGATCTGGCAGTCCCACTCCCCGAAGGTAGTGTCATTTTCCTGCTATGGCGATGGTGCGACGGCTGGGTGCTATAGGGGCGCACTGCCCAGGCTGACTTATGCCGTTGTTGCACGGCATCCATTGGTTCGGCTGCGGCTACTCCGTGGGGTCCGGGTTGGGGTGTCGGCGAGTTTCCGGGAGCACTATGCTGTACATCACGCATTTCACCACTCTCCCCCTGGAAAAAGTCACGTCCCCGTGGCTGGAGGTGGTATACATGAGTGTCATGTGTCGCGTACACAGGCTGGAGGTGTTGTAGTAGGGCCTGCCAGGCAGAACTGTAGTGGTTTTCTTCCTGCTCCGCATCGCAGGTGAGGAAGAGCGTGGAGGTGGTGAGGGCGGAACGGAGGAGGGTCAGCAGGTGTTATGGTCCACGGAGCAAGCGGTTCCTGCCGACGGTAGGCGCCCATATGGCCCATCACACTTTCCTCTTGCTTGGTGTTGCTGCTGGGGTGGTTGGGTGTTGTATGCTGGACACCGAGGGTCGGGGTCAGGTTTTGTGCCATGGTAATGCGGCGTCGAGTCTCTGGGGAGTGTAGGTGGAGGGGATTTGGGCTTGGTGTATCATGACAGTGTGAAGTCGTGGGGAGGCAGGTGGTGTAGGAGAATCAGCGTATAGGGGCGGATGGGCATGAGAGGCGGCCTGAGCGTGTGGTGGTGGTTCTGAGGGTGGGAGTGGGTGGGGAAGTGGGCATGCGGGGTGGGCGGGGTTGGGTCGTACTGGCTGCTGTGCGAATGGGGGGTGCGGTGGGGGGTGAGGCTGTTGGAGTGGGCATACGCAAGGGCAGTGGGCAGAGGGCAGTGGTAGTGGGTTGTGGTGAGGGTGTGGTGGCGTGGGCAGGACACGTGGGGTTGGACGGTGAGGGTGGGGTGGCGGAGGGAAGGGGTGAGGAAGAGCAATGAAAGGTTGGTATGGCAGGTGAGATGTCAGGTGAGGTGCAGAGGGTGGTGGCAGCCGGGGAGGCTGAGGTGGTAGGGGGGGTGAAGGGAGAAGGCGAGGAGGAAATGTAGCACTCGTATGTGGAAGTGGAGGGCGGTGCGGGAGCAGGGGGAGGTTGGGGGTGTGGGGTTGGGGTGGCAGAGGCGGGCGTGCGGAAAGGGCACACGTGGCGGTTTCGAAGGGTGTGCGGGGTGCCGTGATAATCTACGACAACCTGGTAAGGGTTGGGGACGTGGGTGATTGTGTGGGGCCCTGTGATGCAGGGTGCGAGTTTGTTGGGGATGGGAAGTTGGGCAATAATGACGGTGTTGCCCGGGATGAAGGGGTTGGAGGCTGTGACAGGGCCGAGGTCTAGAGTTTTTTGTAGGTGGTGCAGTCGGCCCTTCAGAAGGTGCACCAGGTCTGTAGTGAGAGCCAAGGTGGGTGGTTGGAGGTGTTGGAGCAGTGGTAATAGAAGGGGGGCTTTACCGAATATCCTTTCATATGGGGAAATCCCGTCTTCTTGGGGGCAGGAATTCATGCCCCACTGAACGATCTTCACATGAGCCGGCCAGTTGTCGTTTTTCGTACCCTCGATGCGTGTGCGTAATTGATTCATGAGAGTATGATGGCTACGTTCACATACTGCATTCCCCTGTGGCCAGTAAGGAGAGGAGTGGGAGATTTTATACCCAAAGGTTCTGACGAGTTCCTCCCAGATTTTCCCGGACAATTCAGGGGCATTATCAGAATGGATGGCTTGAGGGATGCCAAAATAAGGGAACATGTGTCGGAGAAGGACATCGGTGAGGGTGACAGCATGATGCTCATTTGCTGGACAGGCTACTACAAATTTCGAATATGTGTCCACAAAGGTTCATTCATTCATTCATTCATTGCCAGACGCCATGTATCCCAAGCAGGGTGGCCAAGGGCTCAGAGTTAATTGCTTTACAGGGAGGGGCACTAATCCTCCACCAACCGCACTTGACACATAGGGAGAACGTTATGCCAACAGCATCTGGTGTTCCCAGGTGGTCACCCATCCAAGTACTAACCAGACCCAACGTTGCTTAACTTCGCTGATCAGACGGGAAACGGTGTACTCAACGTGGTATGGCGATCACATATTTATATCCAGATTTGGGAGGGAGGGGGCCTACTACATCTCTTGCCAGGAGTTGCCAGGGCTTGTGGGTGGTGATGTGGCCCGAGGGTCCAGCAGTCCAGGTGACATCTTTTCCCAGTGCACAGGCTCGGCAAGTTTGGATGATTTCCTTGGCAAGGGTGGAGAGGTTTGGTGCCCAGTATGTGTCGTTGAACACTTGTAATAATTTCTTGGTGCCCAGGTGGATGCCGTTATGGGCATGAAGGTGGCGCAGGGTGTCACGCGCCGTATCAGGGGTCAGGAGGATATGCCCGGACGAGGTTAGGAGGTGGTCACCCTGTCAGCATAGTTTGGTGAACAGGTGGGCGGGAATCCAGGGGGGCCGTTCCTTGCAGTGCCATAGTTGTAGTAGGTGTGGATCTGGCTGTACCGTGTGGATGGGGAGGCGGGAGAGGGCATCTGCATTGGTGTGGAGCTTTCTGGGCCTGTAGGAGATTTCATACTGAAATTCCTTCAGGGTTTCGCGCCACCTGATGAGTTGGGCGTTATGTGAGTCAAACTGGCGTAACCACTGGAGTGACAGTGATAATCGTGACCCGGGTCCCGGAAAGGTAAGACCTAAAATGTTGGAGGGCCCAAATTATGCCGAGGCATTCTTGCTTGGTCGTGGCATATTTCTTCTCAGCTGGATTCAAGGTGCAACTGGCGCAGGCAATGATGTGCTCCTGACAGGCTTGTACCTGGGCTAGTATGGCGCATATGGCGGTGAGGGAAACATTGGAGTAGCGGCGAAAAGGGCAGGCATAATTGGGAAAAGCCACGATGGGGGACAGAGAAGAGTTTGTCTTTTAGCTGTTGGAAGGCAGCTCGCCTTTCTTGAGTCCAGATGAACGGATCCCCCTTCCTCGTCAGGTAGTGAAGAGGCTTTGCAATTTGTGCCAACCCCTTCATGAAGAGACGATAGTAGGACGTGAGTCCTAGGAAGGCATGGACACCATGGACGTCCTGTGGTGGTGGTATGTCCGCTATGGCATGGAGCTTGTCAGGGTCTGGGGAGATTCCTGCCTGGGAGATAACATGTCCCAGGAACGAGACACTCCTGGCAGCCAGGACACACTTAGAGGGATGGAGCTTGATTACTGCCTGGAGAATCCTAGTGAAGACTCAGCGGAGGCGCTGCAAGTGGTCGGCCCAGGTCTGGCTAAAAACTATGACGTCGTCCAAATAGGACAGATGTATCTTCCAAGTGAGGCCGCTCAGGACAGATTCCATTATCCTGGAGAAAGTGGCAGGGGCGTTGCAGAGGCTGAACAGCAGGACATTGAATTTGTAATGTTTGCCGTTGCTCGTGGAAAAGGCTGTCTTGCCTCGGTGTTCTGGATGTACAGGGACCTGCCAGTACCTGGACTGGAGGTCGAGGGAATCTAAGGAATCGTCAATTCGTGGGAGGGGAGTGTCATCTTTGATGGTGATGTTGTTCAGGTGGCGGTAATCGATGCAAAATCGCATACTGCAGTCTTTCTTCTTTACTAAAACGATGGGGGAGGATCAAGGGCGGATGGAGGGGGAAATGACGCCGGCCTCTATCATTTCACGTACCTGGGGGTCCTCTTCCTTCCTTTGTCAGGGGTTCTTCCGTCGGGAAGGCTGTCTAATGGGTGGGCCTGTCATGTAAATTTCATGTGACAGGTACGTGGTGTGCCCTATGTCTGCTGGTCCTGTCGCAAACAGGTCCTGGAAATCCAGGAGGAGGCGACGTAGGGTGTCTGACTGCTGGGCGGAGAGATGGTCGGGAATGGGGGGTAGGGGGGCAGGGAAGTGGGAGGAGGATGGGGCACAGGGCTCGGCTTCCTCCATCTCTCTGATAACGAGCCCTTTGGGGAGGGTAAGGGGGGAAGGGACGAGGTTGGCTATGCGGACGGCGGTGTGGTGTGGAGGGAGAAAAGTGGGAGATAAAAGGCAGGCAGAAAGGGCTTCCGGTGGGAGGAGGGGGGAGAACAAAATGGAGGGACCGGAGGGCCAGTTAAGGGGCACCCAGGCCTCATGGTGGGATGCAATGGTAACAGCGGCAGAGACGGTGGCGGAGAAGGAAGAAGGAGGGGTGGTGAGGAGGGGCGCTGGAGAAGGAGAGGGGGGGCGGAGGGAGGGGAGGAGGAGGGGAGGGGGGAGGGGGGAGGGGGCGAATCTTCCGGCCGGGGCCATGGAGTACACGTGCAAATGGCCTGGGTGGGATGGGATGGGGGAAGGAACTGGAGCTGTCGGTAGCAGCAGTCAATTGTAGCTCCAAGTTTTTGGAGTAAGTCTAGTCCTAAATACCCGTCATAGCTCCGTCAGCAGGAGTAAAAAAATAATGAATTGATGTTGGGTGGGCACCGGCTGGTGGGTATCGACCCGTAGGGCTCGAGTCTCCCCACGGATGGGCAGGGGTCCATCCCCCGCGTCCATAAGGTGAGTGACAGTGGGGTGGAGTGGGCCAAAGATCGATTTGTGGTGGGAGAAATAGTGGCTGTAAAGGCAGGACCTGGCTGCTCCCGTAACGACTAGCAGTCTGGCCTTCACGCCTTTTAATTTCATCTTGTGGTACACTGGGGGGCTATACTTAGGGGTAATGGCCCCCGCCACCATGGGTTGGTGTGGGGGTGGGCCTAAAAATCCTGCTGTCTGGGGCTTTCATTCTCCTGTTCCTGCTCCTGTTCTCCCAGATGGGGCTCGTCCATGGGTGCCAGTTTGTCTTCTGGGGCCTCACCTTCTAAAGAGGACACCTTATGTGAACCTTGGGCTGTGGTTCTGCGGCGGGCAGCTTTAAGCTGCTCCCGTATGTCATGCAGGAGACAGCGGGAGCTGCAGGCTGTGAATTCCCACGGATTCACTAGGATCAGATTCGAATTTTCCCGTGGGGCAGGATGCTGGCGGGAGGGGTGTGCCCTAGGTGGACTGGGTGCCGGGGTAGGGCTGGTGTGAGGCAAGGGCAGACGTGGCATGGTTAGAGGAGCCGGGGGTTGAGTGGGAAATTTCTTTACTACATTAATTTGCTGGGGAGTAGGGCAGGTCAGGAGGCGCTGTATGAGCTGGACATCTCTATCCATGTCTCCAGTTGGGTCATGAATAGTGAAGTGTTGTTTGACAACACTCGGAAGCACTCTGAGCAGAGTGTTAAACGTGTGCTGATCGCGGGTTTCCTCATCTGCCTCCGGGTAGGCAGCAGCAACTAGGCGTCTTGCCTGTATCAGCGTATTATCTAAATCCCAGGGTATTATCTAAATCCCCGTCAAATGAACAACTATCCAACTGGGATAGAGCCACCACTCTCCCTAATGATGGGGTGATGGCTTGAACAACGAACTTTGTAAAGTTCTGCCAGGTGAGCTCTGGGACGATTTTCGGTGCTATGTTCGCTGCCTCTGCCCAATAGTGGGAGTGTGACTACAATTTTCTGTTGGTCATTATCAAAGCCAATATACAGTAAGGGTTTGATTAATGACAGATACGTGTATATATTGTACTGGTCGGGGTCACACTTGGGTAACTGTACGTGCGGTTTAGTTGCCATTTTGCCAAATATACCTTCTCTACGTCTCTTCTACGCCCGGGTCAAGAACCACCGCTGGCCACCAGTGTAATGCTCGGTGAAAAAGGTCCGACTTCTCGGTCCTAGAACACCTAACGTGTAGCGGGGTCCTCTTTCGAGACCGGGGCTTAGTGCAATAAAGAGAGGTAGGACACAAAAACTCCAGGCAATAACCTTTACACTATTATTACCACAGTCAGACACAGGACAAAACAGCAGATACTACAACACAGTATGTGGTAGAGAAATAAAACCTTAACTAGGATATTAGTATCTCGCATGATACTGGCTTAACCCGTCAAGTCCCGAGGTTTTCAGCCCCTCCGACATCCCCCAGTCCAGAGCCTTTTTGGAAAAATTTTTTTTTGGCTAAAACTTCCACTTAGGTTTAGAAACGAAGGAAAATCACAAAGAAAGGGCTTCCCGCAGTCTATAAGTGGTCCATACAGGTGAGGTCCCCCGAGCCAGGTGTTGTGTTCTGTAATGGACGTGCCAGGCGCTCACGTTTTCTATGGTAAGGAATACTGGGAGAAACAACACTCAACACTTCTATATTTATTGAATTTGAACTAACAAACATAACAGTAACAATATAATGGATTTCAGACACATATATATGAAAAATAAGCATTGTACCATTGCGCGAGCATAGCGAGTTTGGTCCGAGTCGCAACATGCTATATGCTAAGTTTCTTGTATCAGTCAACATATCATTTTTTCTACTTGTATACTTCTGTTTCAATGACATTTTACCAATTACAACTGTTTGTAAGTGTTTTCAGATGTTTTCATTCATTATGATGACATGCAGCATAAGTCTAGTGCACATCAGCTTAGTAAGCGCGTTCGCTATGACTCGTATTTCAACATACCAAATTGTTTTATCACTTTCCTATTATTTTTCCCTTTACATAGAACCTTTCCTCCACCACTGTAAATGTTTTCAATTATTTTCATTCATTACGAGGGCATTTACCGATATGCTAGCGCATGTTCACGTAGCAACCACGATCTCAAACACTCGTGTTTCATCTTCTACTTTATTTATTCACTCCAATTATAATTTCCCACTTACATTACACACGTTTACACCCCTATACTGCACTGTTCATACTTACTGGCATTATTTATTCAAGTGAGCGTGAGAATATAGCATGAAAATACCCTCCCAATGAATGTTTCGACCAACATAATATTCACACACTTATATACTAATTCTTGTCGTAAAAGGCGACTAAAAGGGTTGGCGGAGGGTTAGTGCCCCTCCCCGGAAAACAACTAACTAAAAAAACAAACAAGAAGCCTCGGACAAGGACTGACCAACGATGACGACCCAGGACCGGACAAAGGACTTGGTAATGAGTACATGGAATGTAAGAGGAGCGAATGATGAGGTGAAAGAGAGAGAGATTGTCCAGGTGCTTCAGGGTGCGAAAGTGGATGTATGTGGAATAACTGAAACAAAATGGAGAGGAGAAAGTGTGAGAGAATGGGAGTATGGATGGGGTATATGTGCAGGAGTAGATGAGAATGAGAGGGCAAAGGAAGGAGTGTGTATAGTTGTGAGTAAAAGATGGAAGAGGAGCATAAGACAGTTTGGATCAGTAGGGTCAAGGATTGTGTGGGTAAAGTTGAAAGTTGGAATACAAATGTGGGCGATTGTGTGTGTGTGTATGCACCAATGCAAGATCGTGCTAGAAGAGTGAGAGAAGAGTTCTGGACAAATGTGGAAGTGTGCATGGAAAAGTTTGGAAGGAATGAGAGAGTGTTTTTGATTGGTGATATGAATGGTAAAGTTGGTAATGTGAAGGTGGATGGAATAGTTGGTGAGTGGGGTGTGCCTGCCGAGATAGATGAGAATGGGAGTGCGTTAGTGGACATTTGTGCTGGGAGGGGGTTGGTGATAGCCAATACTCTCTTCAGGCATAAAATGATCCACAGGTATACATGGCGAGTGATGAGAAGGGTGGGTGGTGAACTGAATGAAAGGAAGGCAATGATTGATTATGTGTGTGTGGATGAAAGGATGCGAAGATGTGTAAAGGATGCAAGAGTGTATAGAGGTTGGGGGAGTGGACTTTCTGACCACTACTTGGTGGTGGCCAGAATTAAGATGCAAGTGAGATGGAGGAATAGAAGAAGGGAAAGACGAGAGGAAGGAGTAGTTGCAAGGAGAGTGGAAAGGTTACAAGAGGATGAGAAAAGGGCAGAGCATAAGAGAGAAGTGGAGGAACGATTGGGCAAATATGAATTGGAGCAGATGGGAGACGTGGAATGTGTGTGTAAGATATTTACAGAAGAAATATATGCAGCATGTGATGTGGTGTGTGGAAGGAAGAGAAGGCGGAGGGGGGTGCAAGGAACAGCGTGGTGGACTGAAGAGGTGAGACAGGCTGTGGCACAAAAGAAGAAAGCATACAATGAATGGGTGAGAAATAGGGGCGTGGAAGAAGTTGAGAGGTGGAAGAGAGAGTTATATGTGGAAAGGAAGAGAGAGGTGAAAAGATTAGTAAGAGAGAGTAAGAACAGAGTGGATGAGGAATTTGGAAGGAATTTGAGTGACTGTAAGAAAATGTTCTGGAAAGAGGTGAAAAGAGTAAGACAGGGTGGAAGTGAAGTTAGCAGGGGAGTGAAAGATAAAAATGGTAGATTACTAGTGGAGAAGGGAGAAAAAGTGAGCAGATGAGGAGAACACTTTAAGGAATTGTTGAACGTAGAGGATGGAAGTGGTGCGAGTGTGAGTGGCTGGGGAATGGCTGGGAGAGGGAGGGGGGTGAGAAGACATGAAGAAATCGGTAGGATAGAAGTTGTGGAAGCGATGAAGAAAGTTAAATCGGGGAAAGCCCCAGGAATTGATGGAGTGTGTGGTGAAATGCTGAAGCATGGGGGAGAGATAGTAGTAGAATGGATGTGGAAGATGTGCAGATTGTCCTGGGAGGAAGGTAGAGTCCCGGAGGATTGGAAGTCAGGTATAATTATTCCCTTGTACAAAGGAAAAGGGGAAAAAGAAGTGTGTGGTAATCATAGGGGCATTTGTCTTCTTAGTATAATAGGAAAAGTGTATGGTAGGATACTTATAGACAGAGTGAGAGAAAGAACAGAGAAATTAGCTGGAGAAGAACAGGGAGGCTTTAGGAAGGGAAGAGGTTGTGTAGATCAGATATTCATTCTTAGATCTGTAGTGGAAAAGTTTCTAGAGAAGGGAAAGAAGTTGTATGCGGCTTTCATGGATTTGGAGAAAGCATATGACAGGGTGGATAGACAAGGATTGTGGAAAGTGTTAAGAATATATGGAGTAGATGGGAAGTTGTTGAATGCTGTGAAGAGTATGTACGATGGTGCGAAGGCTGCAGTGCGTGTGGATGGTGAACTAAGTGAATTTTTCTCTTTGAAAGTTGGTTTGAAACAGGGATGTGTCATGTCTCTATGGTTGTTCAATCTGTACATGGATGGGGTAATAAAAGAGGTACAAGGTAGGGTAGTGGATGTTGGAGTGGCCCTGGTGAGAGAGGATAGTGTTTGGAAACTCCCTGTACTGTTGTTTGCAGATGATACTGTGTTGTTGAGTGAAGACGAAGGGGAGCTGCAAGGCTTGGTGGATGAGTTTGAGAGGGTGTGTAAGAAACGGAACCTAAAGGTGAATGTAGGGAAGAGTAAAGTGATGGTCTTTGAGAGAGGTGAAGTTAGTGAATGTACAACGAGGTTAGATGGTGAGGAATTGGAAAATGTGAGTACGTTTAAGTATTTGGGTAGTGTGATGAGTAAGGATGGAGGTTTGGAGGGTGAAGTGCTTGAAAGGGTACAGCAGGGAAGAAAGGTTGCTGGTTCCTTGAAAGCAGTGATAAGAAACAGGGAAGTGAGCATGGAAGTGAAAAAGTTACTACATGACAGTATTGTGATACCAACTCTAACGTACGGAAGTGAAGCTTGGACATTGTTGGAAGGACACAAGTCAAGAGTGAGAGCAGTGGAAATGAGTTATTTAAGAGGAGCCTGTGGAGTCACGTGGAGAGACAGGCTGACGAATGAGGATATAAAGGAGCGTTGTGGTGTGGATGTGGATGTGATAGGAAGCGTTATGAGGAACACACTGAGGTGGTTTGGCCATGTGGAGAGGATGGAGGGTGAAAGACTGACGAAGAGAGTGTATGTGAGTGAGGTGGAGGTGGGAAGAGGGAGGGGGAGGCCGAGGGTGAGATGGAGGGATGGGGAGGAGAGGTATATGAGAGAGGGGGGTGTGAGTTGGGAGCAGGGCAGTGAAATGGCGGGGGACAGGGCGACTTGGAGGCGATTTGTTTGTGGCCACCCCAAACGGGATTGAGGCGTCTGGGAATAGATAGATAGATAGACCACTTACTGACTTTTATTTTCACTATTACGTGCCTTCTTCATTCAAATGAGCGTCAGGATATCGCATCTCTATACACACGCTATAAATATTTGACTTAGAATATATTTCAGCACTTACAATCATTTGAACTTATATTATACCCGTAAGCATTTCCAATAATAATAATTATATAATCACGGGCCGTATTTATTGCACTGAGCGACAGAGTATCGCATCATAAAACCCTTGCTATGTATATTTCCACTTACGGCATATTTATACACTTACATACAATATTTGCACTTATGTTATACCCGTATGCACTTTATACTAATATTTGGAGATCAACTTGACTGATAATTTCACTGAGCGTCTGTCTGTCGCATTTACCTCATAATTTCAGCGTCCTGTCGCATTCACACCATATCAGAATTGCATCAACGTGTGATATTCGCTGAAACATGGGTGAATACAGAGACCCACGTCACACTGCACGCACTCATAGCTGGTGTCCTTCCTCTGTGTCGTGAGTCTCTCCTGGGAATTACTGCACACGTGACACCTGCGTTGGGGCCTAGGTCTGTTTGGCTGGGGAGGGATAGGAGTGGGGAAATGGCGGCCGGATATTCTCAGGGGAGTTTGTGCAATAGGGGCAGTGCGGGTGCGATGTTGGGGCCTTTCTACAGCATACCGTGCAAACATTTCTCTTGTGAGCTCCCTCACAAACCCTTCAAATGTTTCCTGAACTCCTGTTGTCTTGGTGTGAAGGTGGTGGCAATTCAGAGCAGTGATGTCTAGCAAGTGAAAGAACAGTTTCTTATACCACTTCATCGTGGTCCTGGCACACTCTACCGTCGATATCATGGAGTCTGACTGGTCCACGAGGCGCATGTTTGTATTATACTCCATGACACACTCAGGTTTCCAAATACGACGCCTGTTCTCGCTACGGTAATCAACTGAATCAGTACGGTGCATCAAGGGGCGGTGAACCGTTGACAATAGGCTTACCTCTCTATTGTGATTCCACACAGTTGCAAGGATGTTGTTGGCTTTGAAGAAGACAACCTCATTCCTTGCAAGTTTCCGCCCTACCTTGGCCATGTGACGCCGGTTCACCTTCACTGTTCCACAGACTCCAGTTTCATGTGTGTGAAGATAACGAGCGAGAAGAGGGCTAGTGTACCAATTGTCCAGGTAGAGGACGTGACCACGATGAAGGTAGTCTTCTATCAGCGTCTTTACCACTGCTCCCGACAGTCCAATACTTCGATCTTCTATTATGTCTGTCTGTGCACCGGTGTACAAGACTATGTCTTGCACGTATCCAGTCCTACAGTCGCACATAACAAAGATCTTGAACCCAAAACGGTGCCTTTTGCTGGGTATATACTGCCTAAATGAAATATTGCCTCTCCACAACACGAGACTCTCGTCTATGACGAGGTCTCTATAGGGATAGAATGAGGAACGAAAGGTTTGCCTGAGGTGATCAAAGATCAACCTAATTCGCCTCATTTTATTAGTGTTGTTTGCATTTGCAGGATCATGAGCATCATAGAAATGGAGGCGACTTAGAATTTGTTGAAAACGATTACGGCTCATCACTTGACCAAATATTGGGGCAAACATAACAGGGTCCCTAGTCCAGTAAGCAGGAATTCTGTTCTTTCGTATAATACCCATCAAAAGGACCAGGGCAAAAAATATGAACATTTCTGAAAGGGAGACAGGGTAATCATAGATGATTGAATGCCTACTCCTTGTTCCCAATCTTTCACTCTCTAGGACGCTGGGTGCTTGCAAACAGGTTGGTATGGTATACAATCTGCTCCACAAATGCCTCACTAAAAAACAGGTGGAAAAAATCCAACCTGGTGGAATTACGGTGAATTCCTGAAGCAATGCAGCCAGATCGCCCCTGCTCAGTGAAGGGGTGAATGAGGGGAGAAAAATCACTCCCATCCTCCCAATTCCACGCCACAAATCCCTCGTCCCCATCATCCCCATCACTGCCTTCGTCTGGGTGGGGAGGAGATCCTGGTTGGGGAGGTGGGGGAGAAGGAGTGCGGAGGGCTTCCCCACTGTCACTCCTCTTCCCTTTGCCTTTACCCTTTCCCTTTCCCTTACCCTTACGGCCTTGAGGAACATTAGGGGGCTGTGGGGATGAAATAGGGGAATATTGGGGAGCAGAAGACGTGCTGGGGAGTGGTTCCTCCCCACCTTCCCCCTCCATGACAACACCACGTGCTTTCTCACGCACCCTAGCTCGACCACGTGTTAGGGGATATTGGGGAGCATAAGACGTGCTTGGGAGTGGTTCCTCCCCACCTTCCCCCTCCCTCACAACCCCACGTGATAATGAACGCACCCGCACTTGCCCACGTGATCCACTACGCCGCCTCACGCTACATAGGGAGAGCAATGACTCACGTCATTCTCACTTTCCCTAATCCTCCCTGTACTTTCCCTTTCACTCCCCACTCCCTCCACTTCACTTCTTAACTCCCCAAACAAAATGCTAGGCCCATACCTGCTCGTACGACGTGGTGTGCGCTCTGGGCCACGATGAGTTATGACCTCATGTCCATACCACGTGGCAGCACGTCCCACGGCTCCGTCATCGTCCTCATCCTCGAATTCTGGTTCCAAATCACGTTGGGGATAGGGATAGGATGTTGCACGTGCCTTCTTTGCCTGCTGCCCCTCTCTAGCAGCACGGTAAGTCACGTACTGCCACTTCCTGGGAGACGGAACTTCCTCGTCACTGCTGGTGGTTTCTTCCTCCTCTGGCTGCACATAATCCTTATCCACAACCTCGTCGTCCAGTGGGGAATCACTGTCGCCTGTAAAGGTATCCAGGGTGGCTTGAATTTCGCTGTCTGAGAGACCTCTCTTAGCCATGTCTGAGCAGGACCGTTGCTACCAGGTGAGTGGACGAGTGGTGGGTTAGTGCGGGTCGCGCGGGGTCGCCGAGTGTCCCCGCCTGGTGGCAGGTAGGGGAAGGTCATGTGAGGATACGTACCGCAAATCAAGCGCGAAATATGAAAATTGTCGAAATTATGCACATTGCAATTGCACGACGTACCGGTATGTCGCCGGGACTGGCAAATGCAAATCGTTGCAACGTACCCATACGTCGACGGGACAGGGCGGGTTAAAAGATACTGACGCCAACGCAGTAATTCTAGTGCACAGGTGTACAGGGAATACAGGTGCGCATGGGATCACGGGGAGTGGGTCTCACATGGGGGGGGCAAGGGGAGTGACTCTCGGCGGGTCAGAACAGAGTTATAGTAATATTGGGAGGGAGTAGGTATTATTAATTCAAACTTAGTATTTTTTTAAAAGCAAGGGGGTTTTGACAATTGATTCTATTCCTTGTCTATATTCAAACTAGCTGCTGAGAGGAGATTCTTAAAGAGAGGGTGGAGGACACTGGGAATTCACTGTGTTTATGGTAATAAAAGCGGGAGAATATTATTAACACTTTTCTCTACTGTTTCCTGTAACAAAGGACATTGGTGTATTTTACTATAGAGGATTTCTCGGGGTAGTAGTCTTACTGGTTTTCTACAAGGACGTCACTTGTGAGTCTGATTCACCAGAACTTTGTTTCTGCACTCGTCCTTACTCATCCACCCGTGATTTCACTCGCCCCGATATTCAACATACATTAAGTCACTGTATCACTATTACACTAATTCTGGGGCAACGTCACACTTAACATAAGTCATTTAACTAATTCTGGGGCAACACCACACTTAACATGATTCACTCATATAGTGGGGGCGGGGGGGGAGACACGCCGGCGACAACTCTGCCGGAATAGGGGCACCGCCAGGGGAGGGCATGCTGAAAGGGCACGGGACGACTTGCAAGGGCGTCCTGTCTCGTCCAGGGCTGCAGGTGGCGATGGGGCCCGTAGTCTCTGGGCTAGGTTCAGGAGTGTGGCCCTCAGGACTGGGGCCAAACAGGTCCAGGAATCTCTGGCTTAGGTCTCGGCTGGAGGTGGAGGTCTTATGCCGTCTTGGGGGCGTGGAGAGATCACGCCTGGGCGTCCTGGGGAGGGTCTGGAGTGACTGAGGGTTGCGGTCCCCAGAGTCGAGGAGCGCCGTCAGGGAGGGGCTGCGGCACTGACCTGAACTAGGGTCCGTCAGGTGGGTCTTCTCCAGGGCCAGGTGTAGGGAGCGGAGGCCAGGGGAAGCCGTGAGGCCTCGCTGGGCTTCTCTGATGCTGGAGGTCTGGGCTCTCTTCTCACACTGGGGCGATGACACTACCGACACCTCTCTCTGGCTGTGGGGCCCGACAATCGGCCGTGGCTGCCCAAGGGTGCAACTATGAGGCGCTAAGGCCCGGCTAGTGGCCGTGGCGTGAGTGGGGGAATCAGTACACCTCTGGACACCTTCGGAGCCGCAAGCACCTTTGGAGCGGCAACCGGCTGTCTGACGAAGGCGGGAGCGGCCACAGGCCATCTCCTTCTGCCAGAGGGAGGAGCGGCCATAGGCCAACTCGGGGGCAGCACCTTCGGAGCGGCAATCGGCCGTTTGAAGAAGGCGGGAGCGGCCACAGGCTGTCTCCTTCTACCAGAGGGAGGAGCGGCTATAGGCCGACTCGGGGGCAGCACCTTCGGAGCGGCAATCGGCAGTCTGATGAAGGCGGGAGTGGCTACAGGTACACTCCTGAGGGGCGCTGTTTGGAGCTGGATAGGCAGCTCCACCCCGATCTGATCTGGCGGTCCCACTCCCCGAAGGTAGTGTCATCTTCCTGCTATGGCGACATTGCGACGGCTGGGTGCTATAGGTGCGCACGGCCCAGGCTGACTTATGCCGTTGTCGCACGGCATCCCGTGGTTCAGATGCGGCTACTCCATGGGGTCCGGGTGGGGATGTCGGCGAGTTTCCAGGGGCACTATGCTGTACATCATGCATTTCACTTTCCTTTTGACTGACTGTTATCAGAATCGAACCACTTCTTCCTTGCCTTACGCTTAACCATTGCATCAAAATAGTTAAAATTAGGTAAAATGAAATGTATATTCACCTTGCTATGTGGCCTGAACCTTTACTCTATTGTTCCCCCCAAAGTCATGAGCTTACTAATGACTGGAGGTTAATGGAAAATTAATGTATGTTACGAAGTAGAGTTCCTTAAAAAGTCACTACCACATTTCTAAATTAAGTGCTCAAATAAACTCAAAAACTCGTTCATCTTGGAAAATATTAAAGATGCAGTGGACCTATGCACATTATTGTAAATCTTACTGGAGAACAACAGGTGTTGCTTAAGTGTTTTTTCTAAAAAATCACCAACATACAACAGGGTAGAGCCAAAAGGCATCAAACTGAGCACAGAAATCGAGGCAAGTATGTCATCCGCCATTCTTTGGTATGAGAGTCCAAAGCCCATTGTAGTGTATAATATTATACAGTTTCTACAGGAAGACTAATGATTTCAACGCATGAATTATATCACGCAAGTGGAATGGAACACTTTTTTATCTTTTAGCCTAAATATAATAATTTAATTTTCAATATTAAAGAACTTACCCGCTTCAATACGTTCCATACATTTAAGTTTTGATGCCAATAAATTCATTATTGTACAATTACGCTTTCCTGTCCGTCATCCTTAATATCTGTCGTTCCATTTGCATAATGATAATGATGATGACCATGTGAATGTGTAAAATTAGAGTATCTTGGATAAGGAGATAAACGAGAGTTTGAGACATGATCACTACAGACATGGTCTTGTCTAGTTAAAACATCTGTAGATGGGCTAACAGATGGAACACTAGCGTAAAGGAGTGGCAGACCAGACTCTGGGTGGAAGGAAGAGACAGGCAAAGAACAAGACAGAAATGAACTTTGCACATACTATGTGATTGGAGGGAACGGGCTAAAAGCCGAACTGTCAAAGAGAATTAAGATGGATGATTCCTTTGTCCTGCATTTGAGTCTTTTGAATTCATGGCTGAAACTGAAGGTCGTAGCGGGTTCTTTCTATTATTTCTTAATCCTTTAATGCAGTGATGTGTTACATTTATATACACTTGTTACCTGCACGCGATTCCATTCAGCTTCAGAGCGACCACTGGTACTTATGGATTATTTAAGGTAATTTCTTGCTTCTGGATTAAGAACCATCTCTAAACTGAATAAAAAATATCAGGAGGAGCAAACATAAGAAAAAATAAAGTCACTTGGAACGAAAGGGTTAGAATTATTCCGGTCTTGGGCTTAGGTTCTGGCGGATGAGGGACAAACACCCCCTACAAGTGGCTTAGGGGATATTGTATATAGCCTAATCATTCTCCCCCGCAAAACACATTATAAAAAAAAGCAAAGTTAAACCTGCATTACCTTCAAAATATTAAGTTTTTGCACTGAAAATGCAGCCTTTTTAAAACAGGAAAACATAAACTGCAAGAAAAAATGTTATTAGACCTGTAAATGTAAGTTGACTCGAGACAGCAGGCCAAGGTTCTAAAATGAGCATCAGAGTGGCAACGAAACTGCCACATCTGACAAGTAACGAATTTTGGTTCCCCTAGTTTAAATTGGCTTATTTAAAAGCTGCTGTATCTGTTCACTTACCTCCGTCGTGGCCCACTTTCTGTCTCTACGTCTCGGTACTCTTTACTGTCAGAAGTCATTCCCTTCCCCAGTAATCAGAATTCATCTTCACCAATGACTTCGGTCACAATACTGTATCATCCCTTTTTTAGGTTTATTATAAATCTCTCCATCATTTTTACTATTACGTCTCTCCTCCATCCTTCGGATTTGAATTTCCTAAAAGCAGACGTACCTGATCTACCAGATGACCCGCCGACATGTCGCAAAAATACCTCCGCTAATACCAATACACCAGTCTTGTATGAGACAGCCCTAGCTTGTATTCAATATGGATGGTGGGTGTTAGCGCCGAAGTGGTGATATGTGGAGGTGTAGGAGGACTACTGAGCCTTGGAATAGGTCACTGCCCCCAAGAAATAGGCCCTGAAGCCTTTGCCCGGAGTCGGACACGAAAAAAAAAACCGAAACTGAAACTGTGATATCAGGAAAATATAAAATGAATTGGATAATACGTGGCAGTTATTCTAAGGTCTCACTGTCCTTTTGGGTCTACAGCTTCCTCAAATTCATTACTAGCTTTCTAAGCTGAAATTCTGTTGTTGTTCACCAAAAGCCCCGTGCAGTATCCAGCGTCTTACAATCACCTACTTTCATCCATTCGATTCTCCCTCGGCCCTTCCACTTCTGCTTCGCTTTCCACTCCGTTCTTTCCAGAGCAGCATTGCATTACAACAGGTCGCTCCCCCCTCGTTTTTCAGCCTTTCCTCATCGACTTGCATATAAAATGGTTTCTTTTACTGTTCTTTCCCTCACTTTATCTTCCTAACAATTAATTTTTCTCTCTGTCCGGATATTCCTTTTCTTTACCATTTTTATTTCTTTAGCCTCCATCATCATGTACGTTATAATGGACTTTTTACCCCTGAGTATCTATAATCTCTCTCTCTCTCTCTCTCTCTCTCTCTCTCTCTCTCTCTCTCTCTCTCTCTCTCTCTCTCTCTCTCTCTCTCTCTCTCTCTCCCTTTGGGGCTAAGATGCGAAATGAATGTGCTTGAATGGATGAGTAAATGGGGAGTGTGTCGTCCTGTCTCGGCTACATCCCTTTCCTTGGGGGAAGCAGCCTAGGTATATATATATATATATATATATATATATATATATATATATATATATATATATATATATATATATATATATATATATACTAATATACATACAGAATGAACAATTGACAGAAGGCTTGGAAAACCATCCTACCACGTAAAATCAAAAAAGATATCCAGAATCACTATCCGTTCAGTTCAGTATATCTCAGCATATTGCAGCTTCGAAATGGGAGATCTTTGACAGCGGAAAACACAAAAGAATAAAGATTGCTCCAGAGCTGTTATTCAATGAGCTGCATCACAGAGCTCGAAAGAGATGACGTGAAATATGCGGTTAGAAGGATGCTACATGGTAAACTTAATTTAAAAAAAGACATGCAAGGAGAGTTCAGAGGAACTGCCTTGTGTATGAGCAACAGCGATAGGTTACTGCTGCACAGTTGCATGAGAGACAGAAAATTTATTCAGCGAGAATGGAGTGTGAGTCGAATAGCAATTTGTGTCCAGCCTGTTTTACATAAGTTGCTGTTGGTGATGGTGCTGTTGATCAGTCATTGGCTGTCCGGCTGAACTGATCTATCAACCATATGTAAACAACCGCCCTTGCAGGGTCATCCCATGCAAAGAAGCGATGTTCCCTTGAGGTTGACAGCGCCTTGCCAATGCAAGGCGCGGGGGAGCGTGAAGGTTTGATTCCCGGATGGACGCCGCATTTGCGTCTCCACCCAGTCAACATGGGCACCATGGTAGGCTCCACTTCACCCCGTGATCTAGTTATTTGGTTACCACCCAGCGCTGTAGATGGTTTCCTGGGTTACAGGAAACCATGAGACTTGTCTCCCAGTGTAGAGCCACCTGAAGTGGAAAGAAGAGTGATAAAATGTAAGTGAAGGATGGTCGCTGACAGCTACGGCTTGAAGTAAGTACTATTATGAAAAACACATTTTATAAAACGCATGAAAATTTATAAATGATGCAGTGTCGAAAACCATAGAAACAAGGTCGGGACAGCCAAAGGACATGCAACTCCATTCCTACATATGACCTAATAATATGAAGTGTTTTTTGGCTAACAGCTACACCATAATCTTAACTGTAATCTTTTCAGTGCCCTTATGCTCATTTAAATATTACACCATAATGACAATTATATACATCTTCATACATAATATCAAATGCTGTTTGCAGATGATACTGCACTGGTGGCTGATTCAGAGGAGAGATTGAGACAGTTGGTAGAGGAGTGTGGAAGGGTGTGTGAAAGGAGGAAATTGAAAGTAAATGAGAATAAGAGTAAAGTGATGAAGTGTACGAGGTTGGTAGATGGTAGGGGAATGAATATAGTTTTGAATGGCGAGTTGCTTGAGGAGGTAGAGTGTTTTAAAAATCTAGGGTCACATGTTGCTGTTGATGGAAGAATAGATGCAGAAGTGAAGTTTAGAATGAATGAAGTAGGAAAGGTGCTGGGGGGAATGAAAAAAGTGTTTAGATGTCGTTCGCTTAGAATGGATGTAAAGAGAAGGCTGTATGAGGGTGTTGTGGTACCGACTGCGTTATATGGGGCTGAAACATGGAATATGGGTGTAGCAGAGAGGAAATGTGTGAATGTAATGGAGATGAGGTGTCTGAGGAGTATGTGTGGAGAGACGCGTATGGATCGAGTGCGAAATGATGAAGTGCGAAGGAGAACTGGAGTTGTTCGGTAGATGGCTGGTAGAGATGAGCAGAGGGTGTTGCAATGGTCTGGGCATATGGAGAGAATGGATAATGAGCGATTGGTGAATAAGATAACTAAAGCTGATGTGAAAGGTGTAAGGCTGAGAGGAAGACCATGAATAGGATGGATGGACAGTGTGAAGAGAGCGCTGGATGCGAGAGGGATGTCTTTTGAGCAAGGAAGAGTGGCTGTGCGTGACAGAAATAAATGGAGAGAAATTGTGAATGAATAAGTGATGACGCAGCCTTGAGGGGATATTCTCCCGCATTTGGTCTGATCAGCTAGTCAGGTCAGGTGCGGGTAAGAGGATGGGTCCGTTATGATGTGGCAGGGGTAAACCAGCTCTGCTGTCGGGCCCTGCTGCGGATGTCACTGATTGCATTGCGCAGTTGACCCTTGTGCGGTGTGGTGCGGTGAGGACGTGTCCGTTCTCCCCTTTGGGGCTAAGATGCGAATGAATGTGTTTGAATGGATGAGTAAATGGGGAGTGTGTCGTCCTGTCTCGGCTACCTCTCTTTCCTTGGGGGAAGCAGCCTAGGTATATAGATAGATAGATAGTATTTGTCGCACTGTTTTCTAAAAGTCTTTATTTCAGAAAATTATGAAGATTATTGAACGTTATTTAATAAAGCAGATCGTCGTAAAAATGAAGGGTTAATGAATGCCGTGGCGTAACTATTCCCGTTCCAAAAGACTCCTCCATACTGAATAAAATCGTCTTGAATTGATAACAAGAAGGAATAATCATAGAGTTGAACACTCACGTCTTATAAACAAACAAAGATTATTTGACATAACCCTGTGGCCTTGGCGTTTACCGTAATTTACTGTTCTCAAAACTGAAATACTTCATCCCTGCATGACCCTCAAGCCCTTACACAAAATTTTTTTACACACTGGCACAAAAGTATTGAAGCTGACATTACCTGTAAAACTGATCTTAAAAAAAAAATAAATAAATAAATGAAACTACAAATGCTTCATTTTTTCCCGAACGTAAATTCTACTACCAAGTTTGGTTCAAGCCAAATACAATTTTTTTTTTTTTTTTATGGCCGAAACGCTGACTTTCTCTTGTGAAAATTATCTTCGTTCAAATGTTCAAAAATAGATAAAAATGAATCATTTCATCCTTTGCTAACGTCCAATCATTCCACCAAGTTTGGGCCAAATGAGATGAAAACAGTGAAATTGTCATAAAGACTTTGTAGTTAATTGTAGAGAAGTATATTTTAGACTTGTGGTCGAGCGGCTTTTATATCTTGTAGTAGTTTCCCCACCAGATGTCATGTAGTGACGGGAGAGGTAAAGAATAGTATGGGACTATTTTTATTTGTCTTGGAAATATTAAACAGGTATAATAGTATAAGTCCTGGGTAGCTACCTCCCTGTCTCGCTATCTCTCTCTCTCTCTCTGTTCTCAAGCTAATCTCCGTCTCGACCTCTCTCTAGGGTCGCTTGTCTCCTTCTGTCTAGCCTGTTCGGTGGCTAATCTAGGTCTGAGCTCTCTTTCCTAAATTCTGGTATAGCAGGGGTGTGTCACATGTGTTCCTCGTGGGTGGACTAGATCTTTCTCACGAGAGGACTGCTGACAGCTAACTGAATCATCTCCTTACTGGCCGCTGTCGTCAGCTTTCCCCGTGTAAGCGTTTAGCGCTGCTCGCTTCTAAAACACAACACCTTCTCATCATTTGACTTCCTGCTTCTATCTGTCTCTCTATCTATCTATTTATCTATCTATCTATTATGTAGTCCTATATTTGCTCGGCCGCGCGAAAATGACGTACCATCGACATTTAATAGTTAATATATATTAATACATACTACATACACATTATAATGAACTTATAAGCTAATTAAGTGAAATACATAATATTGTAAAGTAACATAATTGTATGAATATTGTATACATATATTATTCATAGTAAATAGTGATTATTCAGTAATATTACATTTTAAATAAGTTGAATACATATTGGAATAAATGCATTAAAGTAAATTATTTAACTGTAATACAGTATGTACTTGGGTTATTATAGTGAAATGCATACATGCAAGAATAAAAATAGTTTAAAATTAAGATTATTGTAAGAGTTACTAATATTTCATTTAAAGATAATGGTACTGGTCTGCCATATATGGGTCATTCTTCTTTGTGTTATTATTATTATTATTATTATTATTATTTTTTTTTTTTATATATATATAATTAATACTATATACAAAATACATACACTTCATTCAGGGTGGTTAACTGTGATGTTAACTCTCCCCCCACTAAACAATGACTCCAAATTAGCAATTCTTGCATGCATTCTGTGCATGGCCAACAGCAATACTGCAACCAGAATGCAGATAATTATGAAGACAGAAGGTGCTTGGCTATACACATAATATGGGTTGAACATACTCAAACTCAAATCTTCCCAGGGCTTCATTGTTTCATTGATCAGCTGCATAGTTTCAAACTTAGGTGAAGTCAGCTTAATACTTGTGCTCATGTTTAAGTCCATATCAGGCAGTGGGTGGAAATGTTTGTGTGTATGGTTGATAATGGCGTAGTGATTGATGGTGGAAAAAGTAGACATGGATGGTGTAAATACCGCACAGTAGTCTGGTGCTATGTATAATCCTGAGGCTGATGTATGAGATGGTGGTATATCTGGACAGACTATGTAAACTGATGTGTTATGAGGGAAATAAAAAAACTGCGAGTGTCCAATGCGTTGATGGTGTACAAGTTTATCTGGAGCAAAAGTGAAGTTGCAATGATGATGAATATTGTTATTGCTGATGATAGCCATTTCACAAGGGACCGTATCAGTAGGCTGAAACGTGAAAATGTACGCAGGACAAAGATGAACAGCATGTAAGGATGTGCGGCACTTTCGCTCAATCGTTGACTCACTTGCGAAAGTGACAGTGTCTCGTCTCTTGGAGACCATGATGAGTTCGGTGTCTGTGTTGATGTTGATGATGACTAAAGTGTTGTTGTTTCTATAGGGGAAGGGGTGTATTTGGTATACTGTGAACAGGTCTTCCGTGATGAATGGTACATGAACTATCACTGATGTTGGTGTTAGTGTTGCTTCCAAGTACGGGTAATATAGCATAAATTCCCTACTGCGGAACAATGGCTTCAATTTATGTTTATGTATGCCTTGACTAACTATCTGACGTGTAGCTCATGAACTGGGAGTAAGTCATTTGTGATCTTGCCATCACCAGCATTCGAAATTCCTTGCATAAGTGCCCTGAAATGATCTCTAGTGTTCTCTAATTGTAGTAGAATCGTGTCAATATGTTCTGTGATGATGGAGAAGTGCTGGAAAAGGGTAACGTTACCCTCTAAGTCATTTATTTTATCTATACTCTCGAGAGCTACGTTTTCTGCTTGTTTCAGATTTTTCACAATTGTTTTCATTGCTGAGTTCTGTCCTGTGATGAATTTATCTTGGTATGTTAGTACCTGAGCTATCTTATTAAATTTTTGTTTATTTCTTTAAGGTCATCCTCTGTAGCCAATCCAAAGATGTTCCCAAGAATTGCGCCGCCCAGATCGAACAAACCGCGCTTTTGGCGAGTACGTGTGATGTTGTTCCTGTCGCTCAGCACCTCTGTTCCATAAGATGGGAGATCTTGGATCATGACGAGCATAGTTGACTTCGCCTGTTCTAGTTTCCATTTCGCTAACTTCACCATTTCATCCACTTCCTTGGTGATATGTGATTGTGAAACATAATTCCCTATCTTGAAGTCCAGAGTTCGCATCGGCGTCGCAAGTCTTTCTATATAAGTAGGTAAGTCATACAAGTAATCTAGACTTATTTCAGTACTCATGACGTCCTTGACGATTGTAGTCGTGGCCGTTGGAGCTATGAGGCATCCTTGTCGTACTATATGCTTGGGGTCTAGGTGCGCATATACCCTTACTATGTATAGGAGAATCCATAGCATAAGTCCCTTCATCGTAACCTACCGAAAAAAAAAATCTATTAATTTCCTATAATGGTTGATGATAGTGATGATGTGCGTTACGGTTGGCTGTTATTTCATTTATAGAAGGAGTTTAAATCGATATTTAATTCTCGTAAATGATGTACTGTAGATTTCATTGGAATAGTTGCACCTATGTTCGATTGTTTGGTATATGACCTTAATTTCTTTTTGTAATCATTGTTGTGTTCTTGCTTGGTTTCTTGAGGTACGTTCACCTGTTCGGTTGTATCCGAGGCTGAATAATTATGTGATAATTCCCTTGAAACTCGTTTTAAATGGTCAATATGAACTTGTTTTTCCTCGCCACTTGAAAGTGACTTAATTAAAACTTTGTTTGCCTTTATGTTAATTACTCTGTATGGGCCCTCAAATTTAGGGGATAATTTATTGTCTCTCGTATGAATGACTCCGTAAACAATGTCTCCCTAAGCTGATAGGTGAATCTTTTGCCTTTTTGTTAAATGCCTCCGTCATTTCTTCCTTGGACATCGTTAATTGTTTTTGTACTCTTTTGTGTATGTCCTGGAATTCACGTAAACGGAGTTTAGAGTAATCATCGTAATTGTATATAGGCATGCTGTCACCTTCTAGGAGCTCATATGGTAATTTTTTATCCGTGCCATATATAATGAAATGTGGTGTGTCACCAATGGATTTATTTATAGACCCATTAATGGAGGCCTCTACTCTGGGAATCCAATCATCCCAGCTCGCATAATTTTCACTGAGAATGTGTCGTAGCACATCTAATACCTTTTATTTTGTCTCTCTACCAACCCATTCGATGCTGGGTGATAGGCCAAAACGTTAACCTTTTTAATGTTGTATTGTTTACATATTTCTTGTAAGATCTCAGAATTAAATTCTCCTCCATTATCACTTATTAATACCTTTGGGGTAGTAAAGCGACATATTACATTATCTGTTATTGCCTTTGCTACTGTCTCTGCTGTCTTATCTTTAATTGGAGCTAAAATGACATAACGGGAAAAATGATCCGTTGCTACGAATAAGTATAGGTTATTATTGTATGATAATGGCAACTTGAGTAAATCAACAGCGACAACGTCCCATGGTTGATGTGGTACTGCAATTACCCATCGGTGCAGGTGTGATTGGGTATCCTTTGTGTTTCGCACATGATTCGCATCTGTCTATATGATTGTGTATATCTCTTCGTAATGAAGGCCAGTAATATAATAGCTGGGCTTGGTTGAATGTCTTATCCTTTCCAGGGTGTCCTGCATGTGGGCTGTCGTGTATCATTCGTAATACTTGGGGTATCATGTCATTAGGTACTACCAACTGGTTAGTATTTCTTTGGCGTTTTGGTTGTTTAGAGTTAATTTTGTATAATGTATTATTGACCATTGTGAATTGTTCAAGTGGGACATGCAGTTTGGGTAATTGTATGTCATCTCCACTTTCTAACTTGTATATTACTTTTGACCATACTGGGTCAAGTCTTTGTGCCTTTGCGATATCCTCGTGGTTTGGGATATTTCCTTTGAGATCTAACGCCGCAACCTGAATTGTGTTCGGGTTCCTAGATAATGCGTCAGCTACTATATTCATTTTACCTTGTATATAATGTATTTGTACACTGTAGTTTTCAACTGTACATTTCCATCTTGCTCTCCTCCCAGAAAGGAGTTTTTCTTTAAACATACCCACCAGTGGTTTATGGTCGGTGAATAAGTGGATTTCGTAACCATATACCAAATCTCGAAACTTTTGTAATGCAAAAATCACTGCAAGTGCCTCTAAGTCTGTAGTGCTATAATTTTTTTCTGCACCTCTTGTTTGTCTGCTGGCAAATGCAATGGGTTGATTCTTTCCTCTTTTATCTTCCTGCATCAGTACAGCCCCTAATCCTTTAACTGATGCGTCTGTACAAATAAGAAATGATTTCGTGTAATCTGGATATGCTAAACAAGGTGCATTCGTTAGTTTAATTTTTAGATTGTTAAATGCCCTTTTTTGTTCTTCTTCCCATTGGAATACAGCATCTTTTTTGAGTAGTTGGAATAGAGGGAAGGCTATATGAGAGAACTGTGGTACGAAGGACCTATAGTACCCAGCCAGACCTAAACATTGTCTAACTTCGTCAGTCGTAGTGGGTTCAGGAAAATCTCTCACTGCCTGTATTTTGTCATCAGTGGTGTGAATACCATCAGAGCTTAATTTGTGGCCTAAGAAATTTATTTCCTTAAAGCAAAATTTGCATTTAGAAAGTTTAATTTTAATCCAGCATCACTAAGCTTTTGTAAGAGTAAGTCTAATTTCCTGAGATGATCCTTAATATTCCTCGTTGCGATAATAATATCGTCAAGATAAACAAATATTCCTTGTCCTAAAATTCCGGACAATACGTAATTCATAAGACGCTGGAACGTACCAGGGGCTGTCCTCAGTCCCATTGGCATTCTTGTATATTGATAATGGCCTCTGTTTGTTGAAAAGGCAGTGTATTTACGTGACTCCTGAGATACCGGAATCTGATAGTATCCGTTTAGGAGATCGATGGTCGAGAATATATTATTCTCAGGACCAATATTCTGTAGAACATCACTTAGCAATGGCATGGGAAATCTGTCTGGGATGGTGTGATTATTTAGTTTACGGTAATCTACTACCGCCCGCATTTCTCCATTTCTCTTGGGCACAAAGAAAAGGGGAGCGTTCCACGGAGAAACTGAAGGCTCAATAATTCCAAGCTTTAACATTTCATCGACATACTGATTTGCAAGCGTACGTTGGGAGTGTGGTATGCGATAAGCTGGTACGAAAATTGGTGGTGTTTCTGGGTGCACATTAATCATGTGATTAATCAAGTTAGTACACCCTAATCGTTCTCCGGGCAAGGCTACGGTGTCCCTGTGTGTTTCCAGCAGGGTTAACAAATCATTTTCTTCGTCAAATTCACCTGAGTGAATTAAATTCTCTTTTATTCTTTCTCTATCCGTAGATTTTATCTCACTTGTTACTCCACCAATATTTATTTCCTTCACAGGGGCTAAACATTTTTCAATATTAACTATGCAAGTTCCCTTCTTCAACTGAACTTCCCCATTCATGTGATTAATAATGAATATCTGAGTTAGCCCTTCGTCGTTCGTATGACATAATGCGTTTTCTAATGACAATCCTTTTACTTTACATAATTCTTCTAAGACAAGAACAGTACTATTCCGTAATTTGCTCTTTATGGTAACCTTCATGTATGAATTAGGTGGTATAACCAAATCATTAATGAGATGGGCTGGAAAAATTGATAAATCAGTACTGTTATCTGAGTCACTAATTCTGGAGGATGGGGTTGCTGGTGTAAGTGGATCTATACACTCATCTGTTTGTGTATGTTTGTTAAAGCCTTTAATATTACCAATTCTTTTTGGCTCTCTTCTACCAATCGGTGAGGGCTCTGAAAGTATTTCCTCTATAAATTCATTATCAAAGTCTATTCCATTCATTTGTGGGAGTATAGTTATGTTCTCAGTTCTCATGGATCTTAAGCCCAGTAACATATGAGCTTTAATTGCTAAGTTTTCAACGATATAGAACAATGCAGAGAATGGTCTTGTAGTTTCTGTGAAACTGAGATTTAATCTTATCATACCTTTTACTGTAATCTCTTGACCATCTACTGTGTTTAATTCTAAATCAGCTTCATCCAGAAAAGTTACTTTCTTTTTATTTTTAAGAATTCTATTTAGTTCTTCATGTGTTATTAAGTTCACTGGAGAGCCTGTATCTAAAAATAAGGAAACGTTTTGATCCTCACATACAGCTGGTATCAAGATACACTCATTTCCCAACATGCCTCCTATGTGAAGTTTAACCTTGTTCTTTTTTATGTTTGTTCGTTTTTTGTCATGACTTGGTCTTCCCCGATTTGAACATAGACACAATTTTTTCTACTGTTTTGCAATCACTAGTCCAGTGCCCTTGGTATCTATGATGCCTACAGTAAGGACCAAACCCTTGTGTCTTTTGATTATCCTCTTTTGCCTTGATAAAGCATTCATACCTTGTGTGTCCTGGTTTTGCACAGTAATGACACAGAATGGACCTATCCCTTGACTGTGACCTACGAGGTGATTTCCCATAAAAAGTGTTGTTTATAGCGCGAGACCTGCTCGGGCTGCGCGAAAACTTATGAAACTGCCTGTAGGAAGGCGTGTGGGAACGAGGTCTAGGCGTCTTTGTCTGTTTGGACTGCCTCATTTCAGGTCGCGATCGATTTTGTTCTCTGTTTGGGGTCGGTGTTGATGTTTTCACAGCTGATACTGTCTCAGGTACCCTGATTCTACCAGAATGTGCATGTGTGTCGACCACACCTGCTTTACTGCACTGCATCTCTACCTCGTTCATTAAGTCTAGTAAGCACATTCCAGGGATGTACGCGATTGTTTTGGCGATCTTAAGGGTTCTATCAGGTAATTTACACAAGGCAGCTACATAACCAATGATGTCCACGACGAGGTCTGGGGACATCTTTCCATCATCTGTTATCCACTTAGAATTCTCCAGAGTAGCTAATAGGGTTCTCTTGATTGTGGAGACATCAGCAGTTATTTCACTGAGCACATGGTTTGTAGTGTGCTCCCTTACAAGATCTACAATTTTATGTAATTCTGGAATTATACCTGGCAAGAAGTTCATACCTCCAGAAAATTTCTTCAGAAATTCAGTTTTAAATTCATCATATGTCCTAGCACGATGTAGCTTATCGGAGCGCAATAAATTGCTTGCTGGACATCTTTCCTGGCTTATGCAAGATGAAAAAATAGCAATTTTCTCTTGTTCATCTAGTATGTGGCGCTTGATGAACATTTGTTCGCACTGACTGATTAATGAAATGACATCAATGCGATCCTTGTCTGTGCCAGAGAATTTTGGGGCAGTCTTATCCTCGTGATACACAAAAACGTGAGGTGTGGTTTTTAGATCAGCAGTATTTGTTTCTTGATTCATCTTTAATGATTGCCCTGTTAATTCAACTTGTACGAGTTTATCGTTATGTGAGGGAATGGTAGAATATGTATGACCGGACCGGGGTGAACCCTGTTAAGTATATTGGCATACGTATTTAAGGCAGCTGCGAAGTCGATACTCTCAACATCTGAAGGGGTTTCCCACTCATCATCCGAAACTCCCGTATTTGTTTCCTTATCTATAACGTGTGGTGTGGGTTGTACAATGGGTGGGCTGTCTCTTAATTGTGAGTCTGATGTTGTGGCAATTTGTGTGTCATCTGGTATTAACGTGGGTGGTTGCGAAAATATTCCTGTCATTAAGATATGATGTTATGAAATACGCCTCTTGTTTATTTATGTCCTAGCAAACTAGATGATTAAATAAGTTGAATATAGCTAATTTTAGCACTGAGAAGAAATGAGCAAGTATAATTTTACCCACTTGATACAGATCGTAGAGGTGTGTCGTTACAAAAGTCGATCTCGGAAGAAAATACAGGTTTGATTGAAGATCTCTTGATAATTCTAGTGGTGTGTTGATGGACGATATTACTCAGGAAACTCCATGGCCTGGTATTTGTAGTGGTTAACGGCTGTCCCAGGCAAACCTCAACATAGAACGTCGAATTTCCAACTTAACTGTGAAAATAAGTGAATATGAGTAGGAGCTATGTGAATAATGAGTAATGAGTAGTGGGTGAGAAGTGCCTGGTGTCCGTCACACGTTGCTTGGCATGGCAGACTCGCGTTGTGATGTCATCTCAGCACATGGTGACGTCGGCTTCCCACACTGGTAGCTGTGGTGAGTGAATGAGTAAGCGATGAGTAACTTGAGTGAAGACGAGTGAGTAAGATGAGTTGTAAATCGTGTCTCACTCTTCGTTTGTTTGTTCCCTTTATTCTATGTGGAAGTTTTCTCTGTCCTTTTCTCTAGTGATTTATTCGTTGTGGGATGAAGACTGCCGCTACTTGTAGGTGCGTGTAGAAGATTATACAGACGACGTAGAGTTGTTAATTGTAGTTGATTGTAGATGGCTGTAGACTTTGTAGAACTGAAGCTAACCTTGTAGTCTCGGTTGCTTTTGTAGAAATTTGCTTTTAATTCGGAGACGATGTCCGCAGATTTGCTGATTTGTCGTTGCTACTTGCAAGGCGTCGAGTGATCTCTTGACCTCTGCATCAGCGTAATGATCTGGGAGACGGAGGGGCAAGAGCTGATATTGTTGGTTGTTGTCAATCTTGATATTTTGTAGGAATTTAATGTTGATTCGTAGACGAGGTTCGTATACGTTCGCTGCCACCAAATGTCATAAAGACTTTGTAGTTAATTGTAGAGAAGTATATTTTAGACTTGTGGTCGAGCGGCTTTTATATCTTGTAGTAGTTTCCCCACCAGATGTCATGTAGTGACGGGAGAGGTAAAGAATAGTATGGGACTATTTTTATTTGTCTTGGAAATATTAAACAGGTATAATAGTATAAGTCCTGGGTAGCTACCTCCCTGTCTCGCTATCTCTCTCTCTCTCTCTGTTCTCAAGCTAATCTCCGTCTCGACCTCTCCCTAGGGTCGCTTGTCTCCTTCTGTCTAGCCTGTTCGGTGGCTAATCTAGGTCTGAGCTCTCTTTCCTAAATTCTGGTATAGCAGGGGTGTGTCACATGTGTTCCTCGTGGGTGGACTAGATCTTTCTCACGAGAGGACTGCTGACAGCTAACTGAATCATCTCCTTACTGGCCGCTGTCGTCAGCTTTCCCCCGTGTAAGCGTTTAGCGCTGCTCGCTTCTCGCAAACACAACACCTTCTCATCATTTGACTTCCTGCTTCTATCTGTCTCTCTATCTATCTATTTATCTATCTATCTATTATGTAGTCCTATAAAATGTGACCGATTCACGACCTATGGCGTATTACCTTATGTCAATCGTGTACCGTGTCTAATAAAAAAATTAAACCCATGTGTGAGAAAATAGTAAAATAATAATAATAACGGCAATCGATTATGCCACTTTAGAGCTAGGCCAGGTTGAAGAAGAAATATAGGCAATACTACACTCTTGGAATCCTCTAACTGCCCAAGCATATACCCCCCCACCTCCCTGCACACCAGAAGAGTGTAACTGCCCTCACCCACCCCCACCCCAATCTTTTCTTTTAAAGGTGGGCGGAAGAAGAATGTCTTACGGACACATAACCCCGGTCCTTCAGATCCATTGCGCAGGTTGCATTGA
The DNA here is from genome assembly GCF_032717465.1 of Coenobita brevimanus. Lineage (NCBI taxonomy): Eukaryota > Metazoa > Arthropoda > Malacostraca > Decapoda > Coenobitidae > Coenobita > Coenobita brevimanus. The sequence continues at coordinate 7,228,420 of NC_137008.1, read as the reverse complement.
AATCTCTGGATTTTTCTTTTTTACTTCTTCATTATGAAAAGAAGCTACTAAGGACACAGGATTTACGTATCAAAAGGCACTGGTTCACTATAGGACACATAACTGTGTGAAATTTCATGACTTTTTAATGAATAAATTCTGAGGTCTGTCTGGCCCAGAAACGAAATCTCTACTCCTGGCCAGCCACCCTGCCGCCCTGCCTCCCAACTCTAAAGACGGACACCTGTTGATCCCAGTGATAACAAAACCCTCCATTGACGCTGTCAGGCAGAAGGTAAAAAGAATAAGAAATATGAAAGAATCGTTTTTGTCAGTTGTGCCTGATGTCTTGGCGTAATGCTTTAGACAATTTGGTATAGTTGCCTCTGTCATCTCAAGGGTGTGAGTGGTCTAAAATTATAAAGTTATAAAAGGATAAACATTGAAATATGAATTAATATGAAAATTAAGAAAAAAAGGGGACAGTTTTTTTTTTTTTTTTTTTTTTTTAAAGACTAGAAAAATGACAGGCAGTTTGTTTAAGAAAGTGACGATATGCGAAGATGGAAGGATGCCAGTGCTCCAACAATTTCCTGAACAAGGTCCAGACAGTAAAATTATGTATAATCCTATCCGTACATTTTTTGCATACCATTTTGTTCTACACGGTTGATTAATAGTTATACCATTATCATGACACTTTTGGGTGCTGTTTTGCTACACCATTATCTCTCTCTCTCTCTCTCTCTCTCTCTAGATAGATAGATAGATAGACAGGTTGAGATAGATAGGTGTGTGTGTGTGTGTGTGTGTGTGTGTGTGTGTGTGTGTGTGTGTGTGTGTGTGTCTGTGTGTGTGCGTACAGTATGTACTGATGGGAGAACGTGTCATTTTAATGCCTTGACTTTGGTCAGATGGTTTTTGGCACACAACGATCTCTACATCATCACATATTTTATTAATCCTGTGAAGAAGAAGGATATAATTTTCAGTAAAACGCCTTATATCATTGCACGAGATCCCGGTGGGTTCATCGGGTTACTGAAAAGGTCTTCCACTAGATATTTTTTTCCAGCCATTTAAAAGCTCTCAATATATTGAAAAGGGGAGAAGATATGGCTACGATATCTTAGTATTTTTGCAACGGGCTCTCATCGATATTCCGATATCTGGTGGATCAGAACCCCTCCGAAAAACAAAAACGATCAAATGGAGGGGTAAGTGAGCACATGTATTCCAGAGAAATTTCCCAGGTCTGTTCGTCTGGTTTCATAATGATTTTCTTGTACCATAATTTTAAGGGGGGCCGGCTCTTTCCAAAACGTTTAAAGGATACAAAATAGGGGAAGGAGGGCAGATATGATTTTGATATTTTCGTAAAAGTTCTACAATGGACTCTCATCCGTAATGTAATATTGTATTTGGGGGGCATGACTCCATCAATGATTCTTGGGAAAGTTATCCCCTTCCCCAAAATAACAGAAATAGGGGTAAGCCTTGCATAAAATTTCCTATGTGAGATTGCCTGGTTACTCTGAAGGTCTTCCACTATATATAGCTTTCCCACTATGATTTTTAGAGGGGTCAGCACCTCTTCACGTAGCTAAAGATTCTCAGAAACGGTGAACGAAGTGTCCATATGCATTTGATATTGTAGTACATGTTGCACAATGGACTCTCATCCGTAATGTGATATTTGGGAAGCGTATCCCCCCCAGCCCCCTGTGATTCTTGGAGTGGTCAGTCCCCTCCTAAAAATATAGACCATCAGAAATGTGGGAAAGAGCACATGGAGTTTTAAAAATCAGCATACATATCAACTGGGTAGGGTATTCAGCATCCATACGTTCTCTGACTGCACAGGAGGAAAGTGCACATCTGCTTTAGTAAAAATTTTCGTATACTTGTCCTACCGATATTTAAAACTTCTCTGGAAGAAAGCTGTGAAAGGGTTTGTAAGGTTCTCATTTTCAGAGCGTCCCAGTAGTGAAAGGATTGACAGGGACTCTGACTAACTCCGGTTCGATGCGTCACTCGAGCTGATTAAAATCACCAGGATAAAATTACGATAAGGAGCACTGAGTGTGCGCAATTCCTACGCCTTGCAATTGGCCCATGACAGATCATTTAGCCTAGCTCTGTGATTTTGATTATTGGTCAGTTGTTTTCAAACTTGAGATATACCATCCTTGCGTGACCATGAACCTGTCCACTAAGTTTGGTTCAAACTGAATCATAAATTGTCCTTGCTTTGTGACCTTGACATTTATTCTATTGTTCTCAACATTCAACTGAGTAATCTATGTTTGACCCGAGATCGTTCTACCAAGTTATATCCAAACTGAACAACAACTATTGTTAGCTAAAAGGCCGAAAGTCTGACAGTGTACTGTGTCTTAAATTTCGACCCTTTGTTCCCAAAACTGATATACTTCACCATTTGCTCACCCATTACCCTTCCACTTTTGTCTAAATCGGACAAAACTGTAAAAGCTGACCTAACCTCAACCTAACCGTTTGACCTTTTTCGGACAATAATATTCTCAACCAGTGGAAAATGAAACCCAAGACTGAAAAAAACAGATCATGAGTTATGCCATATTACGGCTAGAGGGATCTAAGAAGAAAGAAAAAGAATTAAAGAAAGAATATTCAGAAAATGGGGATTCTTTTCAATTGTTATGAAGTATTAACGTTATGTGTTAGCAACTTTCCGTGTTCCAGCTACAGAAAGACAAGAAAATTAGGGACATGTGCTTAAAATTATTTATTACCTCCGTGTTGGCGAATTAGAGTGGATTATATTTGTTAAGATTTATGGGCGCGTCGGCGCTGTCCCTATGTAGAGTGTCTATCAGCACTGAAGAAAAAGATCACTGAAATAAAGAGAATACTGAAAATTAACAATAAATTGATTTGCATGTAATTTGGCATTTAACAAAAAAAAAAAAAAAAACCATGATAGAAATTACGGGTCTTTGTGCCCCAGTATTGAATGATAGACATTCATTGAACATTGCATCAAGTGATTTGTTTTTTGTAATGTTTTGGAACTGTAGTCTGAAGCAAGAGGAAGCTTGATAATTAAATATTCATATATGACAGAGTACGTACTTAGGTACGAATATATGAATAATAAGGGTGGAGATGGTGAAACAACAGAAATGAACGTTATTAGTACAGTAAACGCTACAAACACTTACTTAGAACAGGCAGCAAAAAATAAAATTGAGATGAAGGCCGAAAGCGATGCATATTCGCATGAAAGGGTATTACTGAAGTAACAGACATGTATTCGACTCGGTCAGATGCATTAGCAGTGTCTAATGCAACGCCATATTTTCACCACACCCTAAAGATGAAGGATCTGATGTTGGACGTCCTTGACGGTACACAATCTAGTAATCAGGATAATTATGACAAGGGCGATGGCAGTGCATTCATCTCAGGATATGTTAAGTGGGTTCGAGGATTTTTAAAAAATTTCCTTATTCTTGCAGCTGGTCGTTTCAGCCGACTGTAATCATGTAACACTTGTATGTACTTTCACATGTTGCTCTCCTTCTAGAGACAATCCTTAAACATTTGTACTTCTCTAACCTCGGCGATGTTTAATTCTGACTCTGAGACTTCCTTTGATGATAACAGTGCAGTGAATCCAGTATGACCTGACACATGTATGGAGATTGATGCAGAGTTTAGATTTACTATTGTTTAAATCCTTTGGAAGATATGTAGGAGGATGAAAGCTCATTTTTCAGGTTGCTTGAATTAGGTCAATCCTACAACAAACAGAAAGAACGGACAATGAGAGTGGAATGGTGGAGGCGCCAAAGAGAGAACAAAGGGGGGAAAATTAAAGAGAATGGATGAAAGGAGAAAACGAGGGGAAGCGAGGCAAGTTATGACGAGAAGCAATGGTCTGAGAGAGAGAGCAAGAGAGAGAGAGAGAGAGAGAGAGAGAGAGAGGGGGGGGGGGAATTCAGGACGAGGAGGAATGCGGGATTATAACCTACTACAGCAAGATGTGTAATATCCCTGAGCTGGGGCAATCCTGTGGGAACCTTAAAGTAGCCTCACGCACCACTTACTGCCCACCCATTTATTTAAAAAAAAAATGACATTCCAGGCTGAGAGACTTTCCAAAGAGATATGATATTCATCCAATTCAAGTTGCTTGTACAAACTGCGATCAAATCATCGGGTGATAGAGGGAGTGGGAGATACACTGAGGAACAAAAGCTGAACTGCACGGCTGCATACAAGAGAGACAGACTTAGGAGTTAACTCCTGGGATACAGTTAGACGGTAAATGAGTCAGAGCGTGTAGTTGACGAGTGCTGAGTGCCTGCCGTACTGGAGTAGGAAAGGCAGAATTTAGACAAAAGAGAGAGAGAGAGAGAGAGAGAGAGAGAGAGAGAGAGAGAGAGATGCAACAGAGGCAAAAATAGAGGTAAAAAGAAATTCATTAATCAATCAACCAGTCAGACAGTTAATCATTTATCTATCTATCTATACATACATTTACAAGGCGTCCCGGGAGAAAAGGACGTAAATTAGGGAAAAGATAGATGATGGAAGTCAGAACCAAATATGTTAAAGCAATTTGTGTCCAAATGTCAGTCGTTACGGAGCAGCAATTACCGATGACCTCATGCGCGAATAAGCTGTCTCATATCTCATCCATAGGGTAATCAGTAATTCTTGTTCTGTATATGTTGAGATTTTAACTCACGTTGATAAAGAATTTGTTGTTTAGCATTCCCTCATCTGTCATTCCCAAACTTATGCCCTTTCCTCCCGAGACACTCTTTATACATACATACCGTGAAGAGAGAGAGAGAGAGAGAGAGAGAGAGAGAGAGAGAGAGAGAGAGAGAGAGAGAGAGAGAGAGAGAAAACACTTTGCCAAAGAGAATGTGACTGAAGGAAATCACGGAGTGGAGCAAAACTGATATGACAGAAGATCTTTGGCTCGACCCTGACTCACCGTCGGCGATGTAAAGTTAATTGTTATCCTTAGTTCCTGCGCCATAACGATTTTTCGCGAGCCATGTCCTGGAAGATGTGGAAGAGAGCTAGGCTAGTATCCAAGCAGTATTCCACGATCAGTTATTTAGATCTAGTCCATGTGATGTGACTAGACCTCGTTGGGCTCCAGTACCGCAGAGAGAGAGAGAGAGAGAGGTAACGCAAGGTCGAAAAATACACATAAACTAAACAATCAACTGTGCATAGTTGAGAATGTTGAAACTACCCCAATTTCAGAACACTTAAGGTCGTACTATAAAATTCATGAGGTCAGGCGGTCGAACGACGACGTTTATTCGTCAGACGTTCCTATGCGTCGGTCATCCTTACTATGAAAAATCTGGACCGTCAGTCTTGGCGACACCCAGATCAGGCGCTTGAATGCCGCGACAGTCGCTAGATTGGATGAGGATATGCTGCATGAGCACTAACAGCGCGCGAATTTTGAATGTTTCTTCTATGTAATAAACCAGACACATCACTAGCCCATTCTAAACTGTTATTTTTGCGTGGAAAGATGCATGTATGTGCTAAAAGTAGTAAAAATTGACGGTAGACCACATAAAGAGGTTGCATATCCGAGCAAGATTCATTATACTGTATAGGTTAAGTATGAATTATGATTTAGCCTCATGTGCCATTATTTGGATGCAATAGTTGTTGACGATACCTAGACAAATTTATACGAGCAAAGTGAATGTATTATTGCATACTTCATAGACTTCCATAGTATGTTTCCTTGCAGCCCACTAATCAGTAACTGTACAGCAGTATATCCAGATTATGTGCACGTCTTTTCATGTAGGAGTACATCCTATGCTCCTAATTTATATTGCAAGATGAAAATTCATAATCATTACAGAATTATTTTAGCATGGAGACAGCTTTGCTTCTTTATAAAGCAGGTTAAATGGCGACATCCAGTGCAGCACTAACACATGACGGGGCCATGACCAGCAGACCACGCTTGTTAATATAGGCCATCAGATGCGTACTGTCACAGTGGTTTGTTCAGTTTCTTTATACAGTATCTGGCTCTTGTTTTTCTTAACTACAGTATACTACTGCCACCTTCCGTGTATCAGATATTACTGGTAAATTTCCAGTTTAGCTCAGTAGCCTAACTATACTTCTCTGACTAATGTAAGAAAGCCTTGGTTTAATCGCGCTTGTTGTAATGCTGTCCACAACGAGGAGAGGGCCTATAAAGGGTACCAGAGCCAACCTACCCTTGAATCACATCATTTTTACGTTTCTGCCCGGAATCGTGCTAAGTCTGTTCTTCACTCTGCTAAAAATAATTTCATCCGTACTAAATGCTCTCAACTCTCCAACTCGAATTCTTCCCGCTCCTTCTGGCACCTTGACAAGAACCTTTCTAACAACTATTCCTCTTCATCCTTCCCTCCTCTTTTCCGTTCTGATGGTTCCGTATCTATTTCTTCTACTGATAAAGCAGATCTCTTCGCTCAGACTTTCTCCTCCAATTCCATCTTAGACGATTCCGGTGCTGTTCCTCCATCATCTCCCCCCTCTGATTTACTCATGGCTGACATTAAAATTTCTTCAGCTGATGTATTTTCAGCCATCTCAAGCCTCAATACTAACAAGGCATATGGGCCTGAAGGAGTCCCTCCTGTTGTCCTCAAGAACTATGCTTCTGTGCTTACACCCTGCCTAGATAAACTCTTTCACCTTTGTCTATCAACTTGTACCTTTCCTTCTTGCTGGAGGTTTGCTCTCATTCAGTCCCAATGAAGGGTGGCCATTCCCAACCCTCTAACTATCGTCCAATTGCTTTAACATCCTGTGTCTCAAAATTTTTTTCGAATCAGTTCATAATAGAAAAACTTAAAGCATCTTTCCTATCACAACCTTCTTTTTGATCGTCAGAATGGGTTCTGTCAGGGACGCTCCACTGGCGATATTCTCACCTACCGTTCAAACTTCTGGTCATCCTCCTTTTGGGACTTTGGCGAAAGCTTTGCCATTGTACTTGACATCTCAAAGGCTTTCGATCGAGTCTGGCATAAATCTTTAATTTCCAAACTGCTCTCTCACGGTTTCTATCCTTCTATCTGTGCCTTCATCTACAGCTTCCTTTCTGGTCGTTCTATAGCCGCTGTTGTAGACGGCCATCGTTCTTCTCCTAAATCTATCAACAGTGGTGTTCCTCATGGCTCTATCCTATCACCAACTCTTCCTTCTACTTTCAACGACATTCTAAGCTGTACATCTAACCCTATCCACTCGTACGCTAATGACTCCACCTTTCTCCTCTCCATTCGATTCCCGCAACCTCCATCTCAGCAGTTGCTTCAACAAACAAGGGATGAGGCTATGGCACACCTAATGTCTGACTTGGCTCATATCTCTGACTGGGGTAAAAATAATCTTGTTGTTTTTAATGCATCAAAGACTCAGTTCTTACATCTATCAACCCAACAAAATCTTCCGCAGGTATACCCACTAATATTTAATAATATTCAGCATAATCCTGCATCATCCTTGAAGATGCTTGGGGTTTCTTTCACTCGGGACTTATCTTGGAAAGATTATATTACATCTCTTGTAAAATCTGCTTCTAAGAGATTAGGTGTGCTAAGCCGACTCCATGCCTTCTTTACCCCTGCACAATTGTTGACTCTATACACGGGTTTTATCCGCCCCTTTGTAGAGTACAACTCTCATGTGTGGGGAGGCTCCCCACATATAGTTCTTCTCAGTAGGGTGGAGTCAAAGGCTTTTCGTCTCATTAACTCTCCTCCTTTTACAGGCTCCCATCAACCTCTGTCTCTTCGCCGCATCGTTGCATCTTTATCTCGTTTCTATCGCTACTTCCATGGTCACTTCTCCTCTGGACTGTGTGCTTGCATTCCTCCACCTCTACGACGGGCACGCAGCACCCGTCTAGCAGGAAACTCTCATCGTTTTTCTGTCGAACTCTATAATGCATCGAGTTCTTCATTTAAACAACAGGTCAACTCTGGACCTCTCTCCCTCTGTCTGTATTTCCTGCTAGCTATGATCTCCAGTCCTTCAAACGCAGTGTGTCCAGGCATCTCGAAATGATCGGATCTTGAATTTGGTTCTCTCTAGTATTTTGTTTTTCATTTGGAAGGAACAGTTATTGCGGGCTCGTGGCCTTTGGTTCCTTCTTCCTAGCATTAAAGAAAAAAAAAACGTGATTATTACCTTCCCCTTCAAACAGTGTGTAATGATTTCTTAAGTTTCTTAGTACAGTAATTCTTCTTCTGTCCCAGTCTGCTAGAGGTCTTACCTCTTTTCCCAGAAAATTTTCCACCTCTATAGTACTTTCATCCAAATCCGTTTTGTACATATTCAATCTGCTTATTGTTCCGTTTTCCTAGGTTTGTCCTAAATTACTCATATGCTTGATGCTGGTCTTCACTAAATATTTATCTCATAAATTCCTGTTTGTCAGAGTCACTGGTTAACTGCTATATTCATGCTGCTGTATAACCCTTCCACCCAAACCAATATTTCCTTACACCCATCTACTCCTCCACTACAGTAACTATCATTACTATCTAATTAACCATTTTTTTTATATTATATACGACAGTACAGGCCATTTCCTTAGGCTTGTGGCAACCAACAGGTAAGAAAAGTTTAAGGGATAGGTAAATGCCTCAGGATTTTTTTTGTGAATTTCACAAAATATCTGCTTGTTTTACTAAAAAAAAAAAAAAAAAATGTATGAACACACTTATGTTCAAATTTGGGTGGTTCATTGAAATAAGTAAATATGTAAATATTTTGACCAACATCCAAACCAACTGATTCTTTTGCCTGTGGTACCTTTACCTAACTTTATCTTACCTAAATCAGCTTGTTAATTTATTTTGATCCAAAACTAACTACATATTTCAATAAAGAACTTAAGTTATTTCATTTATTTGTTGGTGTTGATGAAAAAATTATACACTGCCTTTTTACCCATTACTGTAACTTAAAATACTGTATATGGGAACAATAAGCTGGTGAAAAATACAGACCTAACTATTTACCAACTCTGACCTAATTCTATATGTAATTTCTGCCATGTAATAAAATAGTATACGTATATTCTTATACGTTATACTCGTATACGGTACTTATTGTGCCTCAGTTGTGGAGGAAAAGTAGTACTGTACTCAGCGAAGTGCTGTGACTCATGTTGGCAACCACTGCAGCAGCTTCATGAATCAACTTTACAAACTGTAAGTGATGTATCTCAAGAAGCTCTCCGTCATGCCTTAAACGTTCAACCTTTAGCCCAAGGATGTTCTCTTTATTTGATCCTCTGGGCCGATAAACATTTTTCTTACATAGGAGAGACTTCTCTCAGTAAAGTGTTAATGGTAACATCAACTATTAACTAAGGTAATTGATGTAAGCATGCATTTTTGCTTTCCATATCAGAGCTCAAAAATTTTCTTGCGTCATTTCCGGCCTGAGAAATGCACAGCCAGACTTTCATTTGGACAAAATTCCGGAGTGTTACGATGCTACAATTTGACGCAAGAGAGAGAGAGAGAGAGAGAGAGAGACAGAGACAGACAGAGAGAGAGAGAGAGAGAGAGAGAGAGAGAGAGAGAGAGAGCGACAGACAGACAGACAGAGACAGAGAGAGAGTTGGGTGTGAAGCTAAATTGGATTAGTCTCACGTCACCACAGTGCCAGAAAATATAGTTCTGTAATCTTTGGAAATTGTAAACTATCAAGCAGAAAATAACAATAAAAGACAGAAAGACTGATTTAGTCAAAAGACTTATTGACAAGTTTAATCAAATTTGACATTTCAGGGCTAACACATCTCTAAATTAATAAAAAAAAAAAATGGTCTGAACACATGAATAAACCAAAAATATGTCACGGAACACATACAGATAATGAAATTCTCTTGCACGAGCGAAAACCGTGAGAAGTTCGTCCCTTTCCTTCCCTTGGAAAGAACAAGGACAAACATCTGAGCGAGTCATTAATTATTATCTCAGTACCGATACCTGTTCCACGTACTAAAAAAACGCGTATACTGTACCTAGTGGAATGTAATAATGGGTGTAGTACACTGAATCTCCTCCTGTCCCAAATGCTCTCCTGTTCCTGTGTTTTTTTCGTCTCTTGTTTCTGCATTCTATCCATTCCTACATCCTGACAGTCTGAATATTTTTTTCTTCTAGTATAATTCAAAATGATACGTCTGAAGTGATTAGTAACAGATTTTGATTAGTCTGTTCCCTGTAGTTGTCATCCCCACATCTGTGTTATTACCAAACTAAAACTTTTTCTCCAGAATTGTAATTACAATAGACTTCAGCTGTCATACCTTCCTTTGCAACCCCTACCCCGTCCATTCACCAGGCACACTCCATCATACTTCTCTTTTTCCACATCATACTCTTTTCCAAGAGGCCATAGTCATTTAGTTCCTTGTCTATACCGTCATTCATTTTTTACTCTTTCTCACCACCTCCCTTTGTTGACTGTGTGTACAATTACTGTTATTTGAATAATGATGCTTTCCACTCTCCCTCACCAACTCACACCTCCTATTTCCACTGTTCCCAACTCACCCTTCTGTCCAGCTTCACTGCCCTCTGTTCTTCCTAAGTATATTATATTTTGGGCTCAGAGACCAAGGTATGTCGCAACCTGTTGTGACAGATATTGCTAGCCATGCAGATTGTGAAATTAGGGTGGATCGGGTTACGTTAGAATAGCTTATACTTGAGTGGGAATTTTTGCTTTCAAGGTGGTTAGGAAAACTAAATAATGCATTGTGTTACTTTGCAGTCTCTGAGTCGAACACATGCATTTCAAAAGTGAAACGACGAATATTATGGTTCAGATATCCATCAATACAAATGCCATCAATTCAAATGTAGGCGGTGCAGACCTTTCACATATAACAAGGTGGAGACTGTATCAAACGTAGTAAAATATGTAAGTAGGTAAAACACGAAAACGAATACATGGCTACAAAGATGAGGGCTCAGTGAATTATATAATGGTTTATTTCACTAAGGTCAGTGTTAATATCGCTATTTTACGGTATCTTATTCCACAAACCCAAATCCCTACTACTGTTGTTGTTGTTGATGATGTTGTTGTTGCTCAACCCCGGTCCGGCTGATCGAGCAGACCCGTCGACCGCAGGCAAGCAATCGCCCCTGTTGTGTTGTCTCATTGGTTCCTTACACCGCTGGTGTTGTGTCTGCGTCTTGGTTTGGCATGTGCTGTGCAGTACTCCATTATGTGTACTATTTTGCGTGCGCTTATTTAACAAGCAAGGCATGTGTTATCTGTGATTCTACTCAACCAAAATTTAAGCTGCTAGTTTAGGAGGTCTGGGTCATGTCCTCCTCTAGCCTAGGTAAGTAAACTCCATAATCTCTTTTAAAGGACACCTCCGAATGGTAGATGTCTGCAGGGGGGGGGGGGAGGTAAGAGTTTCTTCACTGTTAGTGTTGGGGTGACTAGAGGTATAATATTGTTGTAGAGGATTTGGTAATATTTACATTGCGATTATTCTATGTGCCTAGGTGTGCTGTGTCTCTGTACTGCAATGACGGGGATGTTGTGTTAAGCTGCAGCATAGATATGTGTGCCCTCCATACAAGGTATTCTGACAGGAAAGTCTTTAGTTTTAGCGTGTAAGTAGGCTGTGGGAGTGGTTTTGGTGAAGACAGAGGTGATGCGTAGGACGTTGCTTTCAACGATTTGCAAGGAGTTGTAGTGGGCATTGGATAGGATGGTAGCTCATGCCGGGGACACATGAGACATCACTGATCTAATGTAATGCTTGTAGAGTAAGGAAGGAGTTCCTTTTTGTTGTCCAGATTTGGTCTTGCCGTTGTTCTGAATGCACTGAGTTTGGAGATGAATCGCTACTTGATGTCTTGTGCATGATCCTTGAAGGTAAATCCGGTGTTGAGCTAGTAGAGGAGGGTGTGTGGCACTCGTATATTGTTAAGTGTAATGTGTGGGGAGTACCTGAGTATACGCTTACTGCTGATGATGAGTGTGGTGATGGATTTGGCTGGGGCGATCGCCAACCTGTTGTCCTCCACCTAAGGCTACAGTGTGCAAGCTGTTCCTTCAGTGTGATGTGTGCTTCTTATGATGTCATCTGCATATTAAGCTATGTCTGTGGGAGATTGTGGTGTGGGGATAGCATGCATGTATTGGCTGAAGAGTGTGGGTGAAAGAACAGAACCCTGTGAAACTCCTTCAGGGAAATTTCATGTTCGTGATGGCTGGGCGGGAATGTAACATTTACTTGTCTACCAGACAAATAGTGTGCAAGCCAGACTTTGGTGATGTTTTCCATGTTAGTGTTCTACATCTTTAGTTTGTATTGGAGGACAGCATCGAAGGCTATACTGGTATGTATTGTTGTGAGGAATGTACTTTGTATGGGTCTGAGATTTGTCAATAGAGTGTTTGTAGCGTGCTGTGATCTGAATCTGAGTTGTGAAGAAGCAGGGAGGATATGGGGAGTTAGTTTGCTGAGAATGTGGCGTTCAGTTATTTTGGATGGTGCCCTGAGTAGTGATATGGGTCTGTACTTGCCTCCCTCCTCTTTGTTTTAGTGCGATAAAGGCTGGCGATGGCCGTGGCGGTGGTGGCGGTGGTGAAATGGGTTTGCACGGTTGGTAGTTGCTATTTTCACCTTTTCCTTATATTACTCCGTGCACATTGAAAAGCGGACATGAGGCAGCCAGCACAGGGGAATACTGTTACTTGGGATACGGTAGGCATAAAATATCGGAAATCTAGTCTAGGAGAAGTGACCTAACTGCACCTTGACCTTTCCTTTCTTAACGTGAAATATACCTAACCTCACTTCATAATGTTCTCCCTGTTCTTGCTTAACATACTTAACCCTGGGGTCGGCAAATACGTATGACTAGTACCCCATGTCAAGAGCTGGGAGCATTGCCGTTACCCCGCCCAACAGGAACTCGTTTAATGGCTATATCGATAAAACATGGCAAACCAAGATGTTTCCCATTAAAAAAAACAAGTAAAATGAGACAGACAGACAGACAGACAAACAGAGACAGAGACAAAGACAGAGACAGACAGAAATTATAGTTTTCTGCGGCCTCGACCCATGAAAATAATGGTGGCGTGGCTAATATTTCACCTGGATCGCCTTCTGGAGGATTTTAAATTTAACTTCAGTTGAAATTCTGTGTACACTAGATCTGGAGTAGACCAACATTACCAGGAGTTCCAGTGAGTGACACAATTCTGCTTCTATTTATACGGTGTACGACTGTTATGTAGAAAATCCAATAATTTCTGTTGTTTGATACGATAATCCAAATATCAAAAGGTAACATCTATTTGAACGGAAGCAGACCAGGGGCACCACTCGTTAGCTTGCCAAAATTGGCTTACCTCATTTTCTAGACATAAGTTGCGCTCATAATAACTGCCTTTATCCAGATGGGCCTCGTTATCCCCCAGAAAATTTAAATCATCCCCGGTGGGTTAATTTACCCCAATTGCCGACTCCTGCTTCAACGCAACCTAGGCAACCCAAGCCTGATAAAACCGTACCCTGTTCTTTCCTTCCACAAAACTTTACTCAGCGTCACCTAACAAAAATAAATAAATAAATATAAATGATAATAATAATAATAATAATAATAATATAATTAATAATATAAGTTCGTGAAGATTCAAGGCTAACTTAGCGTAACGTTTTCGAACCTAACATACATATAACTTCACTTTCGTCACCCTCCTTAACCTACATTTTTCATCCTTTCCTTAAATTTGTCTCGCCTGAGCCAACCTAACCAAACCTAACCCCGCTTAACCAATGATCTGAACCTCTGAACTTAATCTAAATCCACTCTAAATGCAACCTGTCCTCGCCGTCTTCTACGTAACCTAGTCTAAAAATCTAAGTAAGTTAACCTAACATAACCTGAACTACAGATAACTGGGCATAACCTAACATAACTACATTTTGTCCTTCATTCCATAACCAAAGTTAACACTGACTGACCCACATCAACATAATCTGCCATAACCTACACCAAACTAAACAGGCCCAGCTCAACCTTCCGTTTAACTAATGTCATCTAACAAAACAGTCTAAACCATTTTTTTTTTTTTAACCATAAAAAGACTAATAGCCTTTCTTAACCCGAACCTGGTTCTTCGTATACCAAACCCGATCTAATTAAATAAATTGCACGTCTGTCTCATGACATCGATCCTGATCACTTTCCCTAGGAAAATATAGGCTAAATGTATTTGAGAAAGTGAGGTCAAAGTACAGTAACGTGATTGGCTTTGTTACCTGGTGTTGGAATAAGATAAAAACGTAGTTTACTCACGGTTCGTTCAGTTCAAGAAATAAGGGCACGGGACGTACTTTAAGTTATTAATATATATATTTATATGTTTAATTATTTATTTAAAGTAAGGTGCAGGATTATCTTAGATTATTATGGTTAAGTAAGGTAAGGTTAAGGATGGAAAGGAGAGAACAGTGTTAGATTACGTTAGGTCAGGTCACACTGGGATTGACTGCCAGGTAGTTGATTAGGTCCTCTTGCATGAAACTGGATTGTGCAGGGTTTGATTAGGTTAGGTTAGATTTGGTTAGATCAGGTTGATAACAATATAGTCGATGAATTTACCTTTAAACTTGTGCGGGTTATGTGAATGTCTCTCTGACATTTTGATTACAATACAAATCCTCCCCTTGGTTGTTTTTTGTCTGATTAGGAGAGTATGATTTCACATCTGCTTGTTTGTTTCTTTGTCTGCCTGTCTGTCTGTCTGTCAGTAGGTTTACCCCAAAACTAAAAGAGTGATGTGGACCAAAATTCGTGGGTAGATAACTCATGTCCCAGGTAATAATCGATTAACTTTTGCCACAGATCCGGATCGTATTAAAGATTCTGGATTCGGAAAACATTTTTTTTTTTTGAAACCCTAAACAGTGATGAGAAAACCTAAAATACTATGAGTGATTTGGAAACTTCGTTCCCCATGTCGGAGAGATGTGCTTCACTGGGTGCCCTTCTAGTTTCAGATTGTCCTAGGCTTTACCGTAGTAACTTTCTTTTTTTTTTACTGAATATATAACAGTATATATATATATATATATATATATATATATATATATATATATATATATATATATAGAGAGAGAGAGAGAGAGAGAGAGAGAGAGAGAGAGAGAGAGAGAGAGAGAGAGAGATAAATAGGTAGACAGACAGATAGATATATAGATAGATAGATAAGTAGACAGACAGATAGATATATAGATATAGATAGATAGATATAGATATACTATATATATATATATATATTGCTGATATTTTTCTTAAATTCCAGTGCTTCAGAATCATCTTTCCATACACTTACGATTATACTTTATCTCTGAGTGTTTGCTCTTGTATCACGACTGCATGCCTCCTACATTCCACGCTGCTTCAGTTTCTACTTCATTAAAATTTTCATTTATTTTCTTTGTGATAATGTTTGCTCTGTCCATCAACAGCAAGCAGTGTTCCAAATTTAACTAAGCTTTGCTGCCTTTTTTTCTCACTGCTGTAATATTTGGCTGTTTCTTTCTAATTATCTTCTCCCTCTGCATTCTGAAAACATGTATTACACGAATTCCCACCATTGTGTGGTTGTTGTCTAATTTTACTTAGATCAGTACTCTTGCATTTCTTACTGACCGGGCATGTGATTTGCCAGTTTCATAACTTGGTGTCTTCGAAATCTCCTTTCGCTCTTTTATTTTTTCCCATTGGAAGAAAGTATTTACGAAACTTTGACTTCCTTTCTGCAAGTTTTATTACTAGATTTTTGCCTCTTGCTAACAGAATGCTTATTCCAAAGTGTCCTCCTGCAGATTCATTTGTGCTTCTCTTGGTTACTTTGCATAAAATCCTCCCATGGAGAACCTGTCTTGGTTTCTGCATTTTCTTATAGCCTTGCACATACACACACACACACACACACACACACACACACACACACCAAGATCTTCACCCTTCTATTCTGATGCTAGGTTAGGGGTTTTCAGGCTTTTTCTATGCACTAACCCATTTACACTATAGGTACCGACAGTGTCCCCTCAGTAACGGTGACTAAATAAAGAAGTGGCTTTAAAATAAGTGTATACATTCTTAGTAAAAAACGCTGTCTGTAAATTCATGTTGCCCCTAAACTAGGGTTAATAATAGTCAATGGTTTTCAGTGAATGTTAAAACGTTTAAGATTTTCAGTTAATGCCACATTCAACGAACAGTTAGCCACCATCCAGACAGGCAGACTGTAGCACCAGTTGAATAGGGCCGTACTCCCGAGGTGGATGGAAAGCTGATTACAGGGAGAGCTGGAGCTCTTGTTTCAACGGCCCTCAAGACTAGCCTCAGGAAGTTCCCCTTTGATGAAATGAGTCAGTGTTTCTGTAACATTGGGAGTAGGGCAACATACTCTTCCATGCATTTCCTCCATCCACCTACACAAACTACATGCACATTCCAGACCACACTTGATGTTTCAAAATTGGCAAAAGTAGCATCTCAACACCCAGCCTCGGAGTCGTCATGGGGAGGGGGGACATAAATGCCCTCACCATCTGCCCTTCTCTCAATTATGATCATATGAGATGTATTGGACTATTTTCCGACTATATTAATTTCTGCAACATTCGTGGCCTTTCCTCTAATGTTCTCTCTGTTGAACACCACCTCACCTCACCTAAACCTCACATTTACTTACTCACCAAGACCCATCTGTTCGAAACAACTGATAGCAAATCCCTCTCAGTATCCTACTATTTTCTCAGTACTCATTTTAAAGTCAAAAATGGTCGCTATGTGTATGTATGCAACAAAATTGCTTACTCTCATGTTCCTGAATTTGAATCCTCTGAATTGTCTACACTTTGGCTTCGACTATCCTGTCATTCTTAGACTAATTATATTTGTGCTGAATACTTATCCCTAATTCTACCGACTAAGAGAAATTATTTGATTTTCTTACCTCTGAGATGGAACACATTCTACCAATGTCTCCTTTGTCTGAAATCTGCATTTTAGGTGATTTAACTGTTCACCATTGCCTTCGGTTCACCTCCTCTCCATTTATGGGTCCACTTGGTGATAAGTCTTTATCTTCTCTGCCCTTAACCCTACAGCTTGGATGAAGGCCATGGCCATCATAAAACAGGTGTTCGGGATGGGACGGCATGGATGACAGCAAAAGATGCTATGCGTTTCCCACAAGCATTTGAATTTATACCCATTTTCTGTGGTGGTCAGCGTGCGACTTAAGCACATAGGAGGCTATACTGCCAGTCTACCACGGGAATCAAGAGGGGTGGGAGCGATGTTTTCTGAATGCACATAGTCTGATTCAAGGTAAAGAGAATGAAAGGTAGTTTCATGGGGGGGGTGAGGGGGAGCTAAAATACATCTCGGTCTGCGCATGACGTCATAGTTAATACAGACTGCAGCTCATCCTGCTCAACACACGCCAGTCACACACACACACATGCCTGTGAATAGGTACTCCGTTTTCTGTTTTTAGGGGTGGCTATGGGAATACAGATAATTTTGTGAACATGCCAACAATTTGTATAGTTCGTGGATGCAAATCCATTCATGTGAAAGGTGACAATAGAATACATTTTCATGCACTGCCGAAAGATGAAGAACTTAGAAAAAAATGGATTGAATTATGTGACACAAAGAAAAATCGGTCATCTGGTTTTGTATGCAGCGGTCATTTTGAGAGTACTGCCTTTGAACGCAACCTTAAGTATGAATTGCTTGGTTTACCAGTGCCTCCTGGACAAAGGAAATTCAAGAAAGGAGCAGTGCCTACTCTTCAACTACCGAGTTTAACAAGTAAGTTCCATTACTGTGTGAGTGTGTTGAGTAGCGACTTGTATGAACATTCATAATACAAAAGCAAACCATACATACAGATGGTTTTCTGTCAAGCTCCCGTTTTCTTCCACCACCCCCACCTCTCTCTCTCTCTCTCTCTCTCTCTCTCTCTCTCTCTCTCTCTCTCTCTCTCTCTTATTAACTTTGACGTCACAGAATCTGCGCGGCTCGGGGGTGCTGTACTTACCTCTCAGTATACTCTTCTCTTTACCTTGGTCTGATTCTCATACCGTCATGAGCGGACACTCGGTTTCTACCACCTTCACCTCTGCCTGGTCTCTCTGTTATGTAGGGTAGGGGTTGAATAATAGTTCAGTTAGGAGAGTTTTAGAGATGACAGTATCAGTATTATCGAGTGGAGTGACAATGCTGAGAGCAGGAGTTACTGCACAGAGTGTAAAGAGAAGCACGCTGGCCACGCTTTATGATCCCCTCAGCCTCCTTCCCATTGTCTTTTCAGTGCTTACCTGTAACCACAGTCTCAATAATATTCACATCACCACAATCTGATATTTTGCTGATGTTTGGGGAATGTAACATATTTGGTGTAAATTTGTACATATTAATGAACAAAGAATGGTTTTGAGAAAAACGGACAATTTCAGTGATGAGCAAAAAGATAATAAAAGTAAGGATTGATATTCACTTAATGAAGTACGGTTGTAAAAAAAATAAATGTGAGCTATACAGCATAAGGAAAACTACAAATAAGTGTTACAATGACCAAAAAATCTCTATTTGTGGTAAGCCAGTTGTGAAGTAAGAACTTGGCTAAAACAGTGATTTAAAAAGTTAAGAAAACTTCGGGTATAAGATAAGAAAACATTATGAATAACTAAAGCAGGGGTGGGGAACCTTTCTCATATTAACCCGAGGGGTCCCATTGACATATGGATACATCACCACGTTTTGTCATGGTGACACCTGATGACATATCCATGCGTTTTGCAATTGCGAGGTATGTCATTTGCACATGTTTCAAGTTTTGCGGGTGATTTTTGGTAGGCATATGTGAGACCTTCCTCTACATGCCGTCAAGCAGGGATATTGCCTGGTTCCTCCTGACCTTCCCTTCCCACTCGCACGCCATATTTTCAGCAACTCACCTATTAAAAGAGACCTGGCCAGTAAAGACATGTCGCACCACGGTCTCTCCAATGATGAAATTCAAGACAAAAGTTAATCCCGAGGTGGAGGACAAAGTATAAAACAAGCCAGAGGAAGAAACAAGCAAAAGTGATGAGGCGGTAATATCGTAAAGGAAGGAGAGGTATATTGATGTGTTTGGTGAGTGAAACAACGCTTATACCGCATATATTATTGTCTGAAAACCAATATACTCTTGTACTACATATAAATTTGCACAAAATAGATAAATATCTAACCTTTTATGAGTTACTCCTCCCATAGAAAACGTTTTCTCTGGACCAGGGCCCACAGAAGATGGTACCAGGCATTAGAGGGACACCTGTATGACGCAATTATATGCTCATCTGAGCACTTTTATGGGCATTTTCCAATGTTTCTCATCAAAAGCGGAGGTTTTAGCCAAAAAAAAAAAAAAAAAAAATTAAGAAAATCTGCCGGGATTGGGGGGGGGGGGTCAGTGGTGAAAGTTCGGTCGTGATGCGGCAGGTTAAGGGCCATTAGGATTTTTTAACATAATTTCCAGGCCATACAAAATTATGAAATATATATATATATATATATATATATATATATATATATATATATATATATATATATATATATATATATATATATATTTATATAGTACATCCCCACAGTACGTGAGTTCCGAGTATGCGATCCCCCTTGTACGCGAGGATCTTTTTTTTTTTTTTTTGAGTGTATTTTTTACTAGTACGCGAATTGAACGCCTTGTAAGTGAGACGGACAGCGAAGAGTGGCCCAAATCCGGGGTTACCCTGAGTACGCAAAACTGTCCCCCCTCAAGAAGAGGTAACAGGTAAAGGTCTGTCTATCTATCTATCTATTGTCAGATGCCATAATCCCATAAGGGGTAGCCATTTGACTTTGAGCTATTGGTTTTATGGGGAGGGGCATTAATCCTCCACCAACCCACTTGTTGACACGTAGGGAGTACGTATGGGTTGGTTATATGGTTACCACCCAGCATTGTAAATAGTTTCTTGGCTTACAGGAAACCATTTGGCTTGTCACTCAATGTAAAACCACCATTAAAGGAAAGAAGAGCAATAAGAAGTGACAGGAAAGATGGGAGATTTAGGAAGAGAGGAGGGCAGGCACAGAAAAAGAATTATAAAGGCTAAGGAAGAAAAAGGCAGTACATCAAGTAAGTGGATGATGGTCGCCACCACCTACCACCAATTATTTACCTAGTAAAGCCATAATCTTATAGGTTTACTTTATCTTAGGTAATATGTCTTAGATAGTTTCCCTGAATAGTAAAATACTTAGGTCTGAAAGGCGTCTCAAGGGTTGCCCATGAAGGGAGGTGCCACCCATATGTAATTTTTCCTATAAGTTTATGTATTCACAGTACGCAAATTCCTATTACGCAACGTCCTCTGCTGCCCATATAGGCGCATACTAGGGGGATGTACTGTATATATATATATATATATATATTCGTTCATGAGTTTATGAAATTGCAATTATGCATTGCCTCGCAGGCATGATCAAATGGCCTTGCGGTCCTTATACGGCACGGAGGCCGGACGTTCCCCACCCCTGAACTAATGTGATCTTATTCTACACAGAAAACTTACTCATAGAAAAGTGAAAGTGATATTTTGCAGCAGGTAATGTGTATTGATAAATGATTCATGTGACGGTGGCAGGGGCCAGTGGCGAGGAGTGGAAAGGTCAAGTGGGGCAGGGGGAAGTGTAAGTGCTAACAGGGAATCCCAGTCTGGGTGCGCCAGGAGCACATCTTACAAGCCATAACCATTGACTCATCAGCTCATACTGACACATCCTTGTGCGACACCCCAAATTACCTGCATCTATAACTCCTACCTCCACAACACCTAGACCGTGTGGCCTAGGCATACTAGCAATGGAGAGACGAAGGATTGGTTTTATTGTGGTCTTGGATTTAAAGTTTTATGTGCTGTACTGACAGAGCTGTAACTTGTTGAGTACATCCAACTTTTCTATTAAAAAAACATACACATACGGGAAGGGCTTGGATCCTTAGACCCCTGAGAGTTACAGGTTAATGCTCTACAGTAGTTTGTACACTTCCCTGCCCATGTCTCTGATTCCCTTGGGGAGAATTCCGATATACGGAACTTGACCTTTTCCTTACAACTAACCCTTTTGCTAACTCTGTTAATTTCTCTCCACTGGACTGTGATCACAGTCTCAAAACCTTAGGCTGTCTTGTCACTTCCGTAAGTGTTGTGGATCCCCCCATGAAGCAATTGTTGTGGCACCATAGAGCTACTGATTTGAGTGATTGACTGAGTATCCTAATTAAAACTGGTGGCACAATTGCCAGTGTCATACTGTATGCCCGTAGACAACAATGAGAATGATAGTAATAAAAATAAAACCAGACAACATAATAAGATAAGGAAATAAAAGAAATAAAATATAAAACACACTAAAACCACTGACCATTATGTCTTACAAAGGAGTCTGGCCACCTCCACAAAGGAGAGGGTTCCCCCCCTTCCATAACGCAGGCATCCTCTCCAAGTACCATCTAAAGATAGTATGGTATATACCTTTTATCACCTGTCCGGTTCTCAGGGAGGAACTGATGATGTAAATCCCTAAACTGGGGCACTCTGGCAGAAAGCACTGAACTCCTAAGGAGACCAAGCAATCCTCACAGAAAGGATGGGCAGCACTTTTCATAAAAAATCCTTGAAAGAAGTGGGTGTGTCCAATTTTGAACCAGCATAAAGCTGTCTACCCCACATGAGACAAGCATCGGTAACTGAAGGAGCCTACTTCACCTCAAATGGTAGGCATCTAGTTGGCTGCCACTGCATTCCACAATTCTTTCCATTAACAATGAACCTGTCTAACAATAAGAAAAAAAATTATGTGCAAGCAGCCAGTGCAGAGGAGGATGGGATCCCATGACAGCAAAAGGGAGAGCCATTACTGCCTTAGCTAACAGATCAGTCCGCTCTTTCCTGAGACCCCTACATGGACCAAAACCTAGCAAAACCCCAATGATGGCCATGACAATCACGACAGCCTAGGAAGAAGGCAACAATAAAACTTGTAAAACCAATGGATGAAATGAACTGAAAGACCCCAGTGCAGAAACAGCACTTCAAGAATCACTAACAATAACAAATGCACCCTAGAGGAGAATAAAAGTTATTTGGAGAGCAGTTATTAAACTTGCAGTCAGTTCCACCATAAAAACTGAAAAAATACCAGGAATTTTTCTGTCTCGACAGAATGAAAATATCATTACACCAAAGCACCCGATATCAGGTTTTGAACCTTTTGTACTCACAGGGACAGAGTCCTAATGGGTAGAGGGATGTTCTATGAAAAAATTAAGGAGAGAATTACACCTGAAAGTGAAGTGATCTCTTTTTACTAGCAACAGACCTACACACTATCACCCAAAGAAGTAGCCAATAACCTGCCCTTGGGACTTGGTGCAGTCTCGCTGCCAGACTGGGGTCAAATAAGGCTGAAGCACAGCAGATCAGACCTGGTAACCAAACGGCATCGAACAACTTGGGCATAAAAAGAAGATAAGGAATCCTGAGAGACCTTAACACAGGATACAGATTCTAGAACTTAATGAAGACGATACCAACAGTTCAACATCAAGGACTGGCAAAAAAAAGTCCAAAGGGGGGATGTCAGCATCAATCAATGTTTTCGAAGTTGGGGGTTACTTGAATGTCCCAGATACCGGACTAACACCAGCATGATGTACCGATTCTAACTTCCAGGGACAGTCATCTATAGCAGAAGAGCAGACCTCACACCCATATTCATGAGCAGAAAGAATAAGAGAGAGGAGAGGGGTGTGATGGTAGGCATCATAAGAGGTATGAGCCAGAACCTTCAGGAGATTCAGGCCTTAATACCAGTGCCTAAACATTATGGAAATGAGGAACCCAGGACAATTCTCTATCACGTAAACGACCCAGAAACCGAGTCTTTTCTACACAGGAAATTCTGCAACCACAGATAAAGGACAGGGTCTGAGCGAACCCTACGGATACAAAAAAATGCATTGCTATAATCATTGTAGAAAAGATTCAGGCCACTGAGTCTCATTTATAACACTCAACCCATTAGGGAACACAGTTAAGAGCCTCCTTTCAGTCAGAGACACCTGAGATGCGGTGATGGATAACGAAAGGTCATCGATATATAGAAAGCCAGTGTTCCATCTGAAAGTACACTATTACATTGGTTATGGCCACAGCAAACAGAGTGAAATTAAGGATACTCCCCTGGGGCACCTTCGAATAATAAATCTATCTATCTATCTATAGCTCGATGCCCTAATCCCACAAAGGGTGGCCGCAGACAAAACGCTTCCAAGTCGCTCTGTCACCCACCATTTGACTACCCTCCCCCCACTCATTCCCCCCTTCCTCATATACCTCTCAACTCCATCCCTCCACCTCATCCTCGGTCTACTCCTCCCTCTCCCTCCCTCCACCCTCTTAGTCAGTCTCATTTTCCATTCTCTCCACAAGTCTAAATCACCTCAGTGTATTTCTCCTAATCTTCTCAACCACATCCACATCAACCCCATAAAGTTTCTTCACTTCTTCATTCGTCAACCTGTCCCTCCATGTCACTCCACGTGCTCCTCTCAAGTAACTCATTTCCACTGCTCTCACTCTTGACTTGTTCCCCTCTTGCAAGGTCCACGCCTCGCTTCCATACGTCAGGGTAGGGATCACAATACTGTCATCCAGTGACTTCATAACTTCCATACTCACCTCCCTATTTCTCATCACTGCTTTCAGTGAACCAGCAACCTTCCTTCCCTGCTTTATCTTTTCACGCACTTCATCCCCCAAAGTTCCATCCTTACTCATCACACTACCCAAGTACTTGAATGCACTCACATTCTCCATATCCTCACCATCCAACCTCACAGTACATCCTGTTACTTCATTCCTCTCAAACACCATAACTTTACACTTGTTTACATTAACTTTCAGATTCCTCTTCCTACTCACCAAACCTTGGAACTCTCATTCATCTTCACACAACAGTATTGTATTATCAGCAAACAGCAACACCGGAATCTTCCAAATCTCACCCTCATTCATTAGAGCCACCCCCACATCCACTGCCCTACCTTGCACCTCCTTTACAACCCCATCCATGTATATCTTAAACAGCCATGGAGACATCACACAACCCTGTTTCAGTCCCACATTGAGATCAAAGAACTCCCTCAGCTCACCATTCACTCGCACCGTAGCCGTAACTCCTTCGTACATACTCTTCACGGCACTGAACAATTTCCCCTCCACTCCATATATTATTAATACCTTCCACATACATTGCCTATCTATTCTGTCATAAGCTTTCTCCAAGTCCATGAAGGCAGCATACACTTTCTTTCCCTTCTCTAGAAAGTCTAGATACTTCTCCACTAGACATCTTAGAACAAACATCTGATCTACACACCCTTTTCCCTTACTAAATCCCCCTAGTTCTTCTCCAACTAGCTCCTCTGTCATATGCCTAACCCTATCAGTGAGTATTCTACCATATATTTTTCCAGTCACATTAAGAAGGCAAATACCGCTATGGTTACCACATACTTCTCTCTCCCCCTTTCCTTTGTATAAAGGAACAATTATACCTGATTCCCAGTCCTCTGGAACCCTTCCCTCTTCCCAAGCCAATCTACACAACTTCCATATCCAGTCCACAACAATCTCACCCCCATACCTCACCATTTCACCACACACTTCATCAATTCCTGGGGTCTTTCCCTTCCTGATCTTCTTCATTGCTTACACTACTTCTGCCCTACTGATCTCTTCCTCCTTCCACTCATCTCTTCTCCTCCCAGCCATTCCTCAGCCACTTATACTCGCACTGCTCTCACTCTCTACATTCAACAAATCCTCAAAGTGCTCCTTCCATCTCCTCAATTTCTCTCTCTGAATAAAAACAGGCAAATGATCGCGAAGACCAAAGTTATGGCAAGAAAGTAAAATGCCATGATGCCAGGCAGTGTCATTTGCCTTCTACATCTGAAGAAGACAGTGGTGCTGGTTATTGAAGAAAGCCTGACAGACAGAGGATTCCAGGGATAGTAGGGCATCAGAGACAGACCACATTTTACGAAAACCGCACTAACAGGGGATGTGTAGTCTATTCTTTCCAAAAACCACAGGAACTGACCAATCAATAATCTCTTGAAAGACCTTACATATATAAGAGGCTAGAAAAATGGGCCGATAATGCCTTGCCTGTAGATGATCTTTATCCAGTTTGGGGATGAGGATGACTACAGTAACACCACAAGCTGGAAACTCACTAGTACACCGGATCCTGTTATACAATAACAGCAAACAGGAAGGGACCCACCAGACATGTGATGTATAAAGACATAAGGAGTTTCATCACAGCAAGGTGAGGAATCATGGCACCATGACAAAGATGCCTGGAATTCAGAAACAGAAAAAAGGGATATACTAAGATTCTCCCCCCGAAGAGGTGAATCTGGGACCACAAGATTTCAAGTGCTGTTGGAGGTCGAAGGCGGATCTCAATCCTTCTTTGAAACACTAGCCAAATGAACTACAAACAACTCAGCAACAGCAAAAGAATCAGCAACAGCCCCACCTGCATCGGATGAAAAAAAAAAAATAGAGAAGGGACTGGTAAACATTCCTGAAATTTACCTGACTTGGTTCCACACTTAATTAAGAAAAGTCCTCGAGTTAATAAAGGAAACAGAACCCTCCCATGATGAAAGTGTGGCCTCTTTGAAACAATGCTATGCATGAGCTCATGCCCTTCTAAGTGCCATCAAATACTAATGATCTCCTCAATGGCAACGAAGCCAAGAACAGTCAAGTCTTTCACTGCAGAACTGCTCTCAGAGGTCCGCCTAGGAAATGGACATTTAGGAAACACAACATTCATCTTCAGAATGGAGAAAATGGCTGCTGAGTAACACATCTGTTAAACGAGACATCTCATCATCAGTACTGTCAAAATCATACACAGTGCAATCAGTGGAACATAACTGTGAAGAGTGGCCAGCTCACCCTATTTGGCACTGGTGCAGATGACAAGGATGTGTCCTACCCTCGACAGTAGTTACAGGATGGGGCAATGGTCACTGCCATGTAAGTCCTACTAAATGCCCCAAACAAAGTCTGAAACAATAGCAGGCGAGCACGGAGGCAAATCCACAGCAGTAAAGTCCCATTATGGTTATGTACTACAAGTACATCACCTCATCAGAATTCAGAACACTCAACTACTCATCCTTCACTGAACATGCCAGCATAGCATCCCGAGAATTGGCCATGCTGTCACCCCACAGCAGGTGACAGTCATTGAAATCACCCCCATACAAGAAAGGGGAAGAAATGTTACAATTACTAGTATACTATCGCCAACAGTGGCAGTAGGAGGGAAATCAAGACTACAAATTGTATATCAATGAAGCAGAAATACCTGAACATCAACAGCCTGCAGGTGAGTGGAAAGGCTCAGATGAGCGAATGTGGCATCATTGTGAAGGAAGGAAACAGTACATCCATGACGTCCTTGGCCTGGAATGGGATCAGAATAACAGACATGGTAACAAGGAGGACTAAGGGAAGAGGATCACCATCCATGATCTAATGAATGTGCATGCATACTGGAGAAAACTTGACAGTTTCACTGAATGATAGAACCCATAGTGAAGGGAAGATCAGGATAAGGGTTGAGACAACACAATTCTTGTCCAGTGGGCAGGTTTTGATCAGTACTTTCAGACTTTCAGGCTAACTTAGCAGTTGACTTTCTATGACTCATTCACGCTCACAAATCGCCCAGGGAAGGCTATATGCTGCATTTCCTTATTCTGTGTTATGTGTTTGACCATTTGTAAAGGGTAGAGTTGTTTCTAAAAGTGTTTCCCCCTCAAAATCCTCATGTGACTGACAATGCAGGAAAAAGAGTCCCGTCATTAAGGGGAGTAAACAAACATACCTTAATTAACACCTAAATGACCACCGGCATTATGCAAATATTTACTGTAAACGTGCCGGCAATGCTGAATTAGCTTGAACTATAGAAAACTGCAAACAATTTTGGAGGGGAACGAAGGTCACTGGTATGTTTACCTGACCCAACTCTACCATCCCAAGCACTCAGGGGGTCACTTATTCTCGGATGTTTTCTCTCATGTGTTTACATGTTAATGGCACATACGCAGTGATTTTTTTTTTTATCTTCCGCAAATCGTAGCAAATGGGTTTAGGAAGCTAAAAAGCACATTGCCAAGTGCAACAGACAGTTCTCTTCACATCTGTAAGAAAAAGAAATCGATTTTTGAACTTTGAAAAAATGGTCCGAGGACCAGTCAGGGGAGCCCCCATATTTCTGAACCCATGGCCATTGAGCGGTTAAAAAGCTAATTTGATTGTATGCAACCAAACTGGAGTTAACGTACCCTAATACAATCAAACTGCAATTTACCACTTCCATACAAAAGCTGATTTTAATTAAGACAAAATGCCATCCACTCAGTGCATTAAAGGGAGAAGTAGTTCGAAGAGTGAAAGGAGAAAGCTCGTGGCACTGACCATATAACCATACATTTTTTTTATGCAAGGAAGAGTGAACCCAAAGCCAGAAGCCTGTAAGATTGTTCCTTCCACACAAAAAAGACAAAAACAAGATAACAGAAACCCAAATTAACCCGCCGCCTCCCAGCTGATTTTTCACCGATGACCCCCCCCCCCCATCCCGGCAGATTTTCGATTTTTTTTTTTTTTGCTCAAACCTCCTCATTTTATGAGAAACATTGGAAAATGCCAAAAAAAAGTGCTCACCTGAGCTCATAAGTGAGTTATTCAGGTGTCCCTTCGAACACCTGGTGCTGTCTTCTCTGGAGCCTCGCTTCTGCTGTCACGTATTCTGTGGTAGCAGTAACTATTGCAAATCACTCGGAATAGGTAGATATTTGTTCATTTGGTATGAATTTATATGTAATACAAGAATATATTAGTTTTCACACAATGATACAGGCAATATAAGCGATGTTTCACTCACCGAACTCATCAACATACTGCACATTCTTGGCGACGTTACTTCCTCATCAATTCTGCTTGTTTCTTCCTCTGGCACCACATAAACTTTGTCCTCCACATCATCATCGATTGGGGAATCATTCTTGCCTTGAGTTTCATCGTTGGAGAGACCATGGCACAACATGTCTTTACTGGCCAGGTCACTGTTAACAGGTGAGTTGCTGAGACAATGACTTGCGGGTGCGGGGGGTCACACAGGGTCTGGCAGTGTCACCACCTGGCAGTGGATAGAGGAAGGTCTCCCACATATGCCTACCAAAAATCACCCGCGAAATTTGAAAAATGTGCAAATGACGGACCTTTCAATTGCAGAATGTTCCTGTACATCGTTGGGTCTCAGCGTGAAAAAACGTTGTGACATACCCATATGTCAAATGTACGAGGTGGATTAAAGATCTGTTACTTTCTATATGTCTGGGCACACTGCATTTGAAACACTGGAGGTCAGGCAGTTGGATTAAAGACAGAGGAAGACAGTTCCAGAGTTGACCTATTGCATACATGAAGGACTGCAAGTAAAAGCAAACTCTTGCATTAGATAGCTGGACAGAAAGGGGATGAAATTTTGTTACAAAACGGGTGCTATGCGTCTGCAGTAGTGGTGGAGGGATGCAGGCAGACAGTTCAGAGGTACAGTGATCATTGATGCAACGATAGAAAAGAGGTAAAAATACATCACTGTGGTGAAGAGATAGAGATTGAAAGGAGCCAGTAAAGGGTGGAGAGTTAATGAGGCTTAAAGCCTTTGACTCCACGTTGTTGAGAAGTGCTGTATGTGGGGAGGCTTCCCACACATGAGAGTTGTATTCTACACAATAAAGCCCTTTGTATAAGGTCAACAACTGTTCATGGGTAAAGAAGGCATAGAGTCAGCTTAGCACACCTAATCTGTTGGAAGAAGATTTTACAAGAAAGCTAATATGATCTTTACAAGATGAAGCTGGAGAGAATGAAACCCCAGATATGTCAAAAGACGATGCAGGGCTGAGTTGCATATTGTTATAATTTAGAAGATACTCCTGTTGAAAACTTCAATGGGTTGAAAGATGTAAGAACTAAGTTTTTGAAGCACTAAAAACAAAATTACTTTTAACCTAATCAGAGATATGAACTAAGTCAGACATTAGACGTGGCATAACCTGATCCATAGATGACAGAAGATCTGGCTTAGACACGAAAATGGCCGCTTTGCAGTAATGGACCCCAAACCGGAAAACGGTCCTTTAAGTTGAAACCTCGAGATCTCGGCTTGTATCCAACATATATCAATGAAACTCACAGTGAAGCAAGTTAACAGTGTTTAATTCAATGGTTTGAGTCCTTTACTGCAGCTGCCGATCAGCTTTGCCGGCTTATGTCAGATCCAGGTATTCTGTCATCTATGCCTCATTCCGTGTTTGCTGAAGCAACTGCTGAGATGGATGCTGCAAGAATCAAATGGAAAGGTTATGGGTGGAGTCATCAGCATATGAGTGGTTGGGGTTAGGTGTACAGCTTAGAAGGTCCCTGATGAATAGAAGGAAGAGAACTGGTGGTACGACGGAACCCTATAACAGCAGCTAGAGAACGACCAGAAAGGAAGCTAGAGTTGAAGGCACATATAGAAGGATAGAAACCGTAGGACGGCAGTTAGGAAATTAAAGATTTATGACAGACTCAACTGAAAGTCTGTGAGATGTTAAGTGCAATGGTAAAGTGTTCGCCAAAGTCCAGAAAGGAGGATGCAGGAGTCTGAAAGGTAGGTGAGATGATTGCCAGTAGAATGTCCCTGGTGGAACCCATACTGACGATGGGAAAGAAGGTTGTGATAGGAAAGATGCTTTGATTTTTTTTTTTATTAAGATAAGATTCAAAAGCTTTCGAAATACAGTATGTTAAAGGAACTGGGTGATACAGGACTGGAAATGGTCACCCATCTTTGGGACAGGCTGAATGAGAGCAAACTTCCAGCAAGATGGAAAGGTAAAGTTGACAGACAAAGGAGAAAGAGTTTGCCTAGGGAGGATGTTAGTACAGAAGCCGAGTTGTTGAGGACAACAGGAGGGACCCCATCAGGCCCTTGTTCTGAGGCCAGTGATGGCAGAAACTACATCGACTGAAGAAATTTTATTGTCAGCCATGAAAAATTCAGAGGGGGGAAGTGATGTAGTTTGGTGCTGACAGTTATAGGAACTTGTATTTGAGAGCATGCTAGCCTACTCTCTGTGTTACTGAAACACAAAAATCTGAGCAAGGGGGGATGGTCAGAAGCTAGTCCCGAGGGCTGATGAAATGGGAGCTCCAGCCTTCCCTGTTATCAGCTTTCCATCCATATTGGGAGTACTGCCCTATTCGACAGGTGCTACAGTCTACTCCACATACTTCAGTATGTACTTTAATGCCAGAGTCTTCTTTGTTAGCTTATCCTGATTATTGTTTTGTGAGAGTCACTGCATCAACTGAGAGCTGATTTACTCGGTCTTCCTCATAAGTGTAAGGATTATTTCATGAAGATTTTACCAGACACGCATTCACTGAATGTTATATAAGTTCATACATTACTCCTGTATTGGAATTTATTACCAAAGCTAGTTTATTCGCATGTAGAATGGAGATTATCGGATTTTAACCACAAAGGCTTGAAAACTGCACTGAACATAAGAAAGAATGAACTCGAGGGCACCCTGTGGCAGGAATTATACAAAGATTGAAGAATCTGGTAACTGGAAATAGTTTTATACACTATAAGTCTGAACAAAAAAAAAAAAACTCGTGGGAAAAAACAGGGAGGTCATTAACAAGCAGAAAACTCTGCGTACCCTTGCCTAATGGCCGGGACGAAGTGAGGATCAGGAGGGTTGGAACTGTAAAGCCTCATCGTCCTCGCAATGGATACTTCATTATCACATTCTCTTCGGCCCTGGATTGCTGCTCATTAATTTGATGCAGCTGCCGAATACCTTCATGGAGGGTGTGTGATCCAGACCGAGAGTTCCGAGCTAGTGTGGCCAGGAATTTGGTGAAGGTGGGATGTGGAGAAAGGAAATGAAGAAAGGAAGGACATGAAAAGGCAAAAAGATTAGCCGGGTATTGAGTCCACCAATCATATGAAGGTTTGAAAATGTTTTCCCCCAGAAGTGTGTTCTACTGAAGGATGAAATTGTAACTTGGAGACACGGTAGCTCAAAGCTAAGCTCAAGGGATAAAATTGATGAAAATACAGAAAATGGTAGGGCAGGATAGGGTTATGGGAGATGGGGTGAATCCCTTTACTGGGCACCCATGATTATATAGCGAGTACAGATAACAGATGGCCTGTTCGTCTGCATGGAATGGTCTGTATGTCAAAGGCACCTCAGCCTTTTACAGCATTATTCGTCAGCCAACAGACAGATGAAATGGAGAGAAATCAGTGAGTGATAGAAGAAAATAACTAATTTGGTGGTAAACCACTACTATCACTGTCTTGTACATTATAGTCCATAAGAAAAATATTTGTTTTTATTTAGAATAATAAGATAGTGCAAAACTTTTAATAATACCATAACCTTTATTATGATTATAATAATAATAATAATAATAATAATAATGATAATTATTATTGTGTCGTCATCATCACTATTATTATTATTATTATTATAATTATTATTTTTATTATAATTACTATTTTCGGGGATTTTCGAGTGAGGGGTATTAAATGCTTACTAATTCTGTAAGCTGCAATCGAACTACATTTTTTTTTCTTAGTTGCCAAAAAATGATGTTCATTAACTCTAACAGTTCCTGATTTAACCTCTTCAGCCTACATAAATCTGTTTCTTATTCTTTCTCGCTAATGCAAATCGATATCATTCAGTTTTGGTAAAGTATCCCTAGGCTGTTGGGTGTGTAAAGTCTGATTAAAGGAAAACGGGAGCATGAGAAAAGGATAGAGGTGAATGATGCTTACAAAACCAGGGAGTGGGATGAAAGGGAAGTTGTACAGCCAGGGGAGTGGACGAGTGAAAAACGGAAGAGTAGAAGCCAAAATTTGCTGTGATCTAAGGGGGAAAACAAGGTATACCACAATCAAGGGTCTGTCTTACCACTGTTTTCATCACATTTATGGCAACCAGAAGTTATACAAGAAATGACTAAGGCACATAGCACTGTTACACACTGTTCTCTCTGCCTCCTCACCATCAGCACAAATAATCATCCCCATCTACCTACTGTATATCACTATTCATCGCTGGCATCAAAGTACACCAGTTTCCTTCAAACTTACCTGAATCCACTCTCTTTGCGACGGAGCAAGACACCACCCAATTTCTTACCACACACTACTGTTACTACTACTACTACTACTACTACTACTACTACTACTACTACACACACACACACACACACACACACACACACACACACACACACACACACACACACACACACACACACGCGCGCGCAACATTAACACCACCACACATCTACTAGGCATTACCCAAATGCATTATCGCATCCTTCTGTTCTGTACAGCAACCAAGAATACTCTCTTATTATAACTGAGACCTCCTAGTGACTGCACAAACCACACACATCATTAAACACAGTCACAAAAGGGATGCTTGTCCCCCACCCTGAGCTTCATTATGCGTGTGAGCAGGAGACAGTAGAGCCGAGGAAAGTGGTTATTTGGGAGTGAGGTGTTGGTCATGTGTGGAAAGACGTGTCAGACACACAGTTTGCAGTAACTTAATGAGATGTATTGACTATTGTAGCAAGAGGTGTTCCTGAGTAGCATAAGATGACAATTACAGAAGAAGGTGCATTTGTAGTAGAATATGACCTAGTGTTCCACGTGTAGGAGGAATGAGACCATAAAAAGTAACAATAACAGGAGACTTGTTGGCCCATAACGAGGTTTCTGCTGAGGTATAGTTAAATACAAGAAAATTTTGAACCAAATGTGTAAGAATAGTATAGAAGAGGAAACTCCTCCCCGGCTCAGCACACCCTCTGGGAAAAGTGCCAGAAGAACGCTCATGGGAATCTCTTTCAGAAGACGTGGTCATACACTATGCGCTACATGATCTGTAATAAATGGTTCTGAGAAAGGGACACATTCAACCGCGTTTTTTTTCTTCTGAATGTTCTAGCAGTTAATACATGATTTTAGTCGACTACATACCTGCCAGACTGTATATAAGGAGTGCTCACTCTGGTGAAATGTTCAATTTCGAATTATTCTTAAAACATGCTAGCTTTGTCCCGCTTTAATGGGTTATAAAGTGCTGAAAAAAAATGAAGGGAGGACACGACCTCGCTTCTCATAACCAGTTATAAAGCTGTCTTATGTAAATATCTACACAATAGCTTTAAACGATATATGAATTTGGCCCACTGATTTAAACTTTTCCAGAACTATTTACCTTTCTCACCTTTTATACGGCATTATCAGTGAGTCATCGCCCATACACCACATTGTTCCAAATTGCTCTAATCCATACACGTCTCTCAGCCACCTGAATGCTCAAAACTCTGTGAGACAAAATCTCTCTCAATGTCCATTCTCCTTCTAGCCCTCCCCGTTCCGTTCCTCTCACTCCCTCCACTTATCTCTACATGTTCTCCTTTACCTTTACATTGATCATTCTATCCAAATGGCCATACAGCATTATCCAGCCATTGTATCTTTTACATTACATTACATCACCTTTCATATCTCTAGATAATATAAAGATAATGGGTACTTCATTTCCATAATATCCACTCCCTTTTTTCCCCATCCGTAGCATCGGGGGCCTTTGTCTCGCACACAGTTAAAGAAAAGGTTTAGGCCTAGTATGAAATTATTATTGCTATTATTATTATTATTATTATTATTATTATTATTAATAGTAGTAGTAGTAGTAGTAGTAGTAGTAGTAGTAATAGTAGTAGTAGTTGCAGTAATTGTAGTAGTCCCCGCATCTGCAAACCGTTTAAGGGTTTAATGGATTAAATGTCCGTTTGCCAATAAACCCACAATAGGTATAAAACCTAATAAATCTTGGTAGACTTAGCAGAAAAGATAATTTGTTAACTTTCTTTAGTTTTATTGTTCCATAATCATTTTACACATTAATTTTGTTATTATCAATATAGCTAGTTCGTTTGGGCTGTTTCATTTTGTCTCAGTATATATCTGATCTGTTCAGCAAAAATAGGAGTAATTTACGTGAATGACAAGGTGATTAACACTATTATTACAGGGGACTCATCCCTATGTTATTTGAATTATGCTATCCTTGCCTGAAACAGATCACTGATGTACTGTATCACTATCACAGTTGTCTCAAGTTGGCACAATATTTACCACAGTCAGTTCTTGGAACATATACAGTACAAATATTTATGTTCATTGATTATTCCCAACTAATTTGCATATATTTCATAGGTTAAAGAAATCGTACAAGCAAACAGTGTAGGTGGTTGCTCATTGGAAATAAAAATTAATACAGCACATCAGTTACCCTTATTTTTACTCACGTCGCAAGTTGTGGTGTATCAGAGCCGATTCAAATACAGGCTGAATGGCAGGGTAATGGGTGGGAACATTTAACCCATATTATAAACAAGGACTTAAACTTCAAACAGACAGTGAAGTCTACACATCCTGGTGCCATATGCTGTGGCTCTAAATACTGCAGTTGACTTATGTGTTTCTTGTTAATTGATGTGAAATGTTATTACAATAATCACTGTGTCATATTTCATTTAACGTATTATTAATCTGCTGTATAAAGGGCACTTTCTGTCTGTCTGTCTGTCTGTTTATTCACGAACTACTCCCTCAGTTTTCGTTTTGCCTGGCCTTAACCTACATATTTGGAATCTTTATGAGCCAAGGAAGGTTTTAAGACCAAAAAAACTGATGGTTTGCGGTAGGGGGGCAGAGTAGTAAGAGTCAGATAAATCAGGAGGGGCAATGAGAGAAGGATGAAGGAGAGAGAGAGAGAGAGAGAGAGAGAGAGAGAGAGAGAGAGAGAGAGAGGGGGGGGGAGGGGAAGAGACAGGAGGAGGAAGATAAGGAAGAAGGGTGAGGGGGAACGCCGAGTACCCATGCTTATATATCATAAACCCAAAACCGATATCGGAGTAACAGTTATATTGGCCTGATGACCTACTCTTGCAAATAATAACAACCACAATAATAATAATAATAATAATAATAATAATAATAATAATAATAATATTGTTATTATTATTATCGTTATTATTATTATTATTATTATTATTATTGTCATTACTTTATAAAATTTGTATTCGTTAAACTTTTTCGAGGACCACGATCTTATGATAAGGCACTCCACTTACATGGCCATTTGCTCGTATTGCTTTGCAAGTGATTTATTTAATGACTACAGACAAATAATAAAGACAGTGCATTATAAGGCTACATCCGAAGTGCCTTGTTAATTAAAGTAGTATATCCCGCCCCCCCGTTAACCTTTCATAAACCTTGTATATGTTTAGCACTAAAACCTGAAGCCCATGAAATATGTCAGGTTAACTGTATGTTAGGACAAAGAGGGAAAAAAGATTCCCCCATAATAAGACCTTGATATGCTGGAATCTAGGTGAAGCACTCCTCCACATTGCTGGTCCCTCAAAGTGTCTTACTTAACCTACTGTGGAGTATACTCTGCGAACCTCCTTGATTAGCACTATTTAGCCAACCATGGATATCAACTGACTTATGTGGTGTGTGTTCAGTTTGAATTCGTGAAAAAACAATGTCTAAATGCATATAAATGAAGAATATTGACACACTTGTCCCTGCACCACGAAATCGTTACATTTCTGGCTCAGTTCCAGATCTTCACACTATTCATTTATACAAAATAATATTGAATGGGATAGGCTGTCGTCCATGCACAGAGTTGAAATATATCAAGAAGAAACATTCAGAAAGTGCAACAACCACGCTAGCAAACACCTCTCTGTCTAAATGCCATCCACACATTTTCCGTGCACCTGTGGTTATGACGTATGGCAGTAAAAAGATGTTGGAAATTTTTAGCGCAGACATAAAGAAATGAATCAGTTCCTCTGATTCTGATATACTGTTTATGAGATGAATCGTCATCATGCTTCAAAGCTGATGAGTATAGACGGTTACTCAGTGATCATGTGGATGGGCCTTAAGGCCGAAGCCTTGACCCACTCCTGTGCCCTTGACGCTCAACTGATTCTTCCGAATATCAAACTAGCCTACTCCAGCCTTACCTGACCCTCAATTCCACCACCATGTTTGGTTCAAATCGAATCATGTTTTAACTCATTCCTTGTGACGCTTGACTTATTGGCCTCAAAAGAAAATGATTTCATCCTCGGATAACCTTAAACCTTTCCACCAAGGTTGATCCATACCTTTCGCTGATTATTTGCAAAAAAATGAATCTCTGTGATGTTTACTCTAAAGTTTTCAGCCAAGTTTGAACATGGGAGGGGGAAAAATTAAGTTGAACCTGCTTATGACCCATGAGTGCCTACCATTATCAGCATAACATTAATAAAAAATAAATAGATAAATAAATAAACAGCTTCCTCTGATGGTCTTCAATCATTATGCCACATCTGATGCAGTATCCTCCAATACTTTATCCATAATTTTGTTTGCAGAGAGACAGACAGATAGATTCCCACACAATATGGACCAAACACATAACACGGTCGTGCTTTTGTGCAAGGGTAAAAAAAAATCCTTATAGTAGTTTTGTATCTCAGATCATTGGGATTCATTGCTTTAATTATTTTTACCTGCTGTGAAGCTGACAGGTCAATAAGTAGCATACCTGGGGGATTTCTTTCCCCCTTCAAAGAAGGTTCAACCATCTGGTCTTGTAGAAATCTGAGCGATTTACTGATGAAATACAAAGGTGCTCAGCTTGAAATTTTGAATTGATTTAACATGTCAGCTGTTGCGTCAGCTGACTATAAGGAGATTTTCAATTTCAGCTATAAAGAAACATTTTAACGGCTTTCTTGCGAAATACAACGTTGCTCTGCTAGAAATTTTGAATTGACTTGATATGTAATATGCACGGAGTGACTTTATGCTGGAAGTTACCGTTCCCTTCTCTATTAAGCCTAAATTAACCTAACCTAACCAAACCTAACCTAACCTTATCCTAGATCAATCTAACCTAAATAAACCTAATTTAAACTGATTTTATTCACGAAATGACTAATTTCACAATCTGCCTGTAACATACATATATATCTTTATTTATATATATCCATATATCGACCTATATAGTAGTTACCTACAGGTCGATAAGACAGCCAACTATCTTCCTGACAATGTATTTCATACAATGTTGTTGATAAATGGCACAAAATTTGAGATAACATGCGGATACTTTCAAAATAGAAGCTAAACGGCCACTCGGCGCATGCGCACTGGGTGGAACGGTAACTTCCAGCATAAATCACTCCGTGCATACGACACCGATATATAAGCTGTTGCAGCAGCTGTTACATCAGCTGATTATTATGCGGTTTTAAATATTGACCATAAGGAGGCATATTACTGAAACAATTTCACATATTCTATGCAATTCAAGGAGATAGAATTTTTTAAATATTTGGCTGCAATAGTTTCGCCGCAAGTGTATAAGGACTATCTCTTCTTGCTAGTGTCAGTATCAGTGTTTTTCAGAGAAATTTTCCTGGAAATGTCGAATCACTTAGATTTTTAATCATTTGTATTATAGCTCCTCAAAGTCACCCCTCTTCCCTTTAAAAGAAGAAGAAGAAGAAAAAAAAACAGACGTTCATGTATGACAAATTTTGTGGTGGTAAGATTATTTTAGTGGATTTTCACTTGACTCTTTCATTATTATTTTTGTCTTAAATAAATTTCGAAGACCAGCACTGTATAGTGTTCTATAGTTGGTTTAACTAGTGATACGTAAAGTGTTCAGATCATTTTTTGTGTCTGTGATAGAAGTAATTTGCAATGAAGCCAAGGATCTCTGACATACTCCAATAACTGAGGAGGAAAGGAAGAGGGTAGTATCAAGGAGCAAGTATGCAGTGTAAGATGTATTTAGTTATCGCCTTACACTGACACAGCACACACACCAGGAAGCCAGTCAGGAGACAGGACGTGTGTGCTGGGCATCCCCCAGGTCCTGTCCTCCCCACTTACTCTGTTTTAATCAGCCCATACACCACTGACCGGGCTAATGTATGGCCCGGCCTGCAGTGTGTGTGCAGGGAGTCTTTCAGCAACAACAACAACAACTGACACAGCTTCAAATTAGTGTTTTGTACTGAGCTATGCACGTAAAGTGAGCTGACTAAAGATATATACTCGTACATAGAGACAGTGTAAACAAGAGCTATGCTTGTAACTCTGTATGAGCATGAACTCTTGAGTGAACGATATGTGCATGGAGCAGGAATAGACAAAAAAATATTCATGGAATCAGAGTAAAAAAAATGTATGATTTTATGTATGGGGACACTGCTGAATGAGACTTGTAACATGTATTCAATTCAGACAGTGGATATTCGTGCAGAAATGGAGGCATATGAAGACATGTGATAAGTCTGTTGGGCGGAAAGGAGCAAACAGAGCCTATGACAACTGTCTGGCACACACACACACACACACACACACAAACACACACACACACACACACACACACACACACACACACACACACACACACACACACACACACACACACACACACACACACACACACAAAAGCGTGAAGGCAGAATAAAGAAATATGTAAGGAGGCGTTGTATACGAATATTTCCCAGGGAAGGTTACCCTCCCTAATTCTTTCACTGAGTGATATAGCCTATCCCATAAATTCAATATAATCGTCTGACAAAAAAAAAAAAAAAAACATGTTCATGAAGATTTTCTCCGCTGAGAAAGGTCACACACTGCGTCCCCGCCATCAAAAGAAAAAAAAAAAAGGCTGATAAGAACGTCATAGAAAATGACATTATTATCAGCTGCATCACGAAGCGTTAAGAACAAACAGACATGCGAGACAAATGTTCGCCACGAATTATTATATAAAAAATGAGACTGGAGAAGAGGGAAATTTACGGTATGAATGAAAATACATGAAAAATATGAATGCCACGGCCGAGGCTAGTGTCAGGAAGTTAAATATCTAAAGGATAAAAGAGATACCAGTGGCTGGAGAGGTGAAAAAGTAGGAGGAAACTTACAGAAAACGTCGACTGACAAGGAATAGTTAAATATTAGGTGCGGAGATTCTAGCAATAATGTGCTGGAGAGAAGAGGAACAGAAGCAATGACAGGAAGTGGTGGACTGAAAGAACCAAATGTGATGACAGAGGATACAAGAGAGATAAAGTGAGAGCGGAAAGGATAAGAAAATACAATAGTTAAAAATATAAAGAGAACAGATAAAAGGCAGGAACGAATATTCCAAAGGCCGAGTAAAAATCATATACTGGGAGAGGTAGTGGTTAAACTAAGAGGCAAGGTAAAAATCAAACCTATAATACAGTGAGATGAGTAGGTAAGGAAGAGGATAACAGACATGACAAAAGTGAAAAATATAACGAGAGAAGTTGTGGGAATAAAGAGACGAAAATCTAAGAGGGAAGAACAAGGAAATGGGAGTGAATGCAGAGAGGCGGAAAGTTAGTTTTGGAAAAAACCTAGGGAGAAGGGCTGAATGTGATTGGAGGGAAAACGGAGATGAAAGTAACACCGAGTGAGAACAACGGTGAGGGAGGCAGTGGAACCACGCAAAAAGAGTAGCCCTGGAGGAGATGGAGAAGCGAAGTTATACTAGTGGGGTGTTCATTTTGAATGTTGGAGTATCTATATCAAGACGCCTTAATCCCGTAAATGGTGGCCTTGTCCCCTGCCACTGCACTACCCTCCCCCCAACTCACACATCCCTCTCTCATATACCTCTCCACTCCATTCCCTCATCTCATCCTCGGTCTCCCCCTCTCTTTCCTTCCCTCTACCTCACTCACATACCCTCTCCTCATTGGTCTTTCATTTTCCATCCTCTCCACATGGCCCAACCACCTAAGGTAATTCTCCTAACGCTTTCTATCGCATCCACCTCCACACCACCACGCTCCTTCACTTCCAGTTTTGTCAGTGTGTCTCTCCGCGTAATGCCACATACACCACTCAAATAATTCATTTCCACTGTTCTCACTTTAGTCTTGTGTCCTTCCAACAAGCTCCAAGCTACACCTCTATAGTTAGAGCTGGTATCACAATACTGTAAAGCAGCGACTTTTTTACTTCCATGTTCATTTCCTGATTCCTTATCACTGCTTTCAAAGAACCAGCAGCCTCTCTTCCCTCTTGTACCCTTTAAAGTATTTCATCCTCTAAACTTCCATCCTTACTCATCACACTACCCAAGTACTTAAACGCACTCACATTTTCCATTTCCTCATCATCCAGCCTCACTATGCATTTAGTGACTTTATTTCTTTCGGAGACCACAAAATAACTCTTCCATATATTCACCTCTAAATTACATTTCGTAATCACTCCCTCAAGACTAATTCACCAAGCCCTACAGTTTTGAATGTGATTTATACACTTTTCAGATTTATTAGCTTAAGAAATACTTTTCGATTCTGGGGCTTGATGAAAATTTCATTCACTCATGGACATCTTGGAAGGTTAGTCTAATCCAAGCTATATAAAATCACAATATTGAAAACTGAATTTCACCAGCGGTCTTCGGTACTATGCATGTTACATACCTACACACTGCGATCACCTCCGCTTCCCTCAGTGGCATGTACTTAAAAGTAGTTTCTTTTTTCCAATTGCGTATTGATTTGTGTATAATTTTCATCGGTACATGAAACATTTAAAACTGAATTAACAACAGCTTATCTGACCTACAATATATATATATATATATATAGAGAGAGAGAGAGAGAGAGAGAGAGAGAGAGAGAGAGAGAGAGAGAGAGAGAGAGAGAGAGAGAGAGAGAGATAATAACAAGTAAAGGTTGAGAGAGAGAGAGAGAGAGAGAGAGAGAGAGAGAGAGAGAGA
This sequence comes from Coenobita brevimanus, assembly GCF_032717465.1. Lineage (NCBI taxonomy): Eukaryota > Metazoa > Arthropoda > Malacostraca > Decapoda > Coenobitidae > Coenobita > Coenobita brevimanus. The sequence continues at coordinate 7,187,167 of NC_137008.1, read as the reverse complement.
GAGAGGTATGAAATCTTGTAATACGCCTCTCAGGGTCTGTATCTGCATACCTGCGGGCAGAAGTATGCACTTAACCAAATGTTTACCGAAAATGTTACTGGCGAAATGTACAGTATATTAGACCCAGATCTCCGCCAAGCAACAACAAGGGTTCATAGACTCATTCCTGGCATTGTTTTCATAGCACCCTCTCAGGGTTAGGCGGTCAGAAATTTTTATGAAGCGTAGTTTTATTACCATATTCTTCCTTCACAAATAGGTATGTTCATTTCCTCAACTTAGAGAAAGAAAAACAGAATAAAGATGCAGACATCATCATCAACATTCAGTCATACCCGGTGCTACAGAGACGTTTTCTCCTTCCCTCCATGTCAGATGTGCGCCTTTCTAGCAACAGTTCACTCGCTAGTGCTAGGATGGTTTGACTGACGGCATTGGTGAAAGGGAGGGAGGGTTCTGAGAAGAGGAAGAGGGAATAAAGTCTGTATGGTCAGCGATGACGCATGGCACAAAAGTGTGGACCTTAATTATCTTATTAAACTTGCCTCGTTAATGTGAGAGTTATAAGTTACGCTTTAGCTGGTAATGGCAAATTAGATAAGGAGGAAGGTGGTAAATGCTGAATTCCAGAGAATGTCCAGCTTAGTCTTCCAACTTATTCTAATTTAAGCGAAAAAAAAAAAAAATCATCAGACAAAAAGACGCACCGAGAGTGTAAAAACTGCTCCACCAATTGGTGTCAAGGCGAAACATTTGACACTCTCCTGTGATTTAAACCTTCGACCGATTACCCTCAAGACCGATTTGCTTCATCATTATGTAACTCTTGGCCCATCTACTAAGTTTGGTCCAATTAGATTTTAAAAATGTTTGAGCTGACTTTGTTGTCCGACCTTAGTCTTTCATTTTGATTTTTGACTGATTGTTCTTAGAAAAACATTCATCTCTGCCGTACATTGAACACTGTACTAGGTTTTTAAAATTTACATTGCCCAAAAATCTGTTGTTCGTTCCTTATGTCCTCAAGACTCAACCCCTCCTCCTAGTTTTCTTCAAAAGAGACAAAAACTATTTTCGTTGTGTAGTTCACACACAGACACAAGGATTGAAGTTTTACATGACCTTGTGTCCTTGACCTTTGGTGATTATTTTCAAAACCGAATCCCTTTGATATTGCCTAACCCTCAACCCATCCTGAAAATGTGGTCAAAATTTGGTAGAACAGTTTAAATTCACCTTGCTACGTCAGACTTTGACCCAGCTCTGTCATCTTGACTTTTGACCTCGTCTTCTCAGAAGTAATGTGTCAGATCCATGGTTGATACTGAACCCTTGCTCCAAGTTTAGACTAGTACCGGATAAAAAAAAATAATGTTACCAGTTCCACGACATCGTCAGCAACACATGGCCAATCGGGTGACTGCATGGCGCACAGAACATCTGGTCTCAGGAAATGTGTTGTGCCACGATTAAAATATAGACCAACCGGGAGGTTTCTTGCGATACTCTGTGAGAAACTTCCTTTGAACTTGGGTAGCAGACTTCTTTTCTTCAAACCAAAACACACAACGAGCACTCTCTGCACCTGTCCACGTCGCCACCTTGATCTCAACTGACGGCAGCTCTCACAGGGGCGGTATTGGTACTAAGCTTCCGCGTGTATCTGTCTTGGGTGTTTTTGCTACATAATGGCATTTCAAACTATCACACAAGTCTGCAAAATTAAAGTCATTGAAAATTGTTTTAATTGTTAAGTAGTTTTTTTTTTTTTTTTTATTCATTGGTGAACACAGTACAAAATTACATTTGGCCTGTTTCCATCACATCACATTTTCATACAGAATGAAAAAGAATTTATCTAAAATGTATATCATTATAAATTTCATTCGATCTACACAATATTGTTCAAAATTAATTGAAAATGAAAACATTGGTCTACTGTATGTAATTTTTTAAATATACAAATTAAGGAAAGAACACTACTGCAGATATTCCATGACTCACATATAAATTCTCTAGTCTGTAACTTCTCAGTTTTTTTGCTCCAAAACTTCTTTTGGTGGTCAGTCGTTTGTACACTTTTTCTTGTGCATCTTTATGAATCATCCAGCAGTAGTCCGCCATCATACTGACACCCCAACGTCCCTGGTACCTTCTTTTCATGTCCTTGATATCCTGATGGAAACTTTCTTCCTGTGCTTCATTCACCGCTCCAAGATTTCCTGGGAAAAAGTCCAAATGAGAATCCAAAAAGTGAACTTTGAGACTCACGTTGCAACTCAACTCCTTAACGTTGACCAACAATTTTATCAAAATTTCTTTGTAAATTGGATCCATACTGTTACCGAAAAACTATGAATTTCGTTCATCGCAAAATCAAGTTCCGCATCAGAAATAAGTTTTCTAATAGGTCCAGTAAATACACCCACTTTCAATTTAGCTTCAGAGAAAGCAGGAAACTTTTGGCACAAGTACATAAAACAGGCTCCATCTTTTGATAACGCTTTGACAAACTGCTTCATTAATCCAAGTTTAATAAGCAGCGGCGGAAGAAGCACTTTATCTGGATTCACCAAACTAGGTGTGATGATGCTTTTGACACCAACCTCTAGATTTTTTATGTTTGGCCATTCCTTTTGAACCCAGTGTTAATCCTTGGTTCTGTTGTCCCAGTCACAGAGAAAACATGGGAATTCTGTATACCCTGATTACTGACCCACTAGGATTCACAGAACTTTCAGGTCCCCACATATGAACCAAATGTGTTCACTGTAGCTGATTTTTTCGAGAATATTTACGAAATTCCGGTACGTTTCTTGTAATCGCATAGAATGAGCACCAGGTATTAATGTATATTTATTAATGAAGTAGTACCCCTTTCAGGCTTCTTTTAGAATCTATAAACAGTCTTCATCCTTCTACATTATAATATCTGCCAAGTTTCCGCACGAGGCCACTTACGTCTGTGCATGAAAACAAGGATCCATCTTTCTTTTAATATGGTGCAAACTCTTTATCTCTGTTTCGGTACCAAGAGAAAGTTGTGTCTAGATGTAACAAGTTTGTATCTTTTAATCGGGACCCCAAGAGCTCTGCAGCATCTTGAGGGAGACCGAGATCTTTTACTAAATCATAAAGCTTATTCTGAAAGAATGGCCGTGGCTTATTGCTTGGACACGTTGGGACAAATTATTCATCGTCTACTGCAACACTTTCTTCCTCTGAGTGGGTTCCTATGTGATCAAGACTATCAGGTAGAGTAAGGACTGGTAGATCAGGTCCATGTGGTACAGATCTTACTGATGATGGAGGATTAGGATAAACAAATTATTTCTGATTCTTTTTGTTGTATCCTGGAATCTTACAGGAACAAAAACAACAATCGTATCTATAATTTGGGGGTTCACTTCATATTATCGGCATACTGAAAGCAAGAGCCTTCTTTTTGCCTCTTGTCCACTGTCGCAATTCCTCAACAAAAACAAAGCAGACACTGTGAGGGGCCCACTCTTTGTCCTGGTCGCCAAGTTTTATTCCAAAATAGGCTTAATAAGCCTTTTTGTTTTTTAACATAATCTGTTATGTTCTGGTCTTTTTTTTTTTCCACTACGAATTCTCAGCAAATGTGGCAAAACAGAGGACTGTTCACACAACCTCTAGGCTCAATATGATCGTTATCATTTGAACAGAATTTTAATTTATCTGCAAAGAAAAGAAAGAAAAAACAATAACACTACTTCTTCAATAAAAATCACTGTTTTCTGTAAATATCACTGTCATTAAAAAAAAAAATATAATAATAATAATAACTCTCCACTGAAAGCAATGTACAAGCACATTAGTCAACTGTCACACTGCAAACCCCCCCAGCCCCTCACGGGGCTCGAATACCTGGGAGTGGCTTCGGTCGCCCGGGCAAGTACCACATCTCCCAACACAACACACACAACAACACCGTTTTTTCTACACAGAGAAATGACTCACCGGCTGTCATTTCTCGACGACTTCTTCTGGCCGGGGACATTGAGAGCAATCCAGGACCCACCAACAAATACATATGTCCAACATTCTCAAAACCTATCACGTCGAGCCGACAGACAAAGGGTTCAGTTCAGTGCAGTTCTTGCAAGAACTGGACCCATTACACCTGCACAACAATTGCATCCAGAAAACATTACACAAACACCTGGACCTGCTCCTTATGCTCCTTCCCCCCACCCATCAACCCCCCTTCCAATTCTACTCCTACTTCCTTGACACTTTCACAGCCAAACCCACCGACCCTTCCCACACCAAGCAGTCCCCCAACTCCTCCCATTCCAACCCATCCTAATCCACCTCAACCCTCACCTCCATCACAACCTCCTCCTACCCCTTCCTCTCTACCCACACCACCTTCCCCCCGTGCTGCAGCAGCCAACACACATCGCACACACAACATAAACATCCTTCAGTTAAACATAGATGGCATAAACACCAAAAAACATGAACTCACACAATTCATCAAACAACAGAATATACACATTGCCATCTTACATGAAACAAAACTACACAGAGCACAGAAAACACCAACATTTCATAATTTCACCACCATTTGACAAGACCGGGCCAACGGCAGTGGCGGTGGACTCATCACCCTGGTACACAAATCCATCAACTTTGCAGATACCAGTGCACACACATAGTCACTTCTCCCCCCACATGACACCACAACAGAAATGCAATCAATTAAAATACGCACTGGTAACAAATCACACATAACAATCGCTAACACATACATTCCCTCCCAATCGTCCCCCACAGTACCAGACAATTACTATCCACAGATACACCACATCAGTAACATACCCAACATCATCCTGGGTGGTGATTTCAACGCCAAGTTGTCGGCCTGGCATATCATCAACCCTGACACAGACAGAGGGCTGGTACTACAATCCCAGACAGATCATCTTTTCATACTAAACAGTCTAGACCAACATACCCATATCCCACACCAAGCCCTCTTCCTCCCATCATCTCCAGACATCACCTCCTGCTCCCCAAACCTCGCCCCCACTACATCATGGAGAGTGGTCAAAACCCTAGGTTCTGATCACCTCCCAATCATCATCTCTACCAAAACCAGAATCACCCCAGTTGGCAACACACACACATACACTAATTATAAGAAAGCCAAGTGGGAGGCCTTTGTAACTGAAACAGAACAACATTTCGAAACACTGAACAGTACACCCATCACAAACATCAACACCGCTGTGCACCCTTTCAATACAATTATACAAAACGCAGACAAAAGACACATCCCTTGAGGCAACAGAAAGAGACACAACCCCAACTTCACACCAGAAATTCAAGGCCTCATCAGACAACGGGACACACTGCCACACTCCCCAACACCCCATACATAAGACACCATACAACAAATACATGAACTCAACACTCAAATTAACAATAAAATCTCAGAACACTAAACTGGAAAAATTATCTCCAAACACTTGACCACAAAACAAACATCAGCAAACTCTACAAAACACTAAACAGCATCACACTTTCCAACAGCAACACCACACAATCACACGCTGCCATCACAACAACAGACACCATACCTTCAAACAAAAAACAAGCAAACACTCTCATAAATCACTTTTCACAAGTCAGCCATCTAAACCCCCATCCCGAAGACCGACGTATCATCCGACGTAAGAGACAGTTCCTCATAGGCCCAGACTACGCACTTTTCACTTACAACCAGATGAAGCACATCATTAACAACCTCAAGCACTCATCTGCCTGTGAACCAGACAACATAAGCAACATTCACCTTAAAAACCTAGGACCACAAGGCATACAAGAACTCACCAATATATCAAACTACAGCTACTCACACAACATAATACCCAACATCTGGAAGCATGGCAATATCATCACTATCCCTAAACCCAACAAAGACCCCATGTTACCCTCCTCACATCGCCCCATCACACTCCTCTGCACCCCCTCTAAAGTCACTGAACAACTGGTACAACAACTAGTCACACCTCACATTCCCCTACCCCAGTCACAACATGGCTTTAGGCCACTACACTCCACAAACACCCTTCTTACAAGACCTTACAGGGAGAGTTTTCGGCGGCATGAATTCAGCTAGGCCACCACACAGAACAATCCTAATCACACTAGACATTAGCAAAGCTGTTGATGCTATCCCTTGCCACAACCTCACAAAGTTCTCAACACAAACATGCACAATAACACAAAAAGATGGCTGGCAAACTACTTAGCAGGCAGATATGCACGCGTAACATTTGCCGGTCAGTCTTCTAACATCAGAAACTCCACAAAAGGCGTCCCCCAAGGATCTGTTTTGTCCCCTACACTCTTTAACTTATACATGCATGACGTACCCACACCCCACACACCACAGATACACATAGCCTCTTATGCAGATGATATAACACTTACATGTATGCACCAAAACGCAAACACAGCTGCACACATCATTCAACCTTACCTCAACACACTACACGAATGGTTCACCACAAACAGGCTCAAAATAGCCCCAGCCAAATCTACAGTGACTTCTCACAAATTGGGCAGCAGAACACAGTCACATCCGACACCTCACCATAAACAACACTCCTACCACACACACACACACACACACACACACACACACACACACACACACACACACACACACACACACACACACACACAATCCTTGGTGTAACATATAATACATGTGTCATTTAAACAACACATCACAAACATTTAAAACAAAATAACATCAAGACTCAATGCTTTGAGGTCACTTGCCCATACAACATTCGGACACAACAAAGAAACCACCTCCACAGTATACAAACAATGTATACGTTCAGTGATGAATTATGCAAACCCTGCCTGGGCTTCTAACCTCACCAAAACACACTACAGGCCATACAGAACAAAGCCCAAAAAATAATCACAGGCTGCACAGCTACTACACCCACAGACCACCTACATCAAGAAACCAAAGTCCTCAAAGTCAAGGATCACCTAGGCATGAGAGGCACCCAGTTTCTTGCTGCAGCCTCCACAAACCCACAACATCCACTACAGTACATGGCAGCACATCCACCCACACCAAGGAACATCAAAACAACACCCAACACACGATACCATACACAAATACTGTAATCTCTCCCCCCTCGCCCACCTCAGACCAGCTTCCAGAAGCATATCCACACTCAGATCACTCGCTGCTCCATTCAGTCACTTAAAGACAACACACAGCTGCAAGCAGGGCCTCCTGACATCTACCCTTCTGAATCTTATCTTCCTCGTGAGGACAGGGTCCACCTGGCCAGGCTGAGATGTGGGCACCATCCAGCCCTCTTAAGCTACCAGAAGAGGCTGGATGACTCAATCGCAGATGCCTGTCCAGGATGCAACACAGCACCCCTTACTATTAAGCACATTATGGAAGACTGCATTGCACAGAATCACCTACGCCAACAACATAACATACACTCTTTGAGAGCTCTGTGGGAAAGCCCGGTCTTGGCAATGGCCTTCCTAAGAGACTCAGGCTGTTCGGCCAAACTGCCTAGGGAACAACTACTACTACTACTACTGTCACACTGAAATCTGTTTGCTGCTCCCCAGTACTACTATGACTCATCACTGTATATAGCTCCAACTATGTTCTGGCTTATTATTTAAAAAAAAAAAAAAAAGTGTTGCTTTAAACATGGATTTGCATATCAGAAAATAACAAAATCAAGGATATTATCATTGTAATAATATATCCATATATAAATAATGATAACTAAATTGAAAACTAAAAAAAAAAAAAACAGTTTTGTGAATAAACGTTACGTGATGGAGAAAAATGGTTCTCATCTTTTATTTCAGTACCCCCAAAATATAGAACCCACACAAAATATATATTTTTTCAATGTGTACCTGTGTTATGCATGTTTTCTGAATGATTATGTATACTGTTTCAAAGTTGTAAAGCTCTCTCAGATACACCCTGTATATAATACATACATACATACATTATTTGTGTGTGTATATATATATATATATATATATATATATATATATATATATATATATATATATTTGAGCCTCAGTGGTAAAGTGTGCGTTTTTGTACACAAGAACGAGGGTTCGCGCCCCACCAGGGTAATAAACTTTGGGAGCGTTCTTCTGGCCACGTACTGCTTTGGCAGACACAAGGGGTGCTGTGGCTGAACCAGTGTCGCATACTATAAGGTATGTTTGCACCCAGTTGGCTTGCACGGGCCGATTACACTTGGTTCACAGACTACACACACATCCAAAGCCACTCCAACACCACAGTAACACTTACATGCATTTCTCACCCTACATTCAATCTCTACTAGACAGCCTAAGCTACTTGGTAGAGATACTTAGCCTGTTTCGTCCCTACTTTCGTCGGGATAGGCCGGTCCTGCAGTGGATACTCAAACGGCTCATGATGATGATGATGATACAGGATGTAATGTGACGTACTTTGTATGAAAAAAACTTACACCAATGATCTGTCATGCAATTTTGAGTATATTTTGTTCTATAACAGATACTCTCTGCGAACCCAGTTCAGTACCCAGCATTCGGCTGTTAAAGGGTAAAAGTTTCGTGGCTGGCATGTGCCATTGGTTACTTTAGAGCTTCTCAGAGCTACGGGAGACGAGCATTACTAGCTTATACTGTCCTGTACATAAAAATCCCATATCCTATCAGTACAATCGACTTTTAAGAAGAAACTTTACATAGTCTTTTGATTCTTTAACATCGTCATGCATTCCTGCAATTCTTTTACACAAATCGACTGTAAATTAAGGATTAAATTCAAATTTTATGGCTTGCGAAGTAGTAGGGAGGGAGGAGAGAGGCTGGTGTGTTGTTGCCAATTATGTAATGTTTAGTTTGTAGGATATTGCTACCAGCATTATCATAACACTCACAGCTCATTCAATGGAAAAACTATTGTAATGAGTGACTAGCATCCATTTAAGTCAGGAGTAATATTATTATTCATTACAATTTTCCTGCTGCAAGTAAACGTGGCACCATTTCTTTCATATGATGTTGATGTGAGAACAGTGACACAGGATTGCCCATGTGACGACTATGCAACTGGACCTATTTTTTTTGCTTCTACCTAGCGGCACTTTCTAAAATCTGGCAACATGATATCTAGCTATATTCTGGATATTTTTGCCATTTTTAGGTGATATTCTAGAGATTTAATCGTATTTTCTAGCGACGTTTTGCAGTGTTTACCATCTAGTGACGTTCTAGCAAGTTTTCAGGACAAAACTAGCGAGATTGATTATATGGACTTGGCAACCCTGCATCCACTGTCATTTGAAAAATTGAACGGGAAAATTTGCAGGCAAGGTACACACTTCAAATACTGTTCTCCGCGTTCAGGTGTTCACTGGGTTCAGCTTCACTTGTTCATGAAACAGCATGCCACATACGTACAGCAGTGAAGAATATGCAGATATCGTCTATTTTTACGGATTCTGCGATGGTAATGTCAGTTCTCCAGAGGGGAATACAGGTGGAGATACCCAGTGGCACTACGTTTACTTGCAGCAGAAAAACTGTTATAAATAATATTCTTCCTGACTTAAAGTGAGGCTAATCTCCCTTTACAATAACGTTTTTCGATTGAATGAGCTGTGGGTGCTGTGATAATGCTGGTAGCAATATCCTACAAACTAAACATTACATAATTGGCAACAACACACCAGCCACTCTCCTCCCTCCCTTTTACCTCGCAAGCCATAAAATTTGAATGTAATCATTAATTTACGGTCGATTTGTGCAAAAGAATTGCAGGAATGCATGACGATGTTAAAGAATCAATAGACTACGTACAGTTTCTTCTTAAAACTCGTTTGTACTGATAGGATATGGGAGTTTATGTACAGTACAGTATAAGCTAATAATACTAGTCTCCTGTTGCCCTGCGAAGCTCTCACCCAGTGGCACATGCCAGCCACGAAACTTTTATAATTTAACAGCCAAATGTTGGGTACTGAACTGGGGTCGCAGAGTATATGTTATAGAACAAAATATACTCAAAATTGCATGATAGATCATTGGTGTAAGTTTTTGTCATACGTCACGGTACATCCTGTATGTATATCATCATCATCATCATCATGAGCCGTTTGAGTATCCACTGCAACCTGCAGACCGACCTATCCCGACCGAAGTAGGGACGATACAGTCACTGTATCTCTACCAAGTGGCTTAGGCTGTCTAGTAGAGATTGTATGTAAAGTGAGAAGTGCTTGTAAGTGTGACTGAAGTGTTGTAGTGGCTTTGGATGTGTGTGTAGTCTGTGAACCAAGTGTAATCGGCCTGCGCAAACCGACTGGGTGCAAACATACTTTACAGTATGCGACACTGGTTCAACCACAGCACCCCTGATGTCCGCCAGTGCGGTACACTGTCGGGAGAACACTCCCAAAGTTTAGTACCCTGGCGGGGCGCGAACCCTAGCTCTCCAGTGTAAGAAATCGCACACTTTACCACAGAGACTCCTGTATCTATCTATCTATCTATCTATCTATATATATATATATATATATATATATATATATATATATATATATATATATAATTTCTTGTATACAATTAACAGTTATTATTTTTAACATATTTTTACCTACTGTATGAAGGAAAGGCACCTAAGTTATTTGTAAAATATACAGTATATCGCAACTGATGAGGTCATAATTTTTAAAGTCCATATACCAGCAGCTATATGGTCCATTAAAACAGATTTTTTGGCGTGGCACTGGTTTCATATTCCACCAGACGCGTTAACATTCAGTCAGCTTTGTTCTTCAGAAAGATAACTAATTTGATTACATTCTTGTTCTCTCCAGATTATTTTCTGTAACAATAGAGAGACCTTTACTAATATGGAGGGACATTATAGTCTTCATTATAAGAGGGGTCTTCAAACTGATTAAATGAGCCTGACGTCAACAAGAAAACAAAAAATTCGAAAGGTGTCTTAGCGGTGAGAATGGTCTAAGCTCAGAGTAAACTCGGAGCACAAAAGTACATAGGAATTATCAACCTCTTCTGGCCTCAGGAATCAGGCGCCTGGTGTAAGTCTGGGATGAGGTCCACAAATGCTTCACAAGTGGAGGCGCTGGGCTGGAATCATCAGTTTCCCTATACTTCATTGTTACGGGCGAGGATTTGCACACACAGGGTGAGGCAAAAAGGCCATCTCAGGTCGAAAACAGGATTAGAATGGGAAGAGAAAATGGGATAGAAAATAGAGAGGGTGAGAAGGGAGGTAGGTTAAGAAGATAATAAGAATGTATGAGAGAAAACAAGTACACGGAAGTGGGAATGAGAGAGAGAGAGAGAGAGAGAGAGAGAGAGAGAGAGAGAGAGAGGTTGGGGAGTAAGTGGATATATGAGTAACTTTGAATAAGAGACAAGGCATTTGAATGCGTGAGAGTAGGTGAAAGAAGAAATGGGTAAGAATGATAGTTTGGGTTAGATAAAAGAGAAAGTCAGTAGATCTGGCCTGTATGGATGCAAAGTAGGTAGAAAAAGAAATGCGTAGCAATAAGGACGCTGTGGACAGTAGGAAAAGCACTGGAAAATAAATAGAGGTACAGTGTATAGTACAAAATCAAGAACTGAGATGATAGGTGATTAATATCAACTACTGCTATATAACCCGATGTCTTTATGTCTCATGAACCATATGCGTCCCTTTAGAATCCCTTCTGTTTCTCAGGCTGACGGTATTCATAAGTTCCTTCCTGTACCACTGTTATGTTATTAGGTATCAGTATTATGCACTGAAGAATGGGGGTCCAGTTGTTTCTACGCTAAGAGCACTTCCTGGTGAAATGTGAGTGATGGAGGTGGAGTTCATCCTCAGCCGAGTTTACAGTTTCTCTTCCTGGCGACTGGAACGATTATGGGTCGTCTTGTTTCAAGGATTTTTTTTTTTTTACTCGCTCTTAAACCTCACTTCCTTCATTCTGTAGCCCAGTCAACACTGTCCCATCTCACTGGATGTTGTAGATGCGAGCGAATGGATTTTAGACCGGTACCATCCCCAACGCTGTTTTTATTGGCTGGAGGATTGAGTGAGCTGAGTTATGATGGAATCAGCTGAGGTATAATAGAAATGATAGGATGAATATAAATCAATCGAACTGTACATACTGCAGTTATCAGCGTACTGCACTGGCTACTTCTACGCCATATAATAGAAAATATGTGATAATACGTCAAGCTGTTACCATCACAATGAAAATAATCGGGTACTTATTACGCCATGAAGTGACAAAGGCGCGCATCTTATATCGTTATTGAAATGCAAATATATTTACCGAAGAAAATGGTATCAGTATTCTTCCAGAAGGAATTAGTACTGGGAAACAGCCATAAGTGTCGTCTTTAGCTCTCAGTAATCCATAGTAATTCGTAAACCTTGCTCTTCTCTACCGACACAATTAGATCATTATTTCAGGCACAGATGCTTGACATTCTGAAACTAAGCTGACACAAATAACTTCTACCTATCATTCTTATTGTAACAACTAATGTCAGTGATGGCTGTCAGTAATTCAAAATATTTTTTTTTTCTTTAAATATGTATTTTTATTGCTGTTTATTTTTGTAGTATCGTGTGGTTACTTCCAGGACATGGGATGCTCCTGGCTATCTTTGATGTAAAGTGCTAACGTGCATCGTTGTTTGCAAGACCAGTCTAAGGCAGGCCTGAATAAGAGTAGGACCGCTTTAAAGCTGTCTTTACTAATCTTATTTGCCTCACCAGAACAGCCATGGGACCGATATGAATCAGCAGAAACTGGTCTTAAAGCCTCACGCAAATGCAGCTTAAGCTACACCCGTTTCACTAAGATAACCTCAGAAAAACAAAATAACGGCTGATTTTCTTCCGAGGGTAATTTGACTGCATATCACGAGGAACGTCTAATGTCTCCTCGAATTACATAGCTAGCTTTGTAAGCAATAAGTTAATGGCAAAGCACCCAAATCAACTGAAACACTTGAACTAATACAGTTAAACCATTTATGCCTAGCGTCCTACATATAGTCCACCCAAACAAATATTCATAGAAAATTATCCTGTGATAGAAAACATTTCCTGGATGATTTCCACACTTCTTCTGCACCATTCTTTGAATGGTCAGTGTTGTTGAGGTGCTAGGTATGATGTGCTAGCATCCAAAGTTTCCAGTGTTGTACTTTTTTGTAGACACCATGTCATCTACAAGGAGGTAAGTTTTGTCAATACTTTTGAATAACAGACCTTTACATATTTTACCTTATGTCAATCAGATAATGTTAATATTATATACGCTGAAGTTTGAAAGCAATATTTTCCATAGGTTTTGGATAATGTTTATGTAAACGTTGGTGTCCTACATATAGGTCGCTAGGCAAAAGTGACATAAGAGAACATTGCTTGTATTTTAGGTTTTATGAAAGTATAATTTTAATATAAAGACAGTTTATGAGTTTCTGCATTGTACTGTATTTTTAGCCATTGTGTTTTCATACATTCCTGGAGACGTAATGCAGTAATTTATCTTATGTTTTCTTGTCATTTCAATGGGTTCAAAGAAAGTCACTTCTATAGCATGTCAACCATATATGTGTTCAGGAGCAGTGGGCATAGAGCCAGTTTCCCGGGCTTCACGGTATTCTTCAAAGGACAAAAAGTGAATCCAAATACAACAACCACATATGATAGGGGTTTACAATGAGCACTTGGGTGGGGTTGACTGCCGTTAGGGAAAGAAGTGGCACTCAGACATTGTGACATACCGTATTGATGTGGCAATCAATAATGCATGGCAACTGCACAAAATCTGTGAGGCTGAGAATTCAATGGATCGCCTGCATTCCGAAAAAGTATTGCACGTTTCTACCTGGAACGCTGTGCAATTCCTCCATGCCAAGGCCATCGAGGGAATCCAAAGAGTAGAACAGATGAAGCACGATATGACGACCATGCACACTGGGCCATAGCACAATGCAATCAAACTCGGAGTGCTCACTGCCACAAGAAAACAACAAGGTGTGGAAAGTGTGATAAGGGTCTCCGTGTGAAGTGCTTCAAAGACCATCATACACAGTAGCTAAACTGGTGATCAGATATGGTAAAATGAAGAGAAATACATTGGATTATGATCAAGGTATTATGTTTGATTCATTGCAGTGTCATATTCTATATTTACACAAATCTCAAACTGTGAAAGTCTATGGTCTAACAGAGACCATTTTCAGTACAGCTTTGCTTAGCGACCTACAGTATATATAGAACGCTGTGTAGTTTGGATACAAAACAAAATTTCATGATAACATTTTATTGATGGGTTATCTGTATGTAATTTACACTAAATCATAATGCAAAATTAAAATTGCATCAAAATATTAAATTTAGGGTTAAATGGGTTAATAAGGCTGTCCCGATTAACTGCAGTTAGTTTTACAAAATGTTTATTGCCTTAAGGGCCTAATTAAGAGACCAAGTAGATGGCAATGAAGTCATGATGAGAATGAGTGAATAATGAAGAGCTCTGCCCACATTTTCACTTGACTTGGAGTTATCGGTTTACAAGTCGTGGGACCTTAACAGACCCCAGATAATATCAGGGTATAAGTGGCTGTACTCTGCATTAAATAGATTGCTTTATCAGTTCATACTAATCTGTCGTCAATGGTTTGCTTCCTCAACTCCCTTACCTTGTTCCCTATCGTCTTTAACTTCAGGTTTACAATTATTCTTTAATGTTCAGATTTTATCGAGCTTAGGAGCGCTCAATGGCAAGTAAGGGGTTAATGACGGCTGCATCTTACTCTCCAGTTTCGAAAATGTTTCGTAAGCATAATAGGATTGTTTAGCAATACGAAAAATGAAAAAATAAATGACGCTCTTGGTTTGGCGGAGTTAAGCAAATAAAGGAAAGACCCAAAGGTAACGACATGGAGGGAGGATGGAAACCGAAGGAAGATGACGATGAAGACTGCGAGCAAAGACGAGGAAGAAGAAAGAGGAAGAGGAAAGGAGGTGACCGCCTAATGGTTACACGACGATCATAAAGGCAGATTATTTTTTGGCTAAGTACCAATCATCCCCTAGAATACGGCCCGCAATAATGAACTTCATATCTAGAACTTCATATATGAGGGAGGGGGGGTTGAGTTGGGGGGAGGGGAGTCAAATGGTGGGTGACAGAGTGACTTGGAGGCGTTTTGTCTGCGGCCACCCTTTGCGGGATTAGGGCGTCGGGCTATAGATAGATAGACAGATAGATATCTAGAACCCAACTTACATTATTGTGTGGAGAGAGAGAGAGAGAGAGAGAGAGAGAGAGAAACAGGTTAGTTGAGAGGTTGTGGAGATTTAAAAAAAAAAAAAGACAAGTAAAACTCTCTGTTGGAGGTCAGAGGAAGAGACACAAAGCATCTGCACGGTACTTGTTCTTCCTATTAAAAAAAAAAATAAAATAAAAAAAAGGCGGTAAAAATTTTCCAGTATTAGCTGAGGTGTAGTTTTAGGTGACGCAACAAAAGACATGAGATGATACATTTTCTCCTGCAATTATAAATCACAAGTAATCATAGGAGGTAACTCGTGGACCAGTGCTTCCCTACAGGGCTACATACGTCAATTTTTCGTTAAATATGGATGGCACTTCTCACTTTGTGCTCTCACTCATCAGTCCGTTGAACTATCCTATAATAATAAAATTAATAATAATAATAATTAATAATAATAATAATAATAATATTTGTAATAACAGTAATAATAATAATAATCATCATCATCATCACCATCATCATCATCATCATCATCATCATTGTCAGTCTATTTATTTCTATCCAGACGCTGCAATCCTGTATTGGGTGGCCACAAACAAATCGCCTGCATGTCGCCCTGTCCCTCGCTATTTCGCTTACCTCCAACCAGCTCACACCTCCCTCTCTCACATACCTCTCCGCTACATGCCTACTTCTCCTCCTCAATCTCCTCCTTCCTCTTCCCCCTCCGCTTCAACTCATACACTTTTGTCGTTAATATCTCCCTCTCCATCCTTTCCACATGGCCAAACCACCTCAATGTATTTCTCCTAACGCTTTCTATCACATCCACTTCCACACCACAAGGTTCCTTCACTTCCTCATTTGTCAGTCGGTCTCTCCATGCAACTCCACATCCTCCTCTCAAATAAGCAGTTACTACTGCTCTCACTCTTTATTTGTCCTTCCAACAAGGTCCAAACTTCGCTTCCATACGTTAGAATGGGCATCACTGTTCTCTCATGCAGTGACTATTTAAATTCCATGTTCATTTCCCCGTTTCTTTTCACTGCTCTCAAAGAACCAACCACTTTATCTTCCCCACATTCACCTTTACACTTCGTTTCTTACACTCTCTCCGAAACTCATTCACCAAGCCTTGCAGTTCTCCTTCGTCATCACTTAATAATACAGTATAATCTGCAGACAACAGAACAGGAAGTTTCCAAACGCTGCCCTGTCTCATTAGGGTCGCTCTAACATCCACTGCCCTATCTTGTATCTCTATTATAACCCCAGCCATATAGAGGATGAACGACCATGGAAATATGACACATCCCTGTTTCAATTGAACATTCAGACTGATAAAATAATTCGGTTCACCATCCATCTGCACTGCAGCTCTAGGGCCTCGTGCTACTTCACACGGCATTCAGTAGCATCCCATTGACTCCATAATATTCTTAATATTTTCCTCATTCCTTGTCTATTCACGATGTCATATGTTTTCTCCAAATCCATGAAGGCCGCATGCAGCTTCTCTCCTTTCTGTAGAAACCTTTCCACTAAAAACCTTAGGATGAAAATCTGATCTACACAACCTCTTCCTTTCCTAAAACCTTCCTGTTCATCTCCAGCTAATTCCTCTGTTAATTCCCCAACTCTGTCAGAAAGTGTCCTACCATATATTTTTCAAATTACACGAAGAAGACAAATTCCTCTCTGATGGTCACACACTTCTTTTTCTTCTTTTCCTTTGTACAGGAGAATAATTATACATAACTTCCAATCCTGCGGGACTCTCCCTTCCTCCCAGAGCAATCCACACATCTTCCATATTCATTCTATTACGATTTCTCCCCTATTATCATCATTATTATTATTATTATTTTAATTATTATCATTATTATTATTATTACGATGTAGTGATGCTCTCGGGTTCGTTCGTTCGTTCGTTTAAAGATTCCCTGCACCTATAGTGCAGGCCGGGTCGTACATTAGCCCGGTCAGTGGGGTGTCTGCCCTTTCCTCTCTTCCATCCTTATTTCCTTCTGTCCTCTTATGTCTTTCTTTCCTTCATTCTTTCCTTGTCCTTCTGCCTACGGGTGACTGTACACTCCTCTTCGGTCTTTCTTTCCTTCATTCTTTCCTTTTCCTTCTGCCTGTGGGTGACTCTACACTGAGTGACAAGCCAAATGGTTTCCTGTACACCAGGAAACCATTTACTACGCTGGATGGTAACCATATAACCAAATTTTGGCACCTGGTGGTTTAGTGGGTAATTATTGCGCTCCAGGCGGATTGAGCCGGTGAAGGTTTATATTCAAGGGTTCATGTAATGCCACTCAGGGATGAGTGAGGCTGGTCACTCTCATCTTAAATGTCGAGACCAACAGCCTAGCCCCGGGCTCCTACGCTCCTCGTGGGGCAATGTAGGATTGGACGATGGATGGATGGATGGAATTATTATTATTATTATTATCATTATTATTATTAACCAACTGTAGGATGCAAGCGATCTACGGAGCCAAGCCTCACTCATTCACTCACTTCATCAGACATTTCTACTGTGATCATCATCTTAGATCCTTTAAACCTTTCAACACGGTTTTCTTGTTTCTGTGAGAGAACTTGAAACATTTTATAATGAAGGGATTAATACAAGTTTCATATATATGTGTCAGTCAGAAAAGTTTCTCCAAGACAGTGCTGTTTGCTGATACATAAAACAAAGCACAACTAGTTTCTTTAATGCAAGGTATATACTCCACGAGCACAGGCTTGTCACTGTAGAGGAATCCGTGTGGCGGACCAGCTCATAAAAACTGATTTCTTGAATTTTTATCATGCCATCCGGCCCACCTTTATCATACTCGAAGTTGCTTAACGGTGACAAACGGGTCCCAGCAGTATTCTGGCTCTTGATGTTTACATATAAATTTACAAAGGGACAAAAAATCCAGCAAGGTATTTCGTATCGTGTTTGTAAAATATAATTAGTATTCCTTGTAAATCAGAAAGCAAATGTCCCCTAATATCCTATAATGTTGATCTCCTCACACGCCAGGGCTTCAAGGAGATGCTGGAGGCGTATGATATAACCCTCACCTTTCCTCATTCACCGGGGACGTAAAAACTTCCAAGGCGTAAAATCCAATTCCGCGTTCAAGCATCTCGTCGTATTCCCACAGTCCCACTTCGCCCTTTGAATTTTTGCCCCCACCTCAGCTCCCAGCATCATACACTGCCATGAATAAACAAACTGCTCCCTTGGTTATGCTAAACTTTTTCTACGGTGCCGTGTAGTGAAATTGCTAGACAGGGACGCCTTCGGATGGAGAGACTGATGTAAAGGTAATGAGCGAAATTATCAGAACGTCCCTTAACTACTAATCCTCCTGGTGGTTCGCAGGAGACAGACAACCTCAATCTGCATTTCACCACCTTCACGTCCAAATGAAAAAGGGACACCACCATCACCACCACCACTAACAACAACCAAACAACAACAGCTACTACTACCACTACTACTACTACTACTACTACTACTACTACTACTACTACTATAGGATCAGCTTTCTTAGACTGCTATCAGATTATCACGTTCATTTTTGGAGGGCACCTAAGTATTACAGGATATAAGAGGGCTAAACCTAACGCCTTCATTTCCAAAAGTCTCTCCTAAGCTGATTAAAGTCGACAAGACGGAGAAACAAACTAAACGTCGTCAGAGTGAATTGGTTAATCCCATCACTTCGAGGATTCCATTAAGCTCATTAAATTCATCTATGGAGAGGGAATGGCAGCCTGAGGTGGGAATGACGGGCGCAGCGGGAAGGACAGGCTGTGGTGGGAATGGCAGACTGTGGTGGGAATGACAGGCTACGGTGGGATTTTTTTCTTTTAATGCGAAAAAGAAGGAACCAAAGGCTGAGCCCGCAAAACGTTCCTTCCAAGAAAAAAAAATACGAAAGAGAGCCAAATTCAAGATCCATTTATTTCGAGATGCCTGGACACACTGCGTTTGAAAGACTGGAGATCATAGGAAGTAGGAAATACGGACAGCGGGGGACAGTTCCAGAGTTGACCTGTTGCGTAAATGAAGGACTGGGAGTAACGGTTAACTCTTGCATTAGAGAGTTGGACAGAAAAGAGATGAGAGTTTGTTGCTAGACGGGTGGTACACGCCCGTCGTAGAGGTAGAGGGATGCAAGCAGACAGTTCAGAGGAGCAGTGACCATTGAAGTAGCGATAGAAAAGTGATAAAGATGCAACAGTGTGGCGAAGAGACAGAGGTTGAAGGGAGTCAGTAAGAGGAGGAGAGTTACTGAGACGAAAAGCCTTTGACTCCACCCTATTGAGAAGAGCTGTATGTGGGGAGCCTTCCCACACATGAGAGTTGTACTCTACACGGGGGCGAATAAAATCCGTGTATAAAGGCAACAACTGTGCAGGGGTAAACAAGGCATGGAGTCGGCTTAGCACATCTAATCTCTTGGAAGCAGTTTTACAAGAGATGCAATATGATCTTTCCAAGATAAGTCCCGTGTGAATGAAACCTCAAGCATGTTCAAGGATGATGCAGGGATGAGCTGAATATTATTAAACATTAGTGGGTACTCATATGGAAGATTTTGACGGGTTGATAGGTGTAAAAACTGAGTCTTTGATGCATTAAAAACAACAAGATTATTTTTAGCCCAGTCAGAGATACGAGCCAAGTCAGACATTAGGTGTGCCATAGCCTCAACCCTTTTTTATTGAAGCATCTGCTGAGATGGACGTTGCTGTAACCGAATGGAAAGGTAAAGCTTGGAATCATCAGCGTTCGAGTGGATAGGATTAGATGTACAGCTTAGAAGGTCATTGATGAATAAAAGGAAGAGAGTTTGTGATAGGACAGAGCCCTGAGGAACACCACTGTTGATAGATTTAGAAGAACGATGGCCGTCTACAACAGCAATTATAGAACGACCAGAAAGGAAACTGTAGATGAAGGCACAGATAGAAGGACAGAAACCGCAAGAGGGCAGGTTGGAAATTAAATAATTATGCCAGACTCGATCGAAAGCCTTGTCAAGTTCGGTGGCAAAGCTTTCGGCGAAGTCCCGAAAGGAGGATGACCAGGAGCCTGAAAGGTAGGTGAGAAGATCACTAGTGGAGCGTCCCTGACGGAACCCATACTGACGATCAGAAAGAAGGTTGTGACAGGAAAGATGCTTTAAAATTTTTTTTGTTAAGAATTGGCTCAAAAACTTTTGAGACACAGGATACTAAAGCGATTGGACGATAGAGGGCTGGGAATGATCACCCTTCTTTGATACTTGGTGAATGAGAGTAAACTTCCGGTGGGAATGGCAGGCTGTGGTGGGAATGGAATACAGCTGAGATAATGGCAGGCTGTGGTGGGAACGTCGTAGCAATGCCGCAAGAAAGCCACGCAATGACGCTGCTTTATACTTAATTCATGGAGCGGAAAGGAAGACAAGTTTCCACCCGCTGTATTAATGTGCATAATATAAGACATTTTTTTTATTATTATTGCGTGCACACGCCCATTTTATGTTAATTTTTCGCATAAACACGTATGCTCTTCTTACACTTTCTTTATTACATTCATTCGTCATCATCATCATCATTAGTGTGCGTCAGTCCTCTGAAAATCTGGGAATACAAATGCTTTGCACAACCTTTTCCATCCCAGGTTTTTCCATCTCACTCTGCTATGCCAAAAAAAATTCATATTTGTACCTCAGTTTTATTTACTTTTATTATGTATTTATTTAATAGCATTTTTTGGCATTCGCCCTCCTCTCA
Organism: Coenobita brevimanus; assembly: GCF_032717465.1. NCBI lineage: Eukaryota > Metazoa > Arthropoda > Malacostraca > Decapoda > Coenobitidae > Coenobita > Coenobita brevimanus. Next base: position 7,166,005 of record NC_137008.1, on the reverse strand, counting down.
ACTCGTATCTGACATGTAACTGTGTTATCCTTTGCTAATTCAGTTATTTGCTGTATGAAAGACCTGACCTGCATCTGTGTATTTTTGGTAACTACAACTACCACATACTCCGGTTTCTAAGAAGCTTTTCCTTGATCTCTTACCATATATATAACGTTGCTATTTCAGTTTTTCTTGAAGCACTCCTTAAGTTTAAATTCCAAAGACGTTATAGTGGTTCAACGTTCTGACACATTAATTGAATCAGGAGTAACATACTTGTTTTTTGTCTTAGACAGTATGATTGTTTACATACTACCATCTGTGCCTAAATATTTTACATAATACCATCACAACATGGCACTAATTACTTAACATCATTAAAATTTGACATAGTTTACTTGATACCATTAGAACGTGACAGTTTATGTCATCAAAATGTGACTTTGTTTACTCAGTTCCAATAGCATGTGAAATCGTTTATTTAATGTCATTAGAACATGCCATAAATTACTTAATAGCATCCATACGTTTCACTTCTTTTATTAATAAAAGGCCAAAAGTTGTGTGCGCTGCCACTGGGTAGCAATATGCATTATTACGAGCCTGTCGTAGATGAATTTGGTTATATTCATAATCATCTCTAAGAATGACTTCTATGTCATTTTATATCAACAATAATCTGTTTTTGCTAGTCATTAGATTAGCAAATCACATCACAATAATAACCTACAATATCCTTTTTTATGTTGTCCATGGATCTGGAAAATATTTTACCAGATAATCATCATATCTCTTTTTTTATCATGACTTCGAATTACTTTCCTCAGTGAATCATTTTCAGCTATACAAATGCCGTTATCGTAAGTAAATGATTAAACTGTAGTGAGGTTTCATGAATTCTGATGATCATACATTATTTGGTTGTTAATTTGACTCTGATTTTGTGTTACTAAGAGAATATCCTGCAGTGATGTCTTGACTAGTCAACGTCTCATGTCGAGCTCATTCATCAAGTTGGGGATATATTTAAATTGTTTCGTAAAACAAGAAATAAACCCATTTTTACAATCTTCCTTTTAGTCCTGATCCACACATATTTGTGCATGTGTGCAACAATACATTAATTTCTTAATTATGAACACTTTTGGCGGGTGTTGTTCAAATTACTTTGCCAAATTATCAGAGAAAAACTTGACTGTTATTACAGACGACAACGATTTGCTCAGATCGATCTTCATCTTCTGCTCGTTTCTTATTCTTTTTACCAAAGATGACAAGGAGGGGAACCAGAATGTTGTGAGGCTTATCACCACGTAGGAAGGAAGAAAGAGACAGAAGAACGTGCACATAGTCAGGAAATTTCTTGTAGGCGAAGAATAAACGTCAAGACATTATCCAACATTGTTTGGCAGAATTTTGCTGGTAAAGTACAATATAAAATACCTTGAAACAATACTGACACGGAATGGGTTATCATTCTCCACTAAATCAACACCCGGAATACAAAAAAAAAATAATACATACTTCAGCATGGTACTGCTGAGTGAAGGGGGTGGGAGTGGAAGGAGCAACACAGCCTCATCTTTTAAACAACGCCCATGTGCATAACAATTTCCATTACACTTCCCTCTTCACGTTGTTATTCACATTTCAATATCTATAGATGCTATGTTACTGTAATTTTTACATTTTTTATTCAGTTTACTTTCCTACATTTGTTGTTACTTGCATATCCCATTACCACTATCGAACTCAGTGGCAGGTGGTGGTGATCATCCTCCATTTAATTTGATGTTGTGCTGTCTACTTCTTCCATTCATCTATTATTATTATTTTTCTGTCTTCCCTCCTCTCTTCCCTTTTTCTTCCATCTTTCCTGACATTTTTCATTACTGCTTTTTCCACTTCACTTGGCTCTACAATCAGTGACAAGCCTAATAGTTTCCTGTAACTCTGGTTACTATTTAGGACTCTGGATGGAAGCCATATAACCAAATAATGATGTGGTTTGGAGCCTACTGCTGTGCCCCCGTTAACTGGATGGTAAGACAAATGCAGCAGCCATCCGGGAACCAAATGTCCACACTTTACCCCGCACTTCACTGTAGCAAGGCGCGGTCTGCTGCAAGGGAACATCGGTTCACTGCACGTGACGACACTGCAGGGGTGATTGCTTATCTCCAGCTGATGAGTCTGCATGACCATATAGACCGGGCTTACTCAACAAAAACAACAGCAACTACCACAGCTATCTAGTTCATCTATAACCAGATATTCCAGTGCCTGTCTTATCTACCCACCTGCTTATATATATATATATATATATATATATATATATATATATATATATATATATATATATATATATATATATATATTAGAACCTGTAGTCTTCCTATGTAAGCATCTCTCTCTGTCTCTCTCTCTCTCTCTCTCCGCACAAAAATGTAAGTTGGATTGTAGATATGTTTATTACTGCGGGCAGTATTCTAGGGGAAGGTTGGTACTTAACAATAAAAGTATTTATCTGCCTTTATGACTGTCGTGTAACCATTAGGCGGTCATCTCCTTTCCTCTTCCTCTGTCTTCTTCGTCTTTGCTTACGGCCTTCATCTTCCTTCGGTCGTCATCCTCTCTCCATGTCGTTATCTTTGGCTCTTTCCTTTATTTGCTTAACTCCTTTATACCAAGAACGTCATTTAATTTTTCATTCTCTGCAGAGTAAGATGCAGCCTTCATTAACCCTTAATTACCACTGAGCTCTCCTTAGCTTCATAAAATCAAAAGATAAATAAAAAATTGATGGTAAACCTGGCGTTAAAGACGGGAAGGAACGATGTAAGGGAGTTGAGGAAGCAAACCAGTGACAACGGATAAGTATGGACTGATAAAGCAATGTACACCCGAAAGCAATAATCGGTAGCCCCCCCTAGTTGCTGAAGCCAAAGGAAGGATAGAGCAGGTGAACGAACACGGCCTCCCCATCCTACGCCCTCTCCACTGCACCCCTCCTTATCCAACCCCCATCTAAACGTTGCCAGGTAGGTTTGTAACATTCGAGGCTGGCGATGTTACGTTTTGTCCATGTCTACATGGATTAACATTCATATGACTTACCACTAGTTATAATAACATACCTTGATGTAATGCGATAATGTGTTACCAGCTAGCGTATGAACATGGACACTCGATGTGAAAAAAATAAATGCATGAGTATGAAAAAAGCTGAGCGAGTATAATTATAATGCATTATAATAATATGTTCTTATAACATCAAGTAAATGATGCTTCTATTTCAAGTGTATGAATTTGTTTCAACCACATTTACAATGTCTGTTACCTACCGGCGGTGCTCCAGGTTTTCAGTCATTCAAAAATATTTTCTGGTTTTTATATTTATATACAGACACGAAATCAACTACGAATAACATTCCCTCTATATATGAGACTTTGCTTCAGAGATTCGAGTCATTCTCTGGCATGAATCTCGCGCGCGCGCGCACACGCACACACACACACACACACACACACACACACACACACACACACACACACACACACACACACACGCACGCACGCACGCACGCGCACGCACGCACGCACGCACGCACACACACACACACACACACACACACACACACACACACACACACACACACACACACACACACACACACACACACACACACACACACACACAAAACTTGTTGCATAGTTGCACACATACACATACACATAGACCTTCAACAAAATGTCAAATCATGGCCATTCTATCTAAAGATGAGGATTACAGTCCTGTCATTTACTGAATCAGTTATCACTTCCCCCATCACCGTATCCTTCATCCTGATCACATAAATAATAACATCAGCATGTGTAAGTATAATGACTGCATTGTGGGATCATGTTACTTTACAGCAAACGGTTAAAACAGCTAGTCCGATGAGGAATAATTTTGTTTGGCCGCTTCAGTAATATATCTATCTATCTATATACCTAGGCTGCTTCCCCCAAGGAAGGGGAGGTAGCCGAGACAGGACGACACACTCCCCATTTACTCATCCATTCAAACACATTCATTCGCATCTTAGCCCCAAAAAGGAGAACGGACAGATCCTCACCGCACCACACCGCACAAGGGTCAACTGCGCAATGCAATCAGTGACATCCGCAGCAGGGCCCGACAGCAGAACTGGTTTACCCCTGCCACATCATTACAGACCCATCTCCTTACCCGCACCTGACCTGACTACCTGATCAGACCAAATGCGGGAGAATATCCCCTCAGGGCTGCTTCATCACTTATTGATTCACAATTTCTCTCCATTTATTTCTGTCACGCTTCAGTAATGCCTAGAGCAAAATAAGTCTTCTATGTCTCGCATATAAGTGTTAGATTCGCGGGTGGTAAATTCCAAGTTGTTTTCTGTAAGGACAGGCAGCATACAAAGGTCGTAACCCCCATGCAATTTGCTAGCAATACATAACTTTATGGCCTTGTGACACAACACTGGAATTTGCTGGGTGTATTTGACCTACCACTTTAAACCACAGAGAACTCACTCCTATACCGTATGGCATCATGTCCATCTGATTTGCAATGAATATTTATAAAGTGCGTGCTCAAAGCCTGTTAGATGTTTCGTTCATGTTCTGGGATTTGTTGGTTCACACTATGGTGAAGTGGCAACAAAGGGTGCGGGTGGTGGGGTGTAGTGTGATAGTCGGTAACAGATATCGTAAATGAGGGTGAAATAGTTTCATAAACTTGAAATATGAATATTATTTACTTGATATTAATATGAAAGTATTATTAAAATGCAAAAAAAAAAAATATACTCCGCTTTTTACATTCTTCTGCCTCTATTTACATCACGTTGCCTCTCGTTCATATGCTAGCTAGTAATACATTATAGCACATTACTCCATAGCACGTTATTAACGCTAATGGTTACGCACGTAAATGTTAAATCATGTAGACATGGACACAACATAACATCGCCAGCCACGATTGTTACAAACCTACCTACAACGTTTATACAGGGGTTGGGAAGAGAGGGGAGGAGTGGGGCGGGGTTGCGGTGGGGGCAGTGGGGAAGGCCGTGTTCATTCGCCCGATCTATCCATCCCTTGGCTTCAGCGACTAGGGGGGCTACCGATTATTGCTTTCGGGTGTACCTAATGCGGAGAACAACCAGTTATACTCTGATATCCGGGATTTGTTAAAGTTCCACGACTTGTAGAGCAACAACTCCAGGTCGTTAAAATGTGGGCAAAGCTATTGATTATTCACGCTTTCTCTTTATGACTTCATTGTAATCTACTCGGTCTCTTAATTGGGTCCTTAAATCAATAAACATTTTGTAAAACTAACTCCAGTTAAATCAAGACAGCCTTATTACTTATTTTCATTCAACAAGCGTTTCACGTTGATTTGGGCGCCTTGTCATTAACTTATCATACAAAGCTAACTGTGCAGTTCGAAGAGATGTTGGACGTTCTTCGTGATATACAGTCAAGTTACCCTCAGAAGAAGATCAGCTTTTTTTTGTTTTTTGTTTTCTGAGGCTAAGTCAGTGAAACGCATGTAACTGAAGCCGCATTTACGTAAGGTTTTACGATCAGTTTCCGCTGGTTCATATCGGTCCCATGGCTGTTGTGGTGAGGCAGATTAGATTGGTAAAGACATCTTTAAAACTGTCTACCCCTATCCAGGCCTGTCTTAGACAGGTCCTACAAACAACGATGCACGGTAGCACTTTACATCAAGGAACGCTATGAGCATCCCATGGCCGGGAAGTAACCACACGATGCTTCATAAATGGTTGACAGCAATAATAATACATATTTTTTAAAAATCAGATTTTGAAAAACTGACAACCATCACTGACATTGGAAGGTGATGTAATGCAGATGATTGGTAAACGTTCCTTGTGAAGCCGTTTGAGAATGTCAAGCATCTGTACCCAAAATAATGAGATAATTGTGTCTGGAGAGAAGAGCAAGGTTTACGAATCTCCATGGATTACTGAAAGCTAAAGAAAACACCTATAACTCTTCCCAGCAATAATTCCTAATGGACGAATACTTCGACCCTTAGCTTCGGTTATTACATTTGCATTTCATTAGCACTGAAGGTTGCACGTCGCAGTCACTTCATGGAGTAATAAGAACCCGATTATCTTCATTGTGATGGTAACAGCGTGACGTGTTATCATATATTTTCTTTTATATGACGTAGAAGCAGCCAGTGCATTACGCTAATAACGGCAGTATGTATAGTTCAGTTGACTTATGATCATCCTGTCTTTTCTGTTTACATACCTCAGCTGAGTCCTTCCTGGCTCCGCTCAATCCTCCAGCCAATAAGAGCGGCTTTGATGATGGTACCTGTTTAAAGTCCATTCTCGCGAGCATCTACAACGTCCAGGGAGATGGAGTCGTTTTAGACTAGTCTACAGAATGAAGGAAGCGAGGCTTTAGGAGCCAGTAAAAAAAAACTCCTTGAAACAAGGCGACCCATAATCATCCAAGTCGCCGTGAAGAGAGACCGTAATCTCCGCTGAGGATGAACTCCAATCCTTCACTCACATATCACCAGGAAGTGTTTTTCCTGTAGAAACAACTGGACTCCCATTCTTCAGTGCATTATATTGACAATTAATAACATAGAAGCGTTACATGAAGGAACTTACGATTACCTTCAGCCTGAGAAACACAAAGGATTCTAAAGGGAAGCAAATCATGTGACTTAGGCCGCTTTCACACGAGGCCATCGGTGGCCTCGTGTGAAAGCGGCCAAAGACATCGGGTTATTTAGCAGTGGATGATATTAAACTATCATATAATAATAATAATAATAATAATAATAATAATAATAATAATAATAATAATGATAATGATAATCATCATCATCATCACCATCATCTATCAATCTATAACCAGAAACTTTAAGCCTGTATTGGGTGACCACAAACAAATCGCCCCCATGCCACCCTGCCCCTCGCCATTTCACTGACCTCCCCCCAGCTCACACCTCCCTCTCTTACATACCTCTCCACTCCATCCCCCCTCCTCATCCTCGGTCTCCCCCTTCCCCTCCCGCCTCCAGCTCACTCACATACACACTCCTCATTAGTCTCTTGCTCTCTATCCTCTTCATATAGCCAAACCACCTCAGCGAATTTCTCACAACACTTTCTATCACATGTACTTCCACACCACAGCGCCTCTTCACCTCCTTATCTGTTAGTCGGTCTCTACACGTAACTTCACATGCCCCTTTCAAATAAGCCATTAATATTTGCTACTCTCATTCTTTGTTTGTGTCCTTCCAACAAGGCCCAAACTTCGCTCCCATGAGTTAGAATGGGTATCACTGTACTGTCATGCAGTGACTTTTTAAATTCTATGTTCATTTCCCTGTTTCTTATCACTGCTTTCAAAGAACCAGCTACCTTTCTTCCCTGTCGAACCATTTCAAGCACTTCATCCTCCAAACTTCCATCTTTTCTCATCACATTACCCGAGTTCTTAAATGCATTCACATATTCCATTTCCTCACCATCCAGCCTCACTGTTCATTCAGCGACTTAATTTCTCTCGATGAACACAACTATACTCTTCCTTACATTCATCTTTAGATTCCGTTTCTTTCATACTCTCCAAAACTCATTCACCAAGCCTTGCAGTTCCCCTTTGTCTTCACTTAACAAGACAGTATCATCTGTAAACAACAGACCAGGAAGTTTCCAAACGCTGCCCTGTCCCATTCTGGTCACTCCAACATCCACTCCCCTACTGTGTTTCTTTTTTATAACCCCATTCATATCCATATAGAAGTTGAACAACCATTGGAATATGACACATCCCTGTTCCAGTCCAACATTTAGAATGAAAAATTCACTCAGTTCACCATCCACATGCACTGCAGCTCTAGCGCCTCATACATACTCTTCAAGGCACTCAACAGCTTTCCATTGACTCCATTTATTCTTAATATTTTCCACATTCCTTGCCTAGTCACTCCCTCATATGCTTTCTCCAAATCCATGAAGGCCGCATGCAGCATCTTTCCCTTCTCTAGAAACATTTCTAGTAACGACCTTAGGATAGAAATCTGATCTACACAACCTTTTTGCCTCCTAAAACCTCCTTTTTCTTCAATAACTAATACCTCTGTTGTTTCCCTAAATCTGTCAATAAGTATCCTACCATATACTTTTCTTATTACACTAAGAATGACAAGTTCCCCTGTGATTACCACACAACTGATTTTCCCTTTCCTTTGAATAGGAAAATAATTATACCTGACCTAGAGTACAATCCTCTGGGACTCTACCTTCCTCCCAGGCCAATCTCCACATCATCCATATCCATTCTACTACTTCTGTATCTCTCCCCCATTATTGTAATAATAATAAAATAATATTATCTATCTATCTATTGCCAGACGCCTCATTCCCGTTTGGGGTGGCCACAAACAAATCGCCTCCAAGTCGCCCTGTCCCCCGCCATTTCACTGCCCTGCTCCCAGCTCACACCCGTCTCTCTCATATACCTCTCCACCCCATCCCTCCATCTCATCCTCGGCCTCCCCCTCCCTCTTCCCCCCTCCACCTCACTCACATAAACTCTCTTCGTCAGTCTTTCACCCTCCATCCTCTCCACATGGCCAAACCACCTCAGTGTGTTCCTCATAACGCTTCCTATCACATCCACATCCACACCACAACGCTTCTTTATATCCTCATGCATCAGCCTGTCTCTCCATGTGACTCCACAGGCTCCTCTTAAATAACTCATTTCCACTGCTCTCACTCTTGACTTGTGTCCTTCCAACAACGTCCAAGCTTCACTTCCATACGTTAGAGTTTGTAACACAATACTGTCATGTAGTAACTTTTTCACATGCTCACTTCCCTGTTTCTTATCACTGCTTTCAAAGAACCAGTAACCTTTCTTCCCTGCTGTACCCTTTCAAGCACTTCACCCTCCAAACCTCCATCCCTACTCATCACACTACCCAAGTACTTATACGTACATTTTCCAATTCCTCACCATCCAACCTCGCTGTACATTCACTGACTTCACCTCTCTCAAAGACCATCACTTTACTCTTCCCTACATTCACCTTTAGATTCCGTTTCTAACACACTCTTCCAAACTCATCCACCAAGCCTTGCAGCTCCCCTTCGTCTTCACTCAACAACACAGTATCATCTGCAAACAACAGTACAGGGAGTTTCCAAACACTATCCCCTCTCACCAGGGCCACTCCAACATCCACTACCCTACCTTGTACCTCTTTTATTACCCCATCCATGTACAGATTGAACAACCATGGAGACATGACACATCCCTGTTTCAACCCAACTTTCAAAGAGAAAAATTCAGTTCACCATCCACACGCACTGCAGCCTTCGCACCATCGTACATACTCTTCACAGCATTCAACAACTTCCCATCTACTCCATATATTCTTAACACTTTCCACAATCCTTGTCTATCCACCCTGTCATATGCTTTCTCCAAATCCATGAAAGCCGCATACAACTTCCTTCCCTTCTCTAGAAACTTTTCCACTAAAGATCTAAGAATGAATATCTGATCTACACAACCTTTTCCCTTCCTAAAGCCTCGCTGTTCTTCTCCAACTAATTTCTCTGTTCTTTCTCTAACTCTGTCAATAAGTATCCTACCATACACTTTTCCTATTATACTAAGAAGACAAATGCCCCTATGATTACCACACACTTCTTTTTCCCCTTTTCCTTTGTACAAGGGAATAATTATACCTGACTTCCAATCCTCCGGGACTCTACCTTCCTCCCAGGCCAATCTGCACATCTTCCACATCCATTCTACTACTATCTCTCCCCCATGCTTCAGCATTTCACCACGCACTCCATCAATTCCTGGGGCTTTCCCCGATTTAACTTTCTTCATTGCCTCCACAACTTCTATCCTACTGATTTCTTCCTGTCTTCTCACCTCCCTCCTTCTCCCAGCCATTCCCCAGCCACTTATATTCGCATTACTTCCATCCTCTATGTTCAACAATTCCTTAAAGTTTTCTCTCCATCTTCTCACTTTTTCTCCCTTCTCCACTAGTAATCTACCATTTTTATCTTTCACTCCCCTGCTAACTTCATTTCCACCCTGTCTTACTCTTTTCACCTTTTTCCAGAACATTTTCTTACAGTCCCTCCACTTTACACTCAAATTCCTTCCAAATTTCTCATCCACTTTCTTCTTACTCTCTCTTACTAATCTTTTCACCTCTCTTTCTTTATACATACAACTCTCTCTTCCTCCTATCAATTTTTTCCACGCCCCTATTTCTTATCCATTCATTGTATTCTTTCTTCTTTTGTGCCACAGGCTGTCTCACCTCTTATTATTAATTAATTTTAATAATAATAATAATAATAATAATAATAATAATAATAATAATGATGATGATGAATTTGGGACAGTTTGTAGGAGGAGGAATCTGAAAGTTAATGTAAACAAAAGTAAAGTTATGGTGTTTGAGAGGAATGAAGTCACAGAGTGTACAGTGAGGTTGGATGGTGAGGATATGGAGAATGTGAGTGCATTCAAGTACTTGGGTAGTGTGATGAGTAAGGATGGAACTTTGGGGGATGAAGTGCGTGAAAGGGTACAGCAGGGAAGGAAGGTTGTTGGTACACTGAAAGCAGTGATGAGAAATAGGGAGGTGAGTATGGATGTTAAGAAGTCACTGCATGATAGTATTGTGATCCCTACCCTGACGTATGGAAGCGAGGCATGGACCTTGCAAGAGGGGAACAAGTCAAGAGTGAGAGCAGTGGAAATGAGTTACTTGAGAGGAGCATGTGGAGTGACGTGGAGGGACAGGTTGACGAATGAAGAAGTGAAGGAACGCTGTGGGGTGGATGTGGATGTGATTGAAAAGATTAGGAGAAATACACTGAGGTGGTTTGGACATGTGAAGAGAATGGAGAATGAAAGACTGACTAAGAGGGTGTATGTACATGAGGTGGAGGGAGGGAGAGGGAGAGGTAGACCGAGGATGAGGTGGAGGGATGGAGTTGAGAGGTATATGAGGGAGGGGGGGGGGTGAGTTGGGAGGAGGGTAGTCAAATGGTGGGTGACAGAGCGACTTGGAGGCGTTTTGTGTGCGGCCACCCTTTGCGGGATTAGGGCGTCGGGCTAGAGATAGATAGATTAATGTCAATATTATTATTATTATTATTATTATTATTATTATTATTATTATTACTACTACTACTACTACTACTATTATTATTAGTCATTATTATTATTGTTATTATTATTATTATTATTATTATTGTTAACTAACTGCAGGATGCAAGAGATCTGCGGAGCCAAGACTCACTCGCTCACTCACTCCTTCAGACAATTCTACTATGATCATCAACTTAGATCCTTGAAATCTTTCAACATGATTTTCTTGTTTCTATGAGAGAATTTAAAACATTTTATAGTTAGGTGATTAATACAAGTTTCATATACTCGTGTCGGTCAAAAAAGTTTCTCCAAGACAGTGCCGTTTGCTGGTAAATAAAACAGAGCACAATTCATTTCTTTAATTCAAGGTATTAACAATACTCCACGAGCATATGCATGCCACTGTGAATGAATCTGTGTGGCCTACCAACTCATAAAAACTGCTTTCTTGAGGTTTTATATCCGGCCCACCCTTATCTATTTAAGCTGCTTAAAGGTGACACTAGAGGTCCTACAGAGTTCAGAATCTTGATGTTCTTTACATATAAACTCATACAGGAAAAAAAAAAAAAAATACAATTCAACAAGGCATTTCGTTTCGTGTTTCTGAAATTGGTGTTCTTTGTAAATCAGAAAGTAAATGTATCCTAATGTCCTAAAACTCTGATCTCCCCACACGCCAGTGCTTCAAGGAGATGCTGGAGGCATATGATATATCCCCCAACTTTCCTCCTTCAGCGGGGACGTAAAAACTTCCAAGGCGTAATATCCAATTCTGCGTTCAAGCCTCCTTACACTCACCTTCATCTCGTCGTATTCCCACAATCCCACTTCGCCTTTTGAATTTTTGCCTTCACTTCAGCTCCCAGCATCATACACTGCCATGAAACAGCAGACTGCTCCCGTGGTTTTCCTAACTTTTTCTATGGTGCCGTATAGTGAAATTGCTAGAGAGGGAAGCCTTCAGGTAGTGAGACTGATATAGAGTTAATGAGCAAAATTACCATAACATTCCATAACTACTAATCCTCCTGGTGGTCACAGGAGAAAGGCAACTTCAGTCTGCATTGCACCACCACCACGTCCAAATGAAATAAGGACACTGTGACTGTTTGGTCTTGTAAAATGTAAGTCTTGAGTTATGGTTAAAGTTATTGTGCTAATCGAAGAGCAGGAGGAGTTAAAGATGAATACAGGGAGTTGATCTTGATTCATTATCTTCAAAGAAAGTCTAAGTTGAGCAGTGTATGTATTATACAGGGACTTAATTTACTATAGTCGAGGTGCACAACTCTGAGGTTGTCATTATCGTACCCTGCCAACCTACCATTCAAAAGTGCGTCCAATTTCATATCATATTCTACGCAAATCATATCATTATGCACTAATATACTATACACGAATATTACTATACACGAACATATTATACAGGAACCACGTGCATCATATATTATACCCAAAATCAGACACACTTCTGAATGGTACGTTGCCAGGGCATGATAATAACAACCTCAGAGTCGCGCGCCACGACTATAACTAAGTCTCATTGGACCCCTGTTCTTATTTGCTTCCTCCACCACCTGCCGGTTCTATGGCTAGCCCCTTTCTGATCTCTGATTCCTACATTCTCATTTAGCAGGGGTCGTGTCATGTGGGTTATACTGTCGTGGAAGCTTCTAGAACTCTGTATGTCTGTGTGTATGTGCTGCTTCCGGTGCACTTCTAGCATTCCTTCACTTAAGAGTTGCAAACTCGTTTCCTTTTTGGTTGATTCTCACTGATACACTTCCTATCTCACACCCTGTCTTGGTGCTTCTATCTCTCTATCTATCTATCTATCTATGAGTTGTATTATTAATATGGAGTCCTGACATCGCTCTGTCACGCCAGCTGGCGATCCTCCAACAGCAATCATCATTGACATATGCTAATCTATTAACATATAACATTGATTATAATATTGTACAGATATAATATTCATGTTATTGCAATGATCCAGTAATATTACATTTTAAACAAGTTGTATACATAATTGAACAAATGCAATATAGTTAAATTGGTTATTGTATGACATATTGTAAGATTTGTTGTGTATAACAGTCATATGCATATATGCAAAAAAAAAAAAAAAAGTTCAAAGTTAAGATTATGATAAGAGCTATTAATATTTCATATAGAGATAATGATACTGATATACTTCTATATTACGTGTCATTCTTTTTTTCTTTTTTTGTAAAATTAATACTATATACAAAATATGTACACTTGATTTAGGGGGTTTACTTAAATTCGCAATTTACCCCCACTAAATACTGACTCGAAGTTTGCAATTCTTGCATGCATTTTGTGCACTGCAAACAGCACTACTGCAAATACAATACAGAAGATTATAAAGACAGTAGGTGCTGGGTTATACACATAATATGGGTTGAACATACTCAAACTCAAATCTTCCCAGGGCTTCATTGTTTCATTGATCAGTTGCATAGTTTCAAACTTAGGTGAAGTCAACTTAATACTTGTGCTCATGTTTAAGTCCATATCAGATAGTGGGTGGAAATGTTTGTGTGTATGATTGAGGATGGCGAAGTGATTGATGGTGGATAAAGTGGACATGGCTGGTATAAATACCGCACAGTAGTCTGGTGCTATATATAATCCTGATGCTGAAGTATGAGATGGTGGTATATCTGGACAGACTATGTAACTGATGTCTTATGAGTGAAATAAAAAAACTGGGAGTGCCCGATGCGTTGATGATGTACAAGCTTTTCTGGAGCCAAAGTGAAGTTGCTGTGATTATGAATGTCATGATTTCTTATGATAGCCATTTCACAAGGGACTGTTTCAGTAGGCTGAAAGGTGAAAATGTATGCAGGACAAAGGTGAACAGCAGGTACCTAGGATGTATGGCATTTTCATTCAATCGTTGATTCACTGGTGAAAGTGACAGTGTTCCGTCTCTTGGAGTCCATGATGAGTTCGGTGTCTGTGTTGATGTTGATGATGACCAAAGTGTTATTATTCTTAGAAGGGAAGGGGTGCATTTGGTATACTGTGAACAGGTCGTCAGTTGTGAATAGTACATGAACTGCTACTGATGTTGGTGTTAGTGTTGCTTCTAAATATGGATAATATTGCATGAAATCTCTACTTCGGAACAAAGTCTTCAAGTTATGTTTAAGTATGGCTTGACTAACTATCTGACGTAGCTCATGAACTGGAAGTCAATTGTGATCTTGCCATTACCGGCATTCGAAATTCCTTGCATAAGTGCCCTGTAACGAACTCTAGTGTGGTCTAATTGGAGTAAAATTGTGTCAATGTGTTCCGTGATGATGGAGAAGTGTTGGAGAAGTGTTATGTTCCCTTCCATAGCATTTATTTTATCTACACTTTGGAGAGCTATGTTTTCCGCCTTTTTCAGATTTTTCACGATTGTCTTCATTGCTGAGTTATGTCTGGCGATGAATTTATCTCGGTATGTTAGTACCTGAGCTATTTTATTAGTTTTGTTGTTTATTTCTTGAATGTCTTCCTCTGTAGCCAATCCAAAGGTGTTCCCAAGAATTGCAACACCCAGGTCGAACAAACCACGCTTTTGGCGAGTACGTGTAATGTTGTTCATGGCGATCAGTACCTCTGTTCCATTAGCTGGGAGATCTTGGATCAAGATGGGCATAGTTGACTTTGCCTGTTCTATCTTCCATTTCGCTAACTTCACTATTTCATCCACTTCCTTTGTGCTATGTGCTTATGAAATATAGCCTCCTATCATGAAGTCCAGGGTCCTCATGGGTCTGGCGATGATTTCTAGATAAGAAGGTAATTCGTATAAGTAATCCAAACTGATTTCAGCACTCATAACATCTTTTACGATTGACGTCGTGGCCGTTGGAGCTATGAGGCATCCTTGCCGTACTATGTGTTGGGGGTCTAAGTGAGCATATCCTCATGCTATGTAGAGGAGAATCCATAGCATAAGTCCCTTCGTCGTTACCTACAAAAAAAAAAAAAAAAAAAAAATCTATTAATTTTCTAGTGTGGTCATGCTGTGGTTAATGATCGTGATGACGTGCGGTACGGTTGACTAACGAAGAGCAATAACTTGCTTTTTATTTCATTTATAGAAGAAGTTTAAATCGATATTTAAATTATGTAAATGATGTACTGTAGATTTTTTTTGGAACAGTTGCACCTACGAACCATCATTTCTACATCAATGAAACACAATCGAGCATACAGTAGCAACGACGAGTTATGACTGAGGATCAACAAGCTCTACGATTAACTGCAAATAACAAGTCTACAAGACAACTCTATAATTTTCTTCACGCAACTTCAAGTATCAGCAAGAAGAATAAAAAATAAGTAAATGGAAAGCAAGAACAAAGCAACAAGCACTAGATCCCACAGCTGCCACCATTTATTATACGTGACTCTTTGGTCTTGTAATATGTAAGTCTTGAGTTTTGGTTAAAGTTACTGTGCTAATCGAACAGCAGGAGGAGTTAAAGATGAATACAGGGAGTTGATCTTGATTGATTATCTTCAAAGAAAGTCTAAGTTGAGCAGCATATGTATTACACAGGGACTTAATTTACTAAGTCTCGTTGGACCCCTCTTCTTATTTCCTCCCTCCACTACCTGCCGGTTCTATGGCTAGCCCCTTTCTGATCTCTGATTCCTACATTCTCGTTTAGCAGGGGTCGTGTCATGTGGGCTATACTGTTGTGGAACTTCTAGAACTCTGTATGTCTGTGTGCATGTACTGGTTCCGTTGCACTTCTAGCATTCCTTCACTGAGGAGTTGCAAGCTCGTTTCGTTTTTGGTTGATTCTCGCTGATACACTTCCTATCTCACACCCTGGCTTGGTGCTTCTCTCTGTCTATCTATCTATCTGTCTATCTATGAGTTGTGTTATTATAATATGGAGTCCTGACAACACCATCACCACCACCACCACCACCACCAACAACAACAACAACTGCTACTACTACTACTACTACTACTGCTACTACTACTACTACTACTACTACTACTACTACTACTACCACTACTACTACTTCTACTACTACTACTACTACTACTACTACAACTACTACTTCTACTACTACTACTTCTACTACTACTACTACTACTACTACTATAGGATCAGCTTTCTTAGACTGCTATCAGAGTATCACATTGATTTTTAGGAGAACACCTTATTATTAAAGGGTATGAGAAGGCCAAACCTAAGGCCTTCACTTCCAAAAGTCTCTCCTAAGCTGATTAAAATTGACAAGGTGGAGAAACAAACTAAAGTCTACCTCGTCAGAGTGAAGTGGTTAATCCCATTACTATGAGGATTCCCTTAAGCTCATTAAATTCATCTATGGAGTGCGGTGGGAATGGCAGGCTGTGGTGGGAATGACAGGCTGCGGTGGGTATGGCAGGCTGTGGTGGGAATGGAAGACAGCGGATGTAATGGCAGGTTGTTGTGGGGACGGAGTGGCAATACCGCGAGGAAACCACGCAATGACGCTGCTTCATTACTTTATTCACGGTGCGGGAAGGAAGATAAGTTTCCGCCCTCTGTCCTAATCCGCTAAATATAAGGTAAAGATTTTTTTTTCTTTTTTAAGTGGTGAGTGCAGACGTCCATTTTACGTAAAATTTTCGCATAAACATGTACGTTCTTCCTACACTTTCTTTATTACATTCATTCATCGTCATCATCATCATCATCATCATTAGTGTGCGTCTGTCCTCTGGAAATTTGGAAATACAAATGCTTTGCACAACTTTTTCCACCCAAGGGTTTTACATCTTTCTCTGGCATACAAGAAAATTTCATATTGTCATCTCTATTTTATGTTACTTTTATTGTTATGTACTTAATTGCTTTTTTTAATGCATTCGCCTTCCTCCCATCTCATGTCTGACATGCAGCTGTGTTATCCTTTCTTGGAATCAAGTATTTGCTTTGTGAAAAACCTGACCTGCATCTGTGTATTTTTGGTAACTACAACTATCACTTTTCCGGTTTCTATTATAGCTTTTCCTTGATCTCTCTTCATAATTTACAACTTTGCTATTTCATTTCTTCTTTAAATACTCCTTAAGTTTAAATTCTAAGGACGTTATCGTGGTTCAAGGTTCTGATACGTGAACTGCATCAGGAGCAACGCACTGTTTATTTGTCTTATAGAACGTCAGATTGTGTACATATTACCATCTGTGCCTAAACATTTTACATAATACCATCGGAACCTGCCACTATTTACTTAACATCATTACATTTTGATGTAGTTTACTTGATACCATTACAACCTGACAGTTTATTTTATATAATCAAAATGTGGCATTGTTTACTCAATTCCATTGGCATGTTAAATCGTTTATATAATGTCATTAGAGCGTGCCATGAACTACTTAACAGCGTCCATACGTTTCACTTATTTTATTCATAAGCGGCCAAAACTTGTGTGCGTTGCCTTATATAAGGTAGCTATGTGTATTATTACGAGCCTGTCGTTGACAAGTTTGGTTATATTCATAATCACATCTAAGAGTGCCTTTTGTGTCATTCTGTTACAACAGTAATCTGATTTTGCAAATCATTTGATTAGTTAATTACATCAGAACAATATCCTACAATTTTTTTTTTTATGTCGCCCATGCATTTGAACAGTATTTTACCAGATAATTATCATGTGTCTTTCTTTTATAATGACTTCGAATTGCATTCCCTAGTGAATCATTTTCAACTACAAATGCCGTTATCGCAAGAAAATTATTTAACTGCAGTGAGGTTTCTTGAATTCTGATGTTCATACATTCTTTGGCTGTTAATTTGACTTTGATTTTGTGTTACTAAGAGAATATTCTGCAGTGATTTCTTGACTAGGCTGCGTCTCATATTGAGCTCCTTCATCAAGGTGGGGACATTTTTAAATTGTTTCGTAAAACAAGAGATACAGTAAATCCATTTTTTACCATTTTCCTTTTAGTCCTTAGCCACACATACTAGGCCATGTGTGCAACAATACATTAATTTTTAAATTAATAGCACTTTTGGCAGGTGTCCTTCAAATTAGTTTCCCAAATTATCAGAGAAAAACTTGACTCATCACAGACAGCAATGATTTGTGCAGATCGTTTAAGTACGTTTAAGTACTTAGGTAGTGTGATGAGTAAGGATGGAGGTTTGGAGGGTGAAGTGCTTGAAAGGGTACAGCAGGGAAGAAAGGTTGCTGGTTCTTTGAAAGCAGTGATAAGAAACAGGGAAGTGATCATGGAAGTGAAAAAGTTACCACATGACAGTATTGTGATACCAACTCTAACGTATGGAAGTGAAGCTTGGACGTTGTTGGAAGGACACAAGTCAAGAGTGAGAGCAGTGGAAATGAGTTATTTAAGAGGAGCCTGTGGAGTCACATGGAGAGACAGGCTGACGAATGAGGATATAAAGGAGCGTTGTGGTGTGGATGTGGATGTGATAGGAAGCGTTATGAGGAACACACTGAGGTGGTTTGGTCATGTGGAGAGGATGGAGGGTGAAAGACTGACGAAGAGAGTGTATGTGAGTGAGGTGGAGGTGGGAAGAGGGAGGGGGAGGCCGAGGATGAGATGGAGGGATGGGATGGAGAGGTATATGAGAGAGAGGGGTGTGAGTTGGGAGCAGGGCAGTGAAATGGCGGGGGACAGGGCGACTTGGAGGCGATTTGTTTGTGGCCACCCCAAACGGGATTGAGGCGTCTGGCAATAGATAGATAGATAGATCTTCATCTTCTGCTCATATCTTATTCTTTTTACCAAAGATGACGAGGACAGCACCCAGAATGCTGTGGGGCTTATCACCACGCAGGATGGAAGAAAGAGACAGGATCGAGCTCACAGTCAGGAAGTTCCTTGTAGGAGAAGGAATAAAGGTCAGGACTTTATTCAACATGGTCTGGCAGAATTTTGCTGGTAAAGTCCAGTATCAAATCCTAAGAAACAACACTGACACGGAATGGGTTATCATTCCCCATGAAATCAACATCCGGAATACAGAAAAATATTACATACCTCAGCATGGTACTGAGTGAAGAGGGTGAGGGTGGAGGGGGCAACACAGCCTCATTTTTTAAATAACGCACATATGCATAAAAATCTCGATACCACTTCCGTCTTCACCCAGGTATTCACGTTTCAAGATCCATAGATGCTATGTTACTGTCATTTTCACATGGTTTATTTAGTTTACTTTTTTGCAGTTTTCTGATCAGCACATCCCATTACCACTATCGAACTCAGTGGTAGGTGGTGGTGACCATCCTTCAATCAAATTGATATTGTGCTGTCTACTTTTTCCATCCATTCGTTATCAATATTTTTCTGTCTTCCCTCCTCTCTTCCTTTTACCTTCCATATTTCCTATTTTTTTCATATCTGTTCTTTCCACTTCAGATGGCTCTACAATCAGTGACAAGCCTAATGGTTTCCTGTAACTCAGGAAACCATTTACGACTCTGGATGGTAGCCTTATAACCAAATAATGATGTGGTGTGGAGCCTACTGCTGTGCCCCTGTTAAGTGGATGGAGACACAAATGCAACATCCATCCGGGAACCAAATGTCCACACTTTACCCCGCACTTCACTGTAGCAAACCGCGGACTGCTGCAAGGGAACATCGGTTCACTGCACGGGGCGACACTGCGGGGGTGATTGCTTCTCTCCAGTTGAGTCGTCATGACCATACAGACCGGGCTTACTCAACAACAACAGCAACTACCAGAGCTTTCTAGTTTATCTATAATCCGTTATTCCAGTGTCTACCTTATCTACCTACCTCCTTATATATATATATATATATATATATATATATATATATATATATATATATATATATATATATATATACCGCAGAGAGAGAGAGAGAGAGAGAGAGAGAGAACTTGTACTGTACTCTTCCATTGTAAGCATCTCTCTCTCTCTCTCTCTCTCTCTCTCTCTCTGCACACACATCTGAAGTCCTCCTTCTCCCTCAGGCAGCTCTCCACCAGCAGAGGCCTTACTTTTATCCTCTTACTCTCTCTTACCTCCTCTTTCCTCCTCTGATCTTTTGGTTTGGCTGTCTGCAGCATTTCATCCTCTATTTTTGCTTTATCTTTTTTTCTTATACATACGATATTGTCTTCAAAACCTCTCTTCTGTTTTTCCTCTTTCTTCTCTCTCTGCATTATCAAACTGTTTTGGTTTTGATCCTTTGTTGCAGCCTAACATTTGAACTCAGTTACCGTCCATTTAACACGTATTAAGCTAAGTTCATTACTGTTCGAGCAAGCAAGTGGGGAATTAATACTGCATGTAGCTGAAGGTTAGAGCACAACATTAAAACTGTCTTACCTTAGAAACAGTTAACACTACAGCGAATCTACTCACATGAAAAAGTAATGGGTAAAAAGTGAGGTTTTCACAGATCTCAGTTACTTTGGTGAAAAAAAGCCAAAAAACTGGGCTATCTCAGAAACTTAAAACTACAGAGAATATATTATGCACGTCGATGGAAAGTTTGTGAAAAAGTAATTGGTGATATTTACAAGACTTAAAACAAAAATTGCTAATGAATGACTAAAAATGTCCCCCGCCTCCCCCCCCCCAAATAAAAATAATCGCTGGAAAACATCAGGAAAAGTACTATGGTTTACTTAAGTATGTCTTTTTTGTTCTGGTAAGTAAGATGGTGCATTTCTTCTTTTGACTACAGCACGAGAAATATGCTTGGCCTCCCTAAGACGATTCACAGTTTCAAATATAATTCCTTTAATTTTATGATGTATGCGATGTCTTTCACTCACAGTTATGTGTAAACATTCTCAAAGACTTTTCTTAGTTTGCCTTTAATCAAATTCACAAATTTGGTTCTCGCTGAGAGTCTATAGATTTCCTTAATATAATTCCTCTGCAATATCTTGATTCCGATTACATCTTCCGCTTATCTTTTTGGTCATTTATTATCTTTTCAAATGAGGCACAAGTAATACACAAGTATTACCAGTCTGCAGGTGTTGTGTTTAGCGCTGTTATTTTTTTACATCTACGAGTAGATCGAGCTTGTCTACACTGTCCTCCTCACTACACCTACAAGTTGAACCTTCACTGCACCAACATAGCCACATAACATTCACTTGGCATAAATTTCTAGTGTAATGGCAACAAAAAAACTATCTTAAGTTGATTTCAAAGAAATTTATATTCATAATAATTACTTAATCCTTAAATCACTTGCGGGGTCTTTTATTTCCTTGGCTTCGTCTGATGTTTTTACTTCCCACTGTGAAGCCTCCCGAGGTCTGAAGGTGATGTTACTACGTGGTGCTTCCGTTTATATGAGAGCTGACAGAGTGAGGCTGATGTCTGTGTAAACCTCACATACACGAGAGATCCAGCGCCTTTTATATAGAGCTTAATCATACCCAGATGACTTTTTGCATAGAAAAAAAAAGCTTAGGATGATAATCAAGTGACCTTCCTCGCAAAGCGACTATAGTTGTATAGTGTACATATATGGCTACTCCATGAGAGCTTTTTTTTGTTTTTTGAGGGGGGAGGGCATTTTCGAACTGTTTTCTGCGCGCCATATTTGACCTTGACACTACATTATATTAAAATACTTTTTTTTTTTTTTTATACGTAGAAACAATATAGTAATGCCTTTAGAAATGTACATTTCGCGACAGCTCCCAAGAAACAGAACATGATGTAGGCCCAACCGTGTGCTGTTCTCGGCCCATCTACGTGTGTCTGAGGCTCTAAACCACATTTTCCGCACACATATGTGCCCGACTGTCCTCGATCTGAGCAGATTAGTATGAACTGTACAAAATGAAAGCAGCATCTCTGAGTAGCCTTGTCCCTAAAGGTCTTACATCAACCAATGGCACTGCACTATACGCCTAACCAAATGCCTGTTAAAACCAGTGAGCTTTGGCCAATTTCTGAAATACCCTTGGAAAGCAAGAGGAAGGTTTCTAAATTATACAGGTTCATGGATTGGCAAAACCTAAAGGCCAACATACAGAACTCAGCAGAACTTTACGAGAGCCATTTTATTCGCAGAGCCGTTCTCTTGGTTGCATTTCTCATATACAGGTTTACTAAATATTCCAATCTCATAGTGACAATCAACTTAAAAACAAAACCACAGTTCTGCAGAAGATCGAATGGAATATCCGAGGTGATTAAAAGAAACTGTGATGGCTTTTGAGTGATAAATATCTACATAATTACAAAGAGGTACAGCACACGATTTATGGCATTAGGCAAAGGGGGAAGAACTGGAAATAACAAGAATCGGTGCCAAGGCACAGCAAATCCGTCCCTGGCAGTCATTTTAGTGTTGACTTGTGAGCACAACAGGAGATCTAGTCAAAGATTACGCGTATAAGTTTGGAGTAAATCGGGTGAATATTGACGATTTTATGTCCATTTGAAATTTTAGGTCATTGACCCCCCTTCTGCTAGCACCCTGATGTAGAGATATGTTATAGGATGCAGATTTGAAAGATACATCTTTAGGTATAGTTTCATGTCGATATGACGAAACTGAAAATAGTTTTGGCGAAAAACGATTTTTGACCTGTCCCCAGTTGTTTTACAATTCCACAGCCTGGGCCTTGGCTCAATTTGGCCCAAAATTTAATCAGGTGATCAGGAGGTCATAGACCATCATCCCAGTAATTTTAATCATAATTGCACAACTAGTTTTCACGTAAAGTTATTAACAGACAGATAGACAGACAGACAACCAGACAAAAAAACAAAAAAACTAACAAAAACAAACAAACAAACAAACAGTATGAAAACAATGCTCGTCCCCGAACCCCTCTGGGGCTGGGACGGGTAAAGATATGCCAGCTCTTTGTGTATCATGTGCAACAACATAAATATTGTTATTACAAGTGTTTAGATGTCGTTTGCTTAGAATGGATGTAAAGAGAAGGCTGTATGAGGGTGTTGTGGTACCGACTGCGTTATATGGGGCTGAAACATGGAATATGGGTGTAGCAGAGAGGAAAAGTTTGAATGTAATGGAGATGAGGTGTCTGAGGAGTATGTGTGGAGTGACGCGTATGAATCGAGTACGAAATGATGAAGTGCGAAGGAGAACTGGAGTTGTTCGGGAGATGGCTGGTAGAGTTGAGCAGAGGGTGCTGCGATAGTTTGGGCATATGGAGAGAATGGATAATGAGCGATTGGTGAAAAAGATAACTAGATCTGATGTGAGAGGTGTAAGGCTGAGAGAAAGACCACGAATCGGATGGATGGACAGTGTGAAGAGAGCGCTGGATGCGAGAGGGATGTCTGTTGAGCAAGGAAGAGTGGCTGTGCGTGACAGAAATAAATGGAGAGAAATTGTGAATGAATAAGTGATGACGCAGCCCTGAGGAGATATTCTCCCGCATTTGGTCTGATCAGCTAGTCAGGTCAGGTGCGGGTAAGGGGATGGGTCTGTTATGATGTGGCAGGGGTAAACCAGCTCTGCTGTCGGGCCCTGCTGCGGATGTCACTGATTGCATTGCGCAGTTGACCCTTGTGCGGTGTGGTGCGGTGAAGATCTGTCCGTTCTCCCCTTTGGGGCTAAGATGCGAATGAATGTGTTTGAATGGATGAGTAAATGGGGAGTGTGTCGTCCTGTCTCTGCTACCTCCCTTTCCTTGGGGGAAGCAGTCTAGGTATATAGATAGGTAGATAGATCTAATACAGTACAGAGTACTAAACATAATATTATGACAGATACAAAAAATGTAAAGCACACTAATGGCTTATAGTCTATAAAAAGTATTTAAACTATGTAAAACATCTAAAACTAATATTCATAAAGACTCTTCGTGCATCGTGAACAAGAATTCTTGGTGAACATCTTACAAACACACACAAGAAAACATTTAGTAGAACATTTGACAAAATACGAAAAAGTCGATCACATAGTATGATTGACGACAAATGTAAAACGATACAAAATTATATATATATATATATATATATATATATATATATATATATATATATATATATATATATATATATATATATATATATATATATATAAGACGAAGGAGATACAAAGGAAATAAAAAAAAACAAGTCCATGTGCCTAAAGGCATCCTTCATTCATAAAATATTTATAACAACGGGATTGAAATAAAATTGGATTAAAGGTTCGTGGGAAGCAACTCCCAGGAAGTGAATTCCAGAGAGTAGTAGTTCTGGGGGAAAATGAATTTTGACAAGCAGAAGTTCTGCACTGAGGGGGAGAGAGTGTGAGTTCATGGGCGCTCCCAGCTACCCGAGAATTTTGGGAGAAAATGTGAAGGGGAGGCACAATTGAAGCAAGTTCGTCAGAGCACTTACGGTAAAAATATCTGTAAAATAATGATAAAGAAGCACCATCTCTACTTACTGATAATGGAGGAAGGTCCTGCATAATGGCAGGATTATTGATTAATCTCATGGCTTTATTTTGAATTTTGTCCAACTGCCTCAATGCAACCGCTCCACATCCACTCCACAGTGGTGAACAGTATTCGATCTGAGAACGCACATGACTTTTGCATTGTATATTGTGGCCAACTACTCGTCAGTGAAGAATTCACGAACTCTGTACAGAAGTCCCAATTTTTCAGAGGCATTTTTAGCAAGGGATTTAACATAAGCTGTCCAGCTTAGGCTGATGTTTAGTGTGACACTTAGGATATCAATTGCAGTGGATATGGGAATATTGACATCATTTATTACAGCATATATATATATATATATATATATATATATATATATATATATATATATATATATATATATATATATATATATATATATATATATATATATATATATATATATATATATATATATATATATATATATATATATATATATATATATATATATTCGTGTAGTCAGGCAGGATACTTTCTTGGAGGCATACGAAATTGAAAGCTAAGGTACAGTTTCCTTTATTGATTTTCTTATGTACGGTTTCTATTTGCCGTACAATTTTTCGGCGATCTTGAAGTTTCTTCAGTAGTTCCCCAAAGAGCAGTGACGTTTCGGAACTATCTTTTTCCATCTTCAGGCTGGATCTATTGGTTCTGTCGTAGGCGGCTGCTTATGTACGATTCAGGTGAATGAGGTGGAGACAGGTGGGTAAAGCTGATCAGCTAAGCTGATCGCTCATTGGCTGCTTCCTTGGCTAAGCTTATGTGGCGTTTTGAGAATTTGAAAATCTTCGACTTGTTTGTTAATTATAGGTTGTTTTGTGATAATGCAGATTGCCTCTAGAAATAAGAGACGGCAAGGGTATTCAAGAAGATCACCGAAAAACTGTACGGGAAATAGAAACCTTACATAAGAAAATAAAGGAGAATGTGCCATAGCTAGCAACCTTATGAGCCTCCAGGAAAATATTATATATATATATATATATATATATATATATATATATATATATATATATATATATATATATGTGTGTGTGTGTGTGTGTGTGTGTGTGTGTGTGTGTGTGTGTGTGTGTGTGACTTACTTTTCCATTTTGCAACGGCTGGTGATATATCACACACGTAACAGATCAAATTCTTAAAGCTGAGTACATGAACGTGGATTTCGTCCACAACTTTTCGAAATATGTTGGGAACAGATACACACATACTCACAGACAGACAGACAGACAGACAGACAGACAGACAGACAGACACACACACACACACACACACACACACACACACACACACACACACACACATACACACACACACACACACACACACACACACACACACACACACACACACACACACACACACACACACACAGAATTATAGTACCGGTATATTAGATTTAGTGTGGATCAAACTTGATAGTGGGGTTAAAAGTTAACCAAAACTGAATTTATTCTAGTATCAGAACAATAAGTCAGAAGTCAAGGACATAGGGCAAGGTCAAGGAAATAACTTTTGATCCAGACTGAGCCATAATCGGACGATGATTTGAGAGTCAGATAAATATGAAGCGATTCTGGTATGAGAACAATCAGCCAGTGGTCAAGGTCACAGGGCAGGGTCAAACGTTCGGCCGTAAGACTAACGAGATCAGTGGGCACCTGTCGTATTCGGGGACGTTGCCAATTTCGAACCATGGCAAGGAAGCAGTATGAAAAGTAGATAAGAGGTGGTGAGGTGCTTCAGTTCATCACGGAGACAAGAATAGTTTCCAGTATTTTTTCTCATTACTTTACTCCATCACCGCAGATGCCCATTGTTGTGTTGACGCGGGTATTGCACTCTCTCAGTGTTTCTTAAGGCAGCGTCACACTGGGAAAAAAGTGGCTAACATGCGAGCCAGTTTTGCGACCCGCTAACCAAACTGACTCACGGTGAGCGAGATTTCGCTTGCTAGGCGAAATGGATAACAATTCTCGCTCATAGCTTGTTGGTGGGATTAGAACTCAAATGAGCCTATATTAATGTAACTGATGAGAAAATATTCTATTATTCACAGAAGGAAACTTTAACTAAAATTGTTAGAAAAAAAAATTTAATTCTTGTGGTTTTTATTTAACTGTATTTTTTTCTTGTAACATGAAATAAATATTCGGACACTCGGGTGACCAGCCCGCGGAGACTGTTTTGTCTCCAAATAACAAGTAGAAATTAGATTTCGATATGGATCCTGCGGTAAGGAAAACTCCAGTAGACTGCTTTGTGACTCTGGAGTTGCTGAAGTACGTTAGGAGGTTACAGAAACTGAGGAAGAGGGAGTGGGTACTCTCTGGTGGTTTGTTTACTAATGACGGCGAGGCGACAAGGCAGACGACACAGCCGTCTCGGCTCTCACAAACATACGAGTGTGACGGACACTCGACTCTGCTAGCCATTTTGGCTCGCAAAACTGGCTCGCATGTTAGCCACTTTTGGTCTAGTGTGACGCTACCTTTAGTGTTAAGAGTGTTTGGTATTCCTTGTTTTATTAGACCAATATTTTTTTCAATCCTTAATTGCTCCATATGATTCTTAGACCTTTCTTGTACAGTCCCTCCTCATAATAATTATGTCAGCAAATTTTTCCAGAGTATCTCAACATTTTCGGTATAGCCTGTAGCCTACTGTAAAGCGAGAGAAAATGAAGGTCAGCTTTATAGAGGGCAAGGGAGATTTAAGATGCAGTTTCGCAGCAAGATATTATCGACTCAGTTACAAAAAAGAAAGTTGAAAAAGGGTGATTTATAAGGAGCGCTTTATGTACTGACTTGCTTCTGATATTTTCAATGTTGGTGATGTTTCCCGTCAATATATTTGTTTCATTCTCTCATTTTCCGGACGACTTTTTCTGCATATATGATATTCTTTTCGGACTAGAGAGGTTAGATATTATCTTCATTAACGTTTATATTTACGACCAATTTTGAACTGAATAAGATCATTTGGGGACATGAAAAACATAGAATAAAAAGACCATCACCATATATGTGACGGTAATTATTTTTATTTTACTTCCGCTCTGACTTTTCTTCTTTTCCCTTCCTTCATCTCCAATCTGCCTGAAGCGTTTTTTCTCACCTAAAGGGGACATAAAGCAAGAACAGCTGCTAAGAAGAAGACTGTAACGCTTCTCGTAGTGTGGTGATTTTTTAAATCAGACCTTTGCTACCACAGATGGTGTCATTTAATGCAGGAAATGATATCTCCGACTGAAGAGATTAATTAACAGACTGACAAATTGATAAATAGCTGATTAAACATATAGATCTGGATGGATAAATTAACAAATACACGCCCATAGTTTGACAAAAAGAGGTAGACAAACATATTATGACAATGATGAACAAGAAGAAGTACTAACAGTGTGCAACACCTTCTGACCTTGACTTTGATCTGTTGTTATGAAAATAGAATAATTGTTTTCTCGGGTAACATTAACGCTTTCCATTAAATCTGACTGAAACTGAATCAAGCTATATCAAGAAAGAGCTGAAATTTTGACCTCTACTTACAATAATTCAAATCATCCTACCCTGTTCCTCAACTATTCCACCAAATTTGGCACAAATCGGATCAGTACTGTTGGTGTTGACCATTTCTTGTCCAGTGACCTATGCACTTCCCCCACCCCCTAAATTAGTCACCTCTAGTTCTGATGAACGTCGATTATTTTGTCAAATTAGGTACATTATGCCGTGAAGAATGTGTAAGAGGGTGCTAAGGCTGCAGTGCGTGTGGATAGTGGACTGAGTAAATTTTTCTATTTGAAGGTTGGATTGAAACAAAGATGTGTCATGTCTTCATGGTTGTTCAGTCTGTACATGGATGGGGTCATACAAGAGATACAAGGTAGGGCAGTGGAAGTTGGAGCGGCCCTAATGAAAGAGGGCAGTGTTTGGAAACTCCCTGTACTCATGTTTGATAATGATACTGTGTTGTTAGGTGAAGACGAAGGGGAGCTGCAAGGCTTGGTGGATGAGTTTGGGAGAGAGTGTAAGGGAATCTGAAGGTGAATGTAGGGAAGAGTAAAGTTATGGTCTTCGAGAGAAATGAAGTCAGTGAATGTACAATGAGGTTGGATGAGGAGGAAATGGAAAATGTGAGTGCATTTAAGTACTTGGGTAGTGTGATGAGTAAGGATGAGTAAGGAAGAAAGTTGAGAGAGTGAAGTGCTTGAGATGGTACGACAAGGAAGAAAGGTTGCTGATTCCTTGAAAGCAGTGATAAAAAACAGGGAAGTGGACGTTGTTGAAGGGAGATATATCAAGAGTGAGAGCAGTGGAAATGAGTTATCTAAGAGTAGCATGTGGAGCCACATGGAGAGAGAGACTGACAAATGAGGAAGTGAAAGAGCGTTGTGGTGTGGATGCAGATGTGATGGGGAAGTGTTAAGAGAAACACACTGAAGTGGTTTGCCCAAATGGAGATGATGGAGAGTGAGAGACTGACTATGAGAGTTGTATGTGAATGAGATAGAGGTGGGGAGAGGGAGGGGGAGGCCAAGCATGAGATGGAGGGATGGAGTTGAGAGGTATATGAGACGGGGGGGGGGGGGTGAGCCAGGAGCAGGGCAGTGAAATGGTGGGGGTCAGGGCGACATCGAGGCTATAATTTTGTGGCCACCCTTTATGGGATTAAGGTATCTGACAATAGATAGACAGATAGGTAGCCTACATTTTCGTGGAATAGCTTTTCCATTATGTTTAACAGACAGACAAATATGCAGAAAAACATATCATCTGAATCAATCACATGGCACCCTCAAGGTTTCGTGCTTGGTCAAGGCCCGATACACACGACCCGTTTTGGTTCCGACAGGCAGGCCTCTGGCTTGACGCCGTCATACTGTTGTGTATTCACGTGATGCGTTTCCGGTCCGTACAAAATCGCCATTCAGTGTGTGCTCATTGTTGCGTGAGGATCATGACCGGTTGGTCTCAATGGAATTAGGCGGCAATTGCTCTACTGTTCGAAGAAGAGGAGGAAGAAAGAGTTCATGGAAAGAGGAAAAGGTTATGTGTACACCAGTCACTGAAAGAGGGAAAGTTTGAGGGAGAATTCTGGACCCTGTATAAAGAACTGGGGAGATCTATCTATCTATCTATTGCCAGACGCCTCAATCTCGTTTGGGGTGGCCACAAACAAATCGCCTCCAAGTCGCCCTGTCCCCCGCCATTTCACTGCCCTGCACCCAACTCACACCCCCCTCTCTCATAGACCTCTCCACCCCATCCCTCCATCTCATCCTCGACCTCCCCCTCCCTCTTCCCCCCTCTACCTCACTCACATACACTCTCTTTGTCAGTCTTTCACCCTCCATCCTCTCCACATGGCCAAACCACCTCTGTGTGTTCCTCATAACGCTTCCTATCACATCCACATCCACACCACAACGCTCCTTTATATCCTCATTCGTCAGCCTGTCTCTCCATGTGACTCCACAGGCTCCTCTTAAATAACTCATTTCCATTGCTTTCACTCTTGACCTATGTCCTTCCAACAACGTCCAAGCTTCACTTCCGTACGTTAGAGTTGGTATCACAATACTGTCATGTAGTAACTTTTTCACATCCATGCTCACTTCCCTGTTTCTTATCACTGCTTTCAAAGAACCAGCAACCTTTCTTCCCTGCTGTACCCTTTCAAGCACTTCACCCTCATCACACTACCCAAGTACTTAAACGTACTCACATTTTCCAATTCTTCACCATCCAACCTCGCTGTCCATTCACTGACTTCACCTCTCTCAAAGACCATCACTTTACTCTTCCCTACATTCACCTTTAGATTCCGTTTCTTACACACTCTCCCAAACTCATCCACCAAGCCTTGCAGCTCCCCTTCGTCTTCACTCAACAACACAGTATCATCTGCAAACAACAGTACAGGGAGTTTCCAAACACTATCCTCTCTCATCAGGGCCACTCCAACATCCACTACCCTACCTTGTACCTCTTTTATTACCCCATCCATGTACAGATTGAACAACCATGGAGACATGAAACATCCCTGTTTCAACCCAACCTTCAAAGAGAAAAATTCACTTAGTTCACCATCCACACGCACTGCAGCCTTTGCACCATCGTACATACTCTTCACAGCATTCAACAACTTCCCATCTACTCCATATATTCTTAACACTTTCCACAATCCTTGTCTATCCACCCTGTCATATGCTTTCTCCAAATCCATGAAAGCCGCATACAACTTCTTTCCCTTCTCTAGAAACTTTTCCACTAAAGATCTAAGAATGGATATCTGATCTACACAACCTCTTCCCTTCCTAAAGCCTCCCTGTTCTTCTCCAACTAATTTCTCTGTTCTTTCTCTAACTCTGTCAATAAGTATCCTACCATACACTTTTCCTATTATACTAAGAAGACAGATGCCCCTATGATTACCACACACTTCTTTTTCCCCTTTTCCTTTGTACAAGGGAATAATTATACCTGACTTCCAATCCTCTGGGACTCTACCTTCCTCCCAGCCCAATCTGCACATCTTCCACATCCATTCTACTAATATCTCTCCCCCATGGTTCAGCATTTCACCACACACTCCATCAATTCCTGGGGCTTTCCCCGATTTAACTTTCTTCATTGCTTCCACAACTTCTATCCTACTGATTTCTTCCTGTCTTCTCACCTCTCTCCTTCTCCCAGCCATTCCCCAGCCACTTATACTCGCATTACTTCCATCCTCTATGTTCAACAATTCCTTAAAGTGTTCTCTCCATCTGCTCACTTTTTCTCCCTTCTCCACTAGTAATCTACCATTTTTATCTTTCACTCCCCTACTAACTTAACTTCCACCCTGTCTTACTCTTTTCACCTCTTTCCAGAACATTTTCTTACAGTCCCTCCACTTTACACTCAAATTCCTTCCAAATTCCTCATCCACTCTCCTCTTACTCTCTCTTACTAATCTTTTCACCTCTCTCTTTCTTTCTACATATAACTCTCTCTTCCGCCTCTCAACTTCTTCCACGGCCCTATTTCTCATCCATTAATTTTATGCTTTCTTCTTTTGTGCCACAGCCTGTTTCACCTCTTCAGTCCACCACGCTGTTCCTTGCACCCCTCCTCCGTCTTCTCTTCATCCCACACACCACATCACATGCTGCACATATTTCTTCTGTAAATATCCTACAGACACCTTCCACGTCTCCCATTTGCTCCAATTCATATTTGGCCAATCGTTCCTCCACTTCACTCTTATACTCTGCCTTTTTCTCATCCTCTTGTAACCTTTCCACTCTCCTTGCAACTACTCCTTCCTCTCGTCTTTCCCTTCTTCTATTCCTCCATCTTACTTGATTTTTAATTCTAGCCACCACCAAGTAGTGGTCAGAAAGTCCACTCCCCCAACCTCTATAAACTCTTGCATCCATTACACATCTTCGCATCCTTTCATCCACACACACATAATCAATCATTGCCTTCCTTTCATTCAGTTCACCACCCACCCTTCTCATCACTCGCCATGTATACCTGTGGATCATTTTATGCCTGAAGAGGGTATTAGCTGGGGAGATGATGAGGTAAAATTTGTCAGTAGTCCTGCTGAAGCACTACCTGGGGAGTGATATAGCATGTCCTGTATTGAAAAAAAAAAAAAAAAAACTCAATAATCCTCTGTTAATTAGAGGCACAGCATTGGAGTTTCGTCAAAATTGAAAAAAAAAAAAAAAAAAAAAAAAAAGCGTCTTAGGATTTCGGTGTTTACCCCTGCTAAGTTAAATATCATGCTGGCATTCAGAAGCCTAAAGTCAGGGGTAATATATTGATGAAGGTCATTGCGTATAACAGGCCTTTGATGAATTTCTAATAGTTACCCTTTAAATAGCAATTCTCTTCATTGAAGGTATAACAGATAATATTGAATAATGGCAAGCTAAAAGAAACGATAGTATTTTGTTTCTTGCAATATCTTTTTGCAATCATAAAGATATTATTGCAGCATCGCCCAAATTATTAACAAACCAAATATCCTGGGATATTGGCCACAAGGTTTGGATACAATTTGCCCAGTTGATTTTGAGACAATTTGAGAAAAACCACACACACACACACACACACACACACACACACACACACACACACACACACACACGGACGGAAGCAATTACATTATCGCCTCACTAGATGGGCAATAACAAAAAGAAACAGTAGGATTGCTGTGATGGATACATTTTGAGGAAAGGAGACAGTAAAAAATGAAAGTATACTAGGTTAAGAGTTTACACCATTGTTGAGAGAGAGAGAGAGAGAGAGAGAGAGAGAGAGAGAGAGAGAGAGAGAGAGAGAGAGAGAGAGAGAGAGAGAGACTTACGACCACAGGGTAACTTGCAACAGGAACTGACGGCAGTACCACCAAGTGAGATAACAGAAGGTATGCCAGAGAGAGAGAGAGAGAGAGAGAGAGAGAGAGAGAGAGAGAGAGAGAGACTTACGACCACAGGGTAACTTGTAACAGGAACTGACGGCAGTACCACCAAGTGAGATAACAGAAGGCATGCCAGAGAGAGAGAGAGAGAGAGAGAGAGAGAGAGAGAGAGAGAAGCAGTGGCAGGTGGTGAATGAATCATTAGTGGAGAAAAGAGGAAGAATAATGACGGTAATAACTTCAGATGGATGGCAGAGAAATGAGAGTCGTGGGAGACGAAAGACCTATGTTATTACTAAAGCAGAAGAACGATGACGAAAAGCAATAAACGGAAGAAAATGTAATGCTTGGAACTTGGTGTGAGATGAATGGGAGAGGAATCGGCAGGTTACCACAGCCGCGGTAAAAGAACATTAACAGGAAGATATGAAAGAATAATAATATAAAAATGAATATTATTGAAAGAGGAAATGAGGGAATTAAGTGAAAAAAGAAGAGAAGAAGATATGTACTTTACAGAAACAACTTGATGAGAGGAAGATGTAAAAAAGCGAAATTAAAAATACTAAACTGTTATTAGCTAATAGGGGAATGACAGGAGAAAATGTGCAAATTACTGGAACGTCCCCCTAACCCCTACCCCCCCTACCCCCAAATATGGTTAACGATTATGGTTCCATGTGATAGGAACGAAAGATGAAAATGGAAAAAGGGTAAAAAGAGTATTACGGTAGAGCATTAATTGACGACAAGAAGAGATGAAGGGAAAGCAAGGCAATCGTTGAGAATTACCAACAGAATAGACTGGAAGAAGGTGAAAAATGAAAACTTGTTTATACCTGAGAGAAAAACATCGAGGAAAGGAGTAATTTTAAATGGCAACAGTATGCAACAAGAACAACACCCTGGACACCAAGTGGTCTAAGGCCGGAAAATTTAATGCTGACCCATGACGTTAACCTTTGGTTGATTACTCTCAGATCGAATTATTTGATTTTTGCCTAATCCATATTCCTTCCGCCATCTTTGGTTCACAGTAGATCAAAACTATTTGAACTGAATTTTTCCCTGGGACCTTGACCTTTGAAATTTTCCTGTGGTATTTGTTGCTGATTGTTCGCAAAATCAAATTGTTTTAACTGGATCCTTCCGGAAAACTTAGTTTCCCGGATCATAGATATTTTTAATTTTACCTTCCTAAGTTACCTTGGCATTTAACCTATTCTCTAAAACAATAGTTCAATCTTTCACATAATCCTCAACTAATCTACCATGTCTGATGCAAAACAAATCAAAACGCCGAGTCACAAGTTGAATTTAACCCTACCATGTGACCTTGACCTTTGACAGACTGTGCTCAAAACAGAATCCCTTTGTTCTTGCCCGTTTGTTAACAGATCCACCAGGTTTTATTCAAGACACATTGTTTGAGATGATGTTGGCCAGAAACATTGGTCTCTGAATTTTCCTTATGACATAATCCTTTGATTTGTAGCTCTCAAACTTGAATACTTGTATATTTGCCTTGTCTTAAATTCTCCCACGAACTTTGGTCCAAGTCAGATTAAAACCATATTAATAGATCTTTTCCTTTGACCTTTGTTTTATATATATATATATATATATATATATATATATATATATATATATATATATATATATATATATATATATATATATATATATATATATATAAAGTTAGTCTACTTCTTGGTAACCCTGAACTGTGATCCCATAGATAGTTTGCAGCAAACACATACTCACGGGTTGAACGTTGACCTTGCCCTGTGACCTTGACCTTTGATTGGTCTCGTTATTGAATCACTTCACCCAGGCTAGGCCTGAACTGAATCAAAATTGCTATAGTTAATATTGTTCAGTCAGACTTTGACTTAGCCATGTAATCTTGATCATCGAGTCATTGATCTGCAAAACAAGAAATTTACTTAGCTGATATCCCCCATCCTTTCCAACAACTCTGATTAAAATTAAATAAAAACTGAATTATTTTCACACACTCACACACACACACACACACACACACACACACACACACACACACACACACAGTACAATCACATGCGCAAGCGTTCCAAGGAAAACCTAGCACCTGCTCTACCTTCAGGAGTTATGGAGGTAATAAATTTATCGTAGGTAATGGAACAATTAGAAAGAAAATTGAGAATAAGTATAACAATTCCTAAGGTTAATATCCATAGTAGAGCAGTAAAACTTGTGTACTTATTTCAACTGCAAAGGCGACAAAGCCACAGTGAACGCTCTGTGACACAAATCCTCATGATTTCCCGCCACTCCTAGCCGCCGCTGCCTCACGTGTCCCCCAGTCTTCCCATTCATCCTTCCAATTTGCCTCTCCACAGCCATTCGTTAATTTTACGTACATACTCTCAAAATCAGATACCCTATAACATCTCTAGTTTGATGACCTGCTTTCCCACGACCCTTCTTAATTACAGAGAATTTTGTCCTTGTGTGGATCCAAGTTTCAATCTGGAGGAGTTAGATATAACCTACATGATTTCTTTCACTACAGTGGAGGTCTCCTAGGCGGATTAACATCCTTTAATTGTATAAAAAATAACATTTAAAATACATTGCAGCGGAGAAGGAATAACACATTGTGCTATATGCGTTACTTGTGCCATATATATTTACCTGCCAGAGATTTACTCCTTATGAATAATAACACCTAACTGTCGCCATATTATTTTTACTCCTGAAACAGCCACAATAAAATGCAAAAGGCATACATGCTATCAAATAATGCAAATTCCAATTTTACTAACTTAATTTTCTGGAATCTTTTAAAAACATTAACAATTTCTGTTAATTTACTCATTTTGTTGTAGAAACAATGAAGACAGAACTGTCACGGGGTTTTTATAATATCACGGAGTTTTTAAAATAATTGCTTAAATATTATTTAATTGATAATATTATTCAATAATATTGAAGAGCAGAGACAATGATTGTCTTGCTACATCAAGCAACGATTACTTTACGCTGGCTTAGCACGATTCTCTGAGAACGAGAATTTATAAACTTTCTCAACAGTACACAGCAGAGACTAATTACTCACGAATGCTGAATTAGTACTGTTAGCCTCTGGAGAAAGTTACTTCACCCCTGACAATAAATAACTAATACTAATAATAATAATCAGGCTCTTGCTGATGCTTTAACTCCTATCTGGCACAACGGATTTTAAGTTAATACAACAAGACTGGTCTAAGTACCAGTTATGAAGGCAAACGTTTATGCAAGCTAGGAGCTTTATGGAAAATAAGCTTAATTTGGAGAAATGAAACAAGATTTTACTTTACATTAAGCTCAAGGAAAAGAACTGTTAAATTTATTGATTACAAAAAAATAAATTTAACGTTACATTTCAAATCAAATCAATGAGACGCACTCACTCACTCACACAAAAGCTAAATACTTACGCCTAGAAAAAAAACACCTTAACTAAACTCTTAAAACTAGGATTATATAAAAAGGAAATACCAGTCGATGAATGCTATGTATCACCCGGGGGGTGGGAGGACTGGATTAACTGTCTCAGTGGAGCTTGGGTGCTAGCGACCTCTCACACTTCTGGAGTGCAGGACCCTCTTCAGTCACAACAAACACTCGACTGAATTCAAAATACATTGTATGGGCAGGACGCACAAGCCACCGGAAGAAGGTGTGGCTAACGGTTTAGGCAAGCAGAGGTGAACAATAAAGAAACAATAGTATCGCTCAGTAGCGCACTTAGTGACATGCATTAAATCGGTCACTTTTGAACAGTGACGAATGTTTTGAAAAGTATACCCCGAAATGGAGAGAGAAACGGTTAACTGAGCGATACACAGTGAGTTTTCCACTAATAGTTCGTGGCTTCTCACAAAAGGGAAATGTCGTGAATTGATTCGTGACATTACACCCCTACAAAATTAAATTTTTTCCTTATGGGAAAAAATTTGTGGATATATATATATATATGTACACATCCTAACTCAGTCACACAAGATTCACACTGTGGTGTGTGTGCTATCCTGCTACAGGAGAAAGTCGCAGTCGCCAGTGAGCGAAAAAACCTCGTATTTACGTTAATAGAAGCAATCTTGAGGGAAAAGCTCCGTGACGACGGTGAAAATCCTATACTCAGGTCAAACTGAGCGAAAAGTCGCTACATGTACACTGACAACTAATTGTTGTGTAGTGTGATGTATGTAATACACGGTGTAGGTGTGACAGTTGTAGTGTTACTGTACCTATGTGTAAAATGACACAATAATAATAATATGACGACGACGAAGGCAGAGGAGAAGAGGCGGCAGCATGCGGCAGACGATCAGCTGGGCCGCACAGCAAAACTGCTACACCCATTGCTGAACCTGCAAGACCAATTAAGGTGGAGCATCAAAAGTGTCAATGAGACAAAATTCTTATTACGTTACAATTACTCTCTCTGCCTAGCAATCAGTACATGCTACGAAAAGTACACTCGAGGTCGCCATTAATTTAAGCACACGATTAGTGTCGGCAAGTTGAGAATCCTTGTGCAAACTCGGGTCTTCCATAGCCTCGAACTGCACACGGGTCCTCAACCTGTGCCTTAACCTACAGTTCTTATATTAATATCGGAGAGCTGAGAATCCTTGTGCAAACTTGGGTCTTCCATAGCCTCAAGTCGCCTCTGCGGAATTCTCACTTCCCCCTTAACCTACAGTACTTATATTAGTACCGGAGAGCTGAGAATCCTTGTGCAAACTTGGGTCTTCCATAGCCTCAAGTCGCCTCTGCGGAATTCTCACTTCCCCCTTAACCTACAGTACTTATATTAGTATCAGGGAGCTGAGAATCCTTGTGCAAACTTGGGTCTTCCATAGCCTCAAGTCGCCTCTCAACTTCCCCCTTAATTTACGGTACATAATATGTATGTACAGGCCCTGGACATAATGTGTCCTGTGGGGCCAATGGGCGAGACGTCAGGTCTGCACCCACTTCACCACTACCCTGTCTCTCAACTGACTCAGAGATTACAGGTGTGGTTATAAACGGCACAGAAAGGACATGTCCCTGATCAGTGGTGTTACTTTGACACACACTGCAGGAACGGACAAAACTATCTATGTCCCGTCCCATCCCTGGCCAGAAAAAGTCAGCTCGGATACGGCCCTGGGTCTTCCTTTTGCCCATGTGACCTCCTGAGGCTGAACAATGACCCCATTGTAACACAGCTAGGCGGTACTTGGCAGGAACGACAAACTGCAGTCGAACCTCGCCCTCGGGTGTTCGTGACTCACGGTAGAGCCGTCCTTGTTTACGAAGGAACTTGGCTAGACCTCCCTGTGAATACTTAATCACTCGACCCTTTTGTTTGTTCCGCACGGCAGCAAGTGTTGGGTCAGAATATTGTTCTTGTACAACAAGTTGACTACACATCAGATCTTGCGGCGATTCAATGATCACTGGGGTGACACAGTCTGGAGCCTCAGCCATGGCTCGTGTTACCGCAGCAGCCGAAGTCTGAGTAGCGTCATCGGAGCAACTATCCTTGACTCCATTAATATTTCCAATGATGAGGTCAAATAGAGACTCTGGCATGACAACTGCAAGTGTCATACCAGTATAAAATGGAGATGCCACCTGGATACATGCCTCAGGGAACAATCTCACTGATCCATCAATAAGGCTTGCATGGATCTGTCGACCTGTATACTGCTCAGGCCGAACTAGACTTTGCTTGACAGAGCAACCTGAGGAACCATTATCTCCCAGGACCTTCACAGGAATGCCTCCCACAAACCCTGCCTGAACAAGGAAGGTACTGTAACCTGTGGTGGGGCCTGTGGAGGAAGCAGCTAGCCACTCATGAGGCTGCTGAATTGATGCGGCAAACACTGTGCCTTGAGGGTTATAAGGAGATGGAACATTGGCCATCTGTGGAGGGGGGTTCACTGTCACTGTAGGACTAGTGAACTGTGGGGAAGTACCCACACTGGTAGGGACGTGACCACCATGCTGCTGCTGAGGAATGAAGGCTGCATTCGCTTCCTGCCTCTTTTGAGCTGGTGGTGAAAAAGTTTGTCCCGACAGTCGGTTGCGTGACTGATACTGCTGCTGGTTAGGGTACTTGTTGTACCTTTTCCACTCAGGTTTCTGAGTGTTTTGCCCCTGGTCCTTCCACTGCGGTTTTGGACCTTGGCCATTACTCTGAGAACGGCCCTGGTGCTGGGATTCAGTCTGAGACGGCTTCCCAGACTTGGCAGTATCTTTTCTGCTCCAGGTGTTTTGCTTACGAGCTTGATACCCATATGCAGTAAAGAATGCGTCAGCCTTCTCTGCCATTTGGCTGGCATCTTTCACCTGGCAGATCTTAAGCTGTGCTATGAGCTCAGCAGGCCACGACCTCTCTAGCTGTGTACGCAGCATAAGGTCAATTATCCCCTCACGCGTGGAAGGAGTTTCATCTTTCTCCATCCACTCATTTAAGTAAGCTGTGAGACGATCAAGGAACTGAACAGCTGTCTCCTTGTCTTGGAGACGAGCTCGCATGAACTGAACTTTGGCGTCGTCTACTGTGAGACCATACGCCTTAATGAGTGCAGCTTTCATCATCTCATATGTGAGATTGTCTCCACGAATTCTGTGGAGAATATCGAGGGCAGGGCCCTCAAATAGGCTAAGAAACTGAAGCCGCTTAGCTGCCTCATCCAGTTGATACATGTCTGCCATGTCCCAAAACGAGCTATGTACAGCTCGATTCGCTCGCTTTCCTTGTATGAAGGAAGCTTGATGCGTGGGGTCGCCAGGACATGTGCAGGGAGAACGCTCGTGGAACTTGGACCAACTGCACCAGACGTGTCTGAAGCCAAGGAATCTCGCTTGAGCTTCATTTCACATTCGTGTTTTTCACGTGCTTCTCGCTCGGCACGTTCATGCTCTTGTTCTCTGTCTCGTTGTTCACGCTCGTATTCGCGCTGTTCACGCTCGTATTCGCGCTCTTTCTCACGCTGCTCTTGTTCATATGCACGCTCTCTTTCATGCTGTTCGCGCTCGCTCGTATTCGCGCTAAATCTTACGCTCTTCACGGGCATCATTCTCGCGCTGCTGCTCCTGATTATGCCGTGAGAATATATACTCTTTAATTTCGGTTGGGTCCGAAAGACCCATTTCTTTGGCTTCCTGTAAAAATACAGTAGTAGCCATGGCACTAATTTATTAAGCAAACCGAAATTGAGTACTGACTGCTTAGCGACGAATACTAATAAACACAAGTAAAGAATACAGACACAAGCTAGTGGTGACCAGTCTTATCTAGTTAACTGGCAAAGATTAAAGCAAAAATGCAAATAAATGAGAACTCAATAATTAACACAATGGGTACAGCGACTACCCAGGAGCGAATAAAATCGTCTGGCGTTACCAAAAATAAAGTACTAAATAGAGTTACGTACTCTACGGATTAATAAATCAAAAATTCACTTGCTAAATTACCGGTAAACACCAGTAAACTTGTGCCTATAAACTTTAATTATAAATACCTAAATATGAATGAGTGAGCACTATCTCGTGAATAGCTTTATAGCTAGGAGTTAATATCCTGGAATGAGGTCGCCAATTGTCACGGGTTTTTTTATATCTCGGTATTTTTGAAATAAATGCTTAAATATTATTTAATTGATATTAATATTCAATAATATTAAAGAGCAGGGACAATGATTGTCTTGCTAAATCGTGCAACGATTCTCTAAGAACGAGAATTTAAAAACTTTCTCAACAGTACACAGCAGAGACTAATTACTCACAATTGCTGAATTACTGTACTGTTAGCCTCTGGAGAAAGTTACTTCACCCCTGACAATAAATAACTAATACTAATAATAATATCAGGCTCTTGCTGATGCTTTAACTCCTATCTGGCACAACGGATTTTAAGTTAATACAACAAGACTGGTCTAAGTACCAGTTATGAAGGCAAACGTTTATGCAAGCTAGGAGCTTTATGGAAAATAAGCTTAATTTGGAGAAATGAAACAAGATTTTACTTTACATTAAGCTCAAGGAAGAGAACTGTTAAATTTATTGATTACAAAAAAATAAATTTAACGTTACATTTCAAATCAAATCAATGAGACGCACTCACTCACTCACACAAAAGCTAAATACTTACGCCTAGAAAAAAAACACCTTAACTAAACTCTTAAAACTAGGATTATACAAAAAGGAAATACCAGTCGATGAATGCTATGTATCACCCGGGGGGTGGGAGGACTGGATTAACTGTCTCAGTGGAGCTTGGGTGCTAGCGACCTCTCACACTTCTGGAACGCAGGACCCTCTTCCGTCACAACAAACACTCGACTGAATTCAAAATACATTGTATGGGCAGGACGCAAAAGCCACCGGAAGAAGGCGTGGCTAACGGTTTAGGCAAGCAGAGGCGAACAATAAAGAAACAATAGTATCGCTCAGTAGCGCACTTAGTGATGTGCATTAAATCGGTCACTTTTGAACAGTGACGAATGTTTTGAAAAGTATACCCCGAAATGGAGAGAGAAACGGTTAACTGAGCGATACACAGTGAGTTTTCCACTAATAGTTCGTGGCTTCTCACAAAAGGGAAATGTCGCGAATTGATTCGTGACAAGAACTTAAAACAAGTTAAATAAATGTGCATATAAAACTGTTTCAATAAAAATATATACATATATAAAGAAAATTAAAGCAAAAGCACTCAGAGAGGGTAACACCAGACCCTCAACCTTCCCACTAGGTTTTGGTCCAAATCGGCTTTAAAATGTTCAAGCTGACTTTTCCAAGGAACTTTGATCTTTGACTTATTGTTTTCAAAATTGAATTTATACATCCATGGCATAGTTTTGAACTGTCATGCAACCTTAACATTTGACTACTTGTTTTGAAAGTTGAATAACTTCATTCTTGCCCTACCCTCAACTCATCCCCCCAAGTGTGGTATGATTTGAATAAAAAATAAACTCTTCAAATTGATTTTGCTAAACGTTTGACCTGACCTGCCTACCGACCCATTGTTAAAGAAAAAAAAAATCTCTTCTTATGGGCTGTTCCTCCTCCATACTACCAAGTTAGGTTAAAACTGGATAAAAACTGTTTGAGGTATATTGTTAAAATGCCCGCGCACCATTAATGCACTTTTCCATACGTGTGCAACGACGTTTTTTTTTTTTTTTTTTTAATTCCTAGTTTTTACTCAGCCATATTCAGCTCCCGTTAACTGAAGGTAGTGTATACACCAACCAGTTTTTCTGCATTCGAGTCAGTCCTACCCGGGATGAGACAATAAGGAGGGCCATTAGTATGTCCTTTCATAAAATTTCCCATTTTCACACACTGTCTTTGTTCCCTCAATGACATAAATTTATTTCATCTACATGTGCAGCCATAGCAACAACTTATACACACACTTTGTCAGCCTACACTCCAAAAACCATACACACTTTGTTCCTTAGCGTGAAACACTGAGTGGCGGCAGGTAATTTCTCCAATGATAGAAAGTGGTGGTCGTCAGATCTGCTAACCAGTTATCGTTTAGGACACGTCAAACCCAACTTGAACTTGCATAACAGTGTTGTCTGCCTAGGCCAAGCAATTTGTCACAGGCTTATACAATAAGTTCAGTACATACTTTGTATTCTATTCCCCCTGGGGAAAGGGGGATAGAATACTTCCCCAGTATTCCCTGCTTGTCGTAAGAGGCGACTAAAAGGGACACTTTTATCTACTTTCTTTTTGCTGTCTCTCTTTCCCTTGTGCTTTGTCTGTCCTAACCCTCTGCATTTTAATTTCTTTTAGTTAATTCTTCACTTCACTGTCTGGTTCCTGAGAGGCACTGGCATTGGCTCCAGGGTAAAATATTTTTCTGCCTAAGAAATCTCGATGAACTCTGGTTATGAAGCAATGCCCCTAGGTTCCGTACAACCCCTAAGTGGGCAGGGGAGCTAAGAATCCCACGGTGTAGGAATAAATTTATACATCCAAAAAGAACCTTAAGAATAGGAAATTGGAATGTTCGAACTCTCAGTCAGGCTGGTAAAATGGAACAACATATTTCAGTGTTCAAGGAATACAATATAGATATATGTGCTCTTTCAGAAAAAAGGTTGCTTGGAGTTGATAAAATGAATTTGGAAGATAATATTACTTTGTTGGTTTCTGGTAGGAGTGATGGAAATCATTACCAAGGAGTAGGCTTACTGTTGAGTAGAGATGCTTGCAAGGCAGTATGTGAGTTGAGCCAATTAAAGAGAGCTTGCTTTATGCTCGTTTAAAATCTGACCATGGTAATATCAGTATGGTGGTAGGGTACGCTCCGAGAAATGAGGCTGCTGATGAAATGAAGGATGATATTATGAGATGCTGCAGGATGTAGTGAATACAGTGGCAAGACATGATGTCTAAATTTGCATTGGTGATTTTAATGCGATTGTTGGTATTGGTAGGGATGTCTTTGAAGATTGTATGGGTAAAGAGGGTATTGGTATAAGAAACGAAAATGGGGTGCGACTTGGAAGCTTTTGATTGGCAAATGACCTCATAATTGGTGGTACTATCTTTGAGCACAGAAAAATACATAAGACTACTTGGATTTCA
This sequence comes from Coenobita brevimanus, assembly GCF_032717465.1. Taxonomy (NCBI): domain Eukaryota; kingdom Metazoa; phylum Arthropoda; class Malacostraca; order Decapoda; family Coenobitidae; genus Coenobita; species Coenobita brevimanus. The sequence continues at coordinate 7,122,251 of NC_137008.1, read as the reverse complement.
CCGTGTGGTAAATATTGTAACCAGATTGACCACACTGCAATTAGCAGAAGGCATAGGAGTTATTTGCAAGATGTTTGCATAAGGAGGGGGGCAGATATAGGTAGTAATCATCAACTTGTTGTGTCAAGGATTAAAATAAAACTCAAGAGAAAGTTAATGGTAATTGTACAGAAGGTAATAAATATGATTTTGATGAGCTGAGAAATGATGAGAACAGGAAGGAAAAGTTTCGGTGGGAATGCAGGAACAGGTTTCTAGTCCTGCACACTTTGATGGAATCTGAAGACAATGATATTAATCAAATGTGGAGAGATGTAAAAGAGGTTTTGCATGAGAGTGCTAAGGTTACTATTAAGAAAATGGTAAAAATGATAAGGAAATGTGGATGTCAGATAAAACATGGAATGCAATTCAGAAAAGGCAAGAGGCTAAGTTAAGATGTGAAGAACATGTTGATGGCCAGGTATTGAAGTACTGAGAGCAAAGTACTGGAGTTTACATTCAGAAGTAAAGAGACTCGTTATACGTGATAAGAGGAGGCTATATGAAGAAAAGGCAACAGAGACAGAAATTATGTAAAAATGACGGTCAGAGCACAAGAGCAGCGTATCAGGCCATAAAGGAGTTAACTGGGTCTGAAAAGAGAAGGAAGGAATATCCTGTATGAGATAGGAATGGTAACTTGATGACTAATGATTTGGATATAAAAGGAAGGTGGAAAGAGCATTTTGCATTTGTTCTAAATAGAGGACATTTTGCCAGTTGAGAGAGATGAGCAGATAGAAACAGGGGATATAACCTTGGAAGAGGTACCCAAATCTTTAAAGGATTTAAAGAATTTTAAGGCCCCAGGAGAGGATGGAATATTTCCTGAAATGCTTAAGGTGGAAAATTATGAGTTGATGAATGCTCTTTTGAAACTTTTTAATGTGACTTGGGATAATGGTGGAATTCCAGAAGAGTGGAAAAATGGAGTGATTATAAAATTACCAAAAAAGGAAGATTTAAGTCTGTGTGTGGGAACTGGATAACTTTGACACCTGCAGTAGCAAAAGTTTTTTCCAAAATCTTGTTGAACAAAATAGAACCAGTAATTAATACAATTTTAAGAGAAGAACAAGCGGGATTTAGAAAGGGTCGAGGTTGTACAGCTGTAAGTAGAAGTAGCCGAGGGATGTAATTATACAGAGAAGGTTATCTGGCCACCAATCTCGATAGTGTAGGTTTAGGTACTTGTAGTGAGATAGGGCACTTGATTACGGATCGTTAAGCTCAGCCAGAATTAAGTAGTGAGACGTAGTGTCATACTAGGCAGTGGCTGGAAGTATTTGTGTGTGTGGTTGAGAATAATGGTTTTTAGTGGGCAAGGTGGATAGTGTAGGTGTCAGGACTGCACATTAATCTGGTGAAATGTATAAACCAGATGCTGATGTATGGGCTGGAGGTGTGTCTGGGGAAGAGTCAAAAACTGATGTATTTTGAGTGAAATAGAAGAACTGTGAATGTCCAATGCGTTGATGATGGATGAGTTTATCTGGAGCAAAGGTGAAGTTGCAATGATAAGGGATGTCATGAACTTTTATGATGGCCATTTCACAAGGGACAGTCTCAGCTGGCTGAAACGTGAAGATGTACGCAGGACAAAGGTGAAATGCATGTAGTGATGTGCGACATTTGTGTTCAATTGTTGTTTCACTAGTGAAAGTGACAGCAGCCTGTTCTTTGGAGACCATGATGACTTCTGTTTTGATGTTGATGGTGACTTGAGTCATCTTTTTTAGAAGGAAAAGAGTATATTTGATAGACTGTGAAAACATCATCCCTTACGAGTGGTACATGAACTACTATTGATGTTCTTGTGAGTGTTGCTTCCAATTATGGATAACATAATATCAGATTTTTTCCCTCAAACAAAGGTTTCAATCCATGCTTATGTGTGCCTTGACTAATTAGTTGCCGGAGGTTGTGAATGGGTAGTAAATTAATGGTGATCCTTCCGTTACCAGCATTAGCAGTTCCTTTCATGAAGGTCTGATACTGAGCTCTAGTATTGTCTAACTGTAGTATTATTACATCATTATGTTCTATGGTCACAGAGAGGTGTTGGAATAGTGTATAGTTACCTTCTAGTGCATTTACTTTCTCCACAATTCCTAGAGTTGATGCCTTTGCCTTCCTTAGGTTCTTTACAATCGTCAGGATTTAGGTGTTCTGAGTATCAACTAACTTATGTTGGTAAGAGATATTTGTGCTATTTTGTTAATTTTTTTATTCATTTCGTCTAGATCATTTTCTGTAGCTAGTCCAAAATTGTTGCCTAAAATTGCTCCACATAATGTAGGTCGAATAACTGCGTCTATGTATATGTGTCATGTCGTTTCTTGTCTCCAGTGTGTTGCTCTCAGCTGATGGGATATCCTGGATCATGGTGATCATTACGTGCTTAGCCTGTTCTAGCTTCCAGTCAGTTAATTTAATTAATTCAGCTACTTCCTGTGTGGGGTGATCATGAGAAGAAGGATATTTTAATACCGCTTCCAGAGTTCTAAGTGGTCCTGATATCTTGTGTAACATTCTTGGTATGTCTTGCAGCATGTACAAACTAACTTCTGTACTTATTATGTCCTGCACTATTGCTGTTGAGGCTGCTGGGGCTATCAGGCACCCATGTCAGACTACATGTTGAGGATGTAAGTGAGGTGATCCTCCTGATATCAACAGGAACATGATCCATGGAATTATTCGCCTCATCTTCACCTACCGAAAGAAGAACTGTATTAGAGATCTAATCCACTGTAACAGGCAAGTTATGCTAAGGGCGATGATAGTGATGATGATAAATACAGATATCTTCGCCTGTTTAATCCTATTACCTATAAAAGGAGTCTAAATCGATTCCTAAGTCATGCAAATGCCTTGTTATGGTGAGGGCTGTATTGGTTGCACCTATGCTTGTCTGTCTGGTATGCGACCGCAATTTATTCGGATACGTGTTGATTGCTTCAGGCTTATTTTCGATCGTTTCTGGTGGTTTATAGTTGCAGGCTAAATTTCTTGAGACCTTTTTTAAGTGATCGATATGTGTTTCTTTTTCTTCGTCGCTCGATAGTGACTTAATCACTACCTTACTGTCTTTTCTCTTGATTACCCTGGATGGGCCTTCAAATTTAGGTGACGGTTTGTTATTTCAAGTGTGAATGATGCCGTAGACAATATCACCTATGCTGACGTTTGATTCTTTTGCCTTCTTATTAAATGATTCTGTCATTTCTTCCTTGGACATCGCTAACTGTTTCTTTACCTTTGTGTGTATTTCTTGAAATTCACGTAAGCGATGTTTAGGATAATCGTCATAATTATATATGGGACTTTGCTCGCCCTCTAACGTCTCATAAGGGAGACGTTTGTCTGACCCGTAAATGATGAAATGAGGTGTATCTCCTATTGATTTATTAATTGCACAGTTAAGAGATGTTTCAACTGTGGGGATCCAGTCATCCCAGTTTGCTTAATTTTCATCGAGAATGTGCCGTAGTACATCTATTTCTTTTCTTTTATTCTGCCTTTCCACCAATCCATTGGAAGCCGGATGGTAGGCCAAGATATTAACTTTCTTTATATTGTATTGTTTACATATTTCTTGTAAAATTTCAGAGTTAAATTCACCACCATTGTAGCTTAGTAGCACCTTTGGTGTGGTGAACTAACAGATCACAATCTCAATGAATACCCGTGCGACTGTTTCTGCTGTTTTATCCTCAATTGGAACCAAGATCACAAATCGTGAGGAGTGATCAGTTGCAACAAAAAGATATTGATTGTGATTGGTAGTTAAGGGTAATTTAAGTAAATCAACAGCGACGGTGTCCCATGGTTGTCTAGGTACAGGATATTGTCCTATAGGTGCAGGTGATAACGTGTAACCTTTGTGTTTCGCACATGACTCTCATCTGTCTATGTGATTATGTATGTGTTTGCGTAACGTTGGCCAATAATATGACATCCGGGCCTGTCTGACTGTCCTGTCCTTGCCAGGATGCCCTTCATGTGAACTATCGTGTATTACCCTTAAAATGTGAGGTATCATTGTACTGGGAATAACTAACTGCTTATTATTTTTTCTATGATTATTTTGTCCTGGATTTACCCTCTATTAGGCATTTTTTCCACAGTGAATTGTTCAAATGGTACCTGTAACTTGGGTAATGGTACATCACTGTCTGACTCGAGATGATATATTACTTTAGACCATACTGGGTCCTGTCTTTGTGCGTGTGAAATTTCTTGATATGTGGGGATCGTTTCATCGTTGTTGGAGAATGATTCCTGTGGACTTCTTGTAGCAACATTGGCTAATGGGTTTCGTGATAAGGCATCGGCAGCTAAATGTACTTTACCTTTTATGTAGTGAATATTTGCAATGTAATTCTGGATTTTACATTTCCATCGTGCTCTCCTCCCAGAGTGAAGTTTTCCTTGGAACATGCCCACGAGAGGCTTGTGGTCTGTGTATATGTGAATTTCGTATCTATACACAAGGTCACGAAATTTCTGTAGAGCAAATGCTACTGCTAGGGCTTCTAAGTCTGTTGTACAGTAATTTTTCTCTGCTCCTTTTTTTTTGTCTGTTGACAAAAGCAATGGGTTGGTATTTTCCTCGTTTATCCTCTTGCATTAATACATCACCTAAACCTTTGAGGGAAGCATCCCGTGCAAATTATGAATGGTTTTGTGAAATTAGGATAGGCAAGGCATGGTGCGCATGTAAGTTTATCTTTTAATTCATGAAATGCTAATTTTTGTTCCTCTTCCCACAGGAATACAGCATCCTTTTTTAGTAGAATGAACAGCGGTTGTGCTATATGAGAGAACTGGTTAATAAAGGAGCGGTAATATCCCGCTAGCCCCCAAAACTGTCTTACTTCATCTGTATTTGTGGGTTCTGGGAAATTCCTTACCGCCTGTATTTGTCCTCAGACGTGTGAATACCGTAGGCATCTAATCTATGGCCTAATAATTTTATTTCCTTAAAGCAAAATTTGCATTTTGACAACTTAATTTTTAAGCCAGCATCAGGAAGCTTTTGTAGGAGCTGGTCTAGTTTCTGTAGATGTTCGTCTATACTTGGAGTAGCTATAATAAAGTCATCTAGATAAACAAATATTCCTTTTCCCAGCAATCCAGACAATACGTGATTCATCAGTCTTTCTAAAGTGCCTGGTGCTGTTTTCAACCTCTTAGGTATTCGATTATATTGGTTGTGCCCTGTATTTGTGGAGAAAGCAGTGTATTTGAGCGATTCTTGCTCGAGACTTATTTGGCAATAGCTGTTGAGCAAACTGTTTGTGGAAAATACATTATTTTCTGGTCCAGTATATTGTAAGACGTCACATAACAATGGCATAGGAAACCGGTCAGGGGTTATGTGCTGATTTAATTTACGGTAATCTACTACCGCACGCATTTCTCCGTTTCGTTTGGGCACGAAAAATAATGGGGCATTCCAGGGGAGACAGATGCTTCAATAATACCTAGTTTTAACATTTCCTCAACATACTGATTTGCCAGGGTGCGTTGAGAATGCGCGACCCTATAAGCTGGTATATATACCGGTTGTGTGTCCGAATGTACGTTAATCTTGTGTGGTATCAGGTTAGTACGCTCTAACTGTTCTCCAGGTAATGTTACCGTTTGTCATGTTTCATTAATAGATGTAAGAGAACTTTTTCTTCGTTAAATTGACCTGAGTGAATCCTTTTTTATGCACTCTCTGTCTGACGAGTTTACTCTGCTCGACGCTCCTGCTACTGTCACTTCGCGTATAGGAGCTTGACAAATTTCTAACCTACAAATACAGGTTCCTTTCTTAATCTTCACATCTCCATTCATTATGTTAGCTAAAATTACATTCGTCTCACCCTCGTCATTCACCCAGCACAGGGCGCTCTCTATCAAAAGGCCATTCATTCCAACCGTCGGTTCTAATGCAATGACCTTACAATTTCTCAATTTACTCTTAATCGTAACTTGCATAAATGATTTTGGTGGTAAATTTATATCATAATTAATGCTGGCTGGGTAAGTGGATGAGTCACGTTTGCACTGTGTATGAGGAGTGGGGGTTTGCCTGTGACAGCTGGTCTACGCGCCCATTTTCTTTGAGAGGGTGTACGTCGGACTGCCCTATTTTGGTTTTGTGTGTATTGGTTCTTGTGACGCTAGTTTTCCTATAATTGCTGGTTGTATTATCAGGAGATTAAATTTCCTCTATGAATTCGCTGTCATAATGAATTCCATTGAAATGTGGCATCAATATTATATTTTGTGTTGTCATTAAGTCCAAGCAGCATTTCTCCTCTAATTGATAATTTTTATACTACGTTAAAGGTGGTAGTGAATGACTTTGTGGTCTCTGTGAAATTCATGTTTAACTCAGTCATACCAATAACCGGTATTTCTTTTCCATCCACTGTGTATAAATTTAAGTCTGAGTTTTCCAAAAATGTCACTTTTCAATTTCAAAAAATTCTTGCTAACTCATCTTGCGTTATTAAATTCACTGGTGAGCCAGAATCCAAAACTAATGAATTCTCTTCCTCCTCACATAAAGCAGAGACCAAAATGCTTTCATATCCAAAGAGACTTCCTATGTTGACTTTTTTTTTTGGGGGGGTTACATGCGTCGTCGTCTTTTTGTGCTGATACGATCTTCCCCCCACCTATAGATGGATAACATTTTTTCTATCGTTCTACAATCTGAGGTCTAATGTCCGGTGGACCTATGATATCTGCAAAATGCCTCAAAACCTTTTGCTTTTTTGCCTGTCTCCTTTCGTTTTAATGTAACACTCCAATTTTGTGTGACCAGGCTTTGCACAATAATAACAGAGAGTGTTACTTGAGTGTCGATCTATGAGGTGATCTTCCATTTGCTTGTCTTTGTTCCGATCGATGTCTCCTGGGAGTTCGGCCAGACTTTTGTACCGCCGTTACCTGGTGTGCGGGAACGAGTCCTTGAGCTAACCTGACTGTTGTTTGTTTTTGAAGTGGTCGAGATTGTCTCTGGTCCTTGCCAGGACTTGACTTGTTTATCCCTGCTACGATATCTGGTACTTTGATCCCTGTCCTGTTTGCCTGTGATGTGTCAGTCACTCCAGCTTTATTGCCGTTTAATTCCCCCTCATATATGAAATCAAGTAAACTCATAACTGGATTATATGGGATGATTTTTGAAATTTATTAATAGCCTGTCAGGAAATTGGCATAGAGCTGCTCTGTAGCCAATGATGTCAACGACATGCATTGGTGATATATTACTATCCTCTGTGACCTAGTCTGAGTATTCTAGGCTAGAGAAAAGGGTCTCGTTAATGGTGGAAATATCTGCTGTAATCTCCCCTAGGCCTGAGCCTAAGTGTGTTTGCCTAAGTAGGTCTACAATTTGGCGTAATTCTGGGATTATACCACCAAGAAAATTCTTGCCTCCAGAGAATTTCCTAAAGAATTCTGTCTTAAACTGCTCAAATGTTGAAGCTCTCAACAGCTTGTCTGACCGTAACAAATATCCTGCTGGGCATCGTTCCTGGTTTATTCTAGCTGAGAAAACAGCAATTTCTTTTTTCATCTCTAATGTGTCTCCTCATGAAATACTGCTGACATTGTTCAATAAGTGTCTTTATGTCAGTCTTATCTTTTTTCCGTACCAGAGAATTTTGGTAGTTCATTGTCTTCATGACAAATATACACTGGAAATGGAGTATTATTGGGATTTTGTGGAAAGGGTACTGCACTAGTACTTGCGTCATCTACATTAGCCATCTTTACCATGTTTTTCTTGCAATCGTCATTTACAGGCAATTTATATTTTTTTCCTGATCTTAATACTCTATGGACTATTTTATAGTAAAATGGAAACGAGCTTTTATAAAGTTCACCATCTACATCTGAAATTTCTGACCAAGTTTCATCGTCATTTACTTCAGCGTAAATTGCATCTGTTTGCGCTTCTTTATCTGGTTTATGTTTTGTTTCCTGAATCTGGTTTTCTGCTTGTCCCTGTGTTTCTGATGGTGTTTCGGAATTTTTATTTTGTTGATCGTTTTCGGGTGTTTGTGTCAGGGTATTTGTCACTGTTAGTGTAGATCCTTTGGACACTAATTGTGGAACTCTGCTTAGCATAATGGGATTACACGATGAATCATATTTTACTTTTCTCTTGATTGCTTATAAAATTAAAATTATAAAACACATATGTAAGAGTAAATCGTGTAATTGTTTCTCACTGAGTACTTTGTAATATTTATGATGATGAATATATATATATATATATATATATATATATATATATATATATATATATATATATATATATATATAATTGCTTGGTTCGTTAACTAAGTGATAGTATTTTATGGACAGTTGTGGAACTGGTGAAGTGTTAACTAATTCAACCTTGGATAGAATAAATCAAATCACTAGAATAGTAGCGGAGATACAGTCTTGGTGTTTGTTGATTGTTGATTACATCTGGGGTCAAGACACTCGCTCACCTTTTCCTGGTGGTGGAGGTTAGATGTCACACACGTCACTTAGGGTTTGGTTGAGGTAGGTTAGGTCCTGATATGACAGTGTCAGCACTCGGTATCGTTGCTAGTGTAGGCATATAGGCTGGCAGGCAGGCAGGTGTAGGATGGCAGGCTGATGTTGTCAGGGACACGGACTGATTGACGGGGTATGACGACTTAAGCAAATGACAATGCTGAGCTGCTTGCCTCACTGTGGTAGTGGTGGTAGGGAAGATGGTGGGGGTTGTTGGGGATGGAGAAGGTGGAGGTCATGGTGGAGGGTGGTGTTGGTTCAAGGAAGGAGAAAATGTCCTGAAGTTGGATCAACACACAGATGCACTTTCTTCTTTCCTTGTTTACCTCTTCGTCTTGTAGTGTTTGATTTTCCTTACTTGTTGAGATCAACTTGCACGCTTGTAGAGTTGTTGATAGACGTAGTTTATCGTTGATATAGTTTCTCATAATCGTGGAGTTGTGATTTAGGAGCGATTAGGGACGAAGTTAAGCTGCGTTGATGCGAAGCCTGCTCTCGCTCTCTGCTTTACTTGTTTGTTTTTTGTTTGATTGCATGAAGTCAATTTGTGCGTAGTCATAGATTGCTGTGACTGAGACGTTAATCGGCTTCGTTTACAGCTCATCACCACTCGTAGTGAAGTAGATATCGTAGTATAAACTCGTATGGGGTAAGTGAACCGCTGCTGCCAATGCAAGTGGAGGGTAGTAGGTTCATTTTGTATCGCTGCTCACCAATGGAAGTAGACGTAGCCAAGGGATGTAATTATACAAAGAAGGTTATCTGGCCACCAATCTCGATAGCATACAGTAGTTTTAGGTACTTGTAGTGAGATAGGGCACTTGATTATGGATCGTCAAGCTGAGCCAAAATTAAGTAGTGAGACGTAGTGTCAACGAGGTGAGTTACAGCACTCTCGGGTTACAAGGTTTATTTCACAAAGTTATAAAAAAGATGAGCTACAGTTTAGTAGAGCATAAACTAACGTTGGATCTTCTCACCAGCCTTCTCTCCCTTTTTTCTCTCTAACCCCCTTGTGATCTAAAGGGAATCTCTCTGACATTGTATAGAGCGTGGGGAGGATGTGTATGGTAAATTTCCTATCACGTGGACTTTTTTTTTTTTTTTTTTTATGTAACCGACTCTGGGACATAGGCTTCACAGCCTGCTTTCAAGGCCCAGTAGTCCTCCTACGTACCGCACACCTCTACATGTCACCACTTCGGCGCTAACACCCACCGTCCATATGAATACATGCTAGGGCTGTCTCATACAGGACTGGTGTACTGGTATTAGAGGGAGTATTTTTACGACATGTCGGCTGGCCTTCTGGTAGATCAGTAAAGTCTGATTTTTCTGAAATTCAAATCCTTAAACTGTTCCTTGCCTCAGCGGGATTTGAACCTGGGTCCGTCAGGACTGCAAGCCAACTCTCTAACGATTGAGCCACCGTCATGAAATTCTTGTTCGTCTGGCCTATGAGGAAGTTTGATTTACATCGTATGGCTTAAGAATTCTTGATGGTCTGGGACAACAAGGACTGTGGATAATATGCATTGTGTGAATTGACATTCCTGGTTCGTCTAGGCAAGGGGATGTGTTCTTTAACTCTTCCTGGAGGACTCAGAGATATCTACCTGTTCTACGTATCGTTACCTATAGCTATATACAGTAGTTACATATAGTACTGTGTTATATTATGACTACACAGAAATCAGATTTTTATTGTAAGGCATTTAATGCAACAAACTAATGAGATGAAAATGCCACATATTATGTGTTTTGTTGATTTTGAAAAGGCGTTTGATACTGTTTCACATGGAGCTGTGTTTAAAGTTATGAGATCCCATGGTATACCAGAAAAGTTTGTAAATATTATTAGAAGCCTGCATGAAGGTACGAAGTACTTTTTGTAAGGTAATGGTGGGTGGTTATTTGAGTGATCCGTTTGGAGTTAGGTCAGGAGTGATTCAAGGAGGAGTTCTTTCACCTTTGCTGTTTGCTTTGGTTATGGATTGTGTTATAAGAATGGTTGTAAGGAGAACAGGTGCAGGAATTAACTGGAAAGAAAATAAGAGGCTGATGGATATGGACTATGCTGATGATATTGTACTTATTTGAGGAAGTATTTACTAGATGTAGAGGGTGCTTGATTGTCTGGTGGAGGAAGGTGAAAAAGTGGGACTAGTAATTTATTAATATGAACGTGGAGAACCAAATCGATTATGTAATTGCGATTAACCCTTCTCAGGTAAACCTAAAATATTATCCTTACTTAGGTAATGTGGGGTCTGTCAGACCCCAATCTTTAAAAAATCACCGAAAATACCAAGAACATCTTTATTGAAACAGTCGTTTGTACACAGTTTCTGTAGTCCTGTTCCTTCAATTTAGTGTAAAATGTATGAAAATATATGTGACGAAATATTGTATGGAAAATTAAAATGAAAAGCATCAACAAATTTTATACCAACTGAAATTAGTGGCTGCCATACCAAAACTGATATGTTCCACCAGTTTTGTATCATTGCATGTTGTACAGTAATGGTTAATGTTTCTGTAAGAAGCACAGGTCATTAAAAAAAAAAAAATGGTATGGGAGATATATATGGAAAAAAAAATCACAGGTTAGGTAAAGTGGGGTCTACTGGACCCCAAGGCCCTTTATCGCGAAAATAGAGCCCGATCCTGAACTAACCCCATCACCTCCCTAAACTAGTCTACTAGTCAGGAAGGTAGAGGGAAAACGAGATCCCAAGACCTTATAGTAATATATGAAACCACTAAGAAAAATAGCATGGGGTCCCACAGACCCCACATTACCCACATTACCTGAGGAGGGTTAATGTGGTGAAAAATGTTGAAAATTTTAAATATCTGGGAACGATTGTATCATCTAATGGATCACTAAACAATGAAAAATGATTGAGGAGAGGATTAGACAGGCTCGTCAAGCTGTTGGAATATTGAAATCTGTTTGGAATAATAATATGCTTTCGGTGAACACTAGTTAAAATTTACAAGTCCATGGTTAGACCAGATTTAATTTATGGGCATGAGTCATGGTACAGTACAATTGCAACAGATCAGAAAATATTAGGATTTGAGAATACAATACTGAGAAGGATTCTTGGGGGTAAAGTGGCAAGACAGAGTTACAAATGAAAGAGTACGGGATATTACGAGAGTAGAACCGGTTGATGAATATGTGAGACTGTCTCGCTGGAAATGGCTGGGGCACATATATAGAAATGAAGACAGTTTAATACAGGATGTGCCAGAGTGGACTGCTAGAGGAAGAAGAGGCAGAGGCAGGATGAGGGAAACCTGTTTGGGAAAAATGAAAAGAGAAGCAGGAGAGGAGTGTTGGTGGGACCTGAAGGAGATGGCAAGAGACAAATAATGGTGGAGAGAGTTCACCGAGGCCCTATGCTTCTCGTGGGGTGCCACAGGAAATGACTGACTGATTGACTGATACTTTTTTGCATCCTATGACCGATTTTCTCGTGGTTTTCTTTTAGCCAGTTGTCTTTATCAGCTTGTTATTACACCCGCGCTCGCATAGCAGAAGCGAATTTTTTTTAATTGCTACGATACGGTGATTTTTTTATATTTTTTTTTAACCCAGGCGGTTTGATTCAGCATATAATAATAGCATTTTATTGAAGTGGTGAAAAAAAAACTATATGAAGCCCCAGATTTTTAAAGTCTCTCCTATTGTGAAGTAATTCTTCTGCGGATAGCATGACGAAGTTTATATATATATATATATATATATATATATATATATAAATATATATATATATATATATCTATTTATACACTGGGTGTTTAAAAAGTCCCTCATTATTTTTTAAAATTTATTAAAATTACAATTACAAGAGGAATCAAATGACAGTTTGGTTGCTGACTCTACGATTCACGAGGATTTTGTTGACATCAAACTTGGCTTCACAGGTCTACTGGAAAGTCACTGGTACACATCAACGTAGACACCGCCTTTGTCGAAACAAGCGAGCCACCTTTTTACGCATTCTTGGCCGACATTGGACAACATTTCGGGAGTAACAGAAGCACACACATTCCTGATCCGTTCTTCTAGTGTGGGGAGGTCTCGTGGCTTGGTGGCGTACACTTTGCTCTTACTGTAGCCCCACAAAAAGAAGCCGCATGGTGTAAAATCTAGCGAGCAAGCAGCCCATTCGATGGGACCACGGTGACCAATCCACCGATCTAGGAACTGCTCATTCAGAAATGAGCGAACCTCACACGAGTAATGAGCAAATGCACCGTCTTGCTGGAAAATGGCTTCTTGCATGTCGACTACGGCTGACAGTAGGGGGATGCAGAACTCTTGAAGCATACGAAGGTAATTGTCTCCATTGATGTTCTCTGAATTTCCATATTTATCCCGGAAGAGGAACGGACCAATGAGCCCAGTTGAGGAGATGGCACACCAGATGATGGCACACCCCTTTCATATTCACGGATTTTCACAGGATTGTGAGTTCCCCAGATGCGGGTGTTGTGCTAATTGACGCGACCGAAAGGTGGAAGAGAGCTTCGTCACTGAACAACATGTGTTTCATGATCGATGGGTCTCTTTCGTAGTGACGCAGCAGTGTCTCACACATCACCCTGCAATCGTAGTCTTGAGGTTCCTGCTTCTGAATCACCTGGATCTTGTAGGGATACAGCTTGAAATCACGTCACAAAATTCGTTGGATAGAAGTCACGCTGACGTTCAGTTCCGCAGCTGCTCGCCGAATGGACTTCCCTTTACACTGAGCAAAAGCCTCATGGACAGTTTCGACATTCTCCTCACTCCGCCCACTTCTAGGTCTTCCTGATTGGGGTTTGTCCTTGACGAATCCGGTCTCCATAAACTTCTGGTGGGTGGCGACGATGATGTTCCTATCCAGTGCATAATGCTGTCCATGGACTGCCCGGAATCGTCACTGCACTTCAACCAAAGATTGAAAAACCTCCTGCCATGCAGCGATTTTACACCTCTACTCTAGAGTCAGCGTGGTAGCAGAAGAAAACGGTGCAAGACTTCAAATGTAGACTTGAACAAATTCTCAGCTACTGAGTTTACCACAAAATGAACGTCGTTGATCAATTACCTGCAAAGAAAATTGAAAATCAAAATAGTGAGGGACTTTCGAAACACACACACACACACACACACACACACACACACACACACACACACACACATATATATATATATATATATATATATATATATATATATATATATATATATATATATATATATATATATATACACACACACATGTATGTGTGTGTGTGTGTGTGTGTGTGTGTGTGTGTGTGTGTGTGTGTAATTCTTTCTGGATGAAGACTATGGCTATGAAATATCTACATATCTAGTACATAAAAGCACTTGCTGATATACTAAAGATAAAAAAATACGACACAAATGAGTAGTGACGGGAAAGAATAAGAATAAGAAAGATGAGACACGTGGAGGTGAGTGGGGCGACAGGAGGAGTGGATCCTAAAACGACGAGTTATTGGCAGTGGCTGGTATGATGGCGGTGGTGATTTACTGCCATACAGCCATGGTTGGTGGATGGTTGCTCAAGCGATTAACACAATACTGAGAAACAAACCAAGCATCAGACAGAAATAAGACAGGAAACATATTAACCCACAGGCGGGTGAAAAGATACGAGACAAAGGAAAACTGAAATAGTGTAGCTTTGGCGATGAGAGATATTGAAATATGAGTGAAAGAGAGGGTGACAGACTTTACGGTTTGCAGCTACATCAAGATACAAAAACGAGTAAAGATGGATAAATAAATAAACGAAACTACTTTGAGCGTGCAAACCAAGTAAGCGGCAGAGAGAGAGAGAGAGAGAGAGAGAGAGAGAGAGAGAGAGAGAGAGAGACAGACAGACAGACAGACAGACAGACAGACAAACAGACAGACAGACAGACAAATATGATCGAAACTGCTACGATTAGAAAGACATACATGGATAAGAAGGAAAAATTATATTATGAAGACCACAGTAGCAACGATTAGTACAAATAAGGAGGTAATGACGAGGTGCAGGGTGGGTGTCAGGTTCAAGGTATCATTGGCAGTGGCTGGGGGTGATAGTGGTGATCATCACTCGACTTACGGCCAGGGTTTGTGATTGACTGCCCTCCGATAGACCATTTGTGAGAGATGGGATGGGAAGCAGAACGACATAAAAACGAGAGAGAGAGAGAGAGAGAGAGAGAGAGAGAGAACTATGATATGTGTAAAATAACCCATTTATGGAAAAGTGTGTTTGATCATGCTGATAGAAGCTTCTGCCTCTTTATTAACATCAAAGATCGTCAAGTATAATTGTGAAGCCATAATAGACCGACAAAGGCTGAAGTACTACGGAGAAAGTGAAGACACAGGGAAAGAAATACAGCCGTAACTAACAATACAGGGTATACCCGCGAAAAAGCGCATAAACTTTGAGAAATGACAGATGCGAGAAATCTAAGTAATAAATGTTATGGGAAGATGGGTTTAGATCTGAACTGTTACGGAGATACAGTTACTGTTAATTTAGGGAAGACATTGGTCCCTGTCACAAGTTACCCATAAAGCCATCAGTAACTGTTGTTCCGCACCAGTTGGGATTTGGAATAAATGCTATATGAACCGGTGGCCAAATCTCAACCGTTACGAGCTGCTTACTGATGACCTAATGGACAATTTAGGAAATAGACCATTTTCGCAAGTAAGGTGATCAGTAATTGGAGCTGCATAGTGACTGAGATTTGGACATGTGTTCATAAAATATTTTTTGGCTTAGAATTTCCTTATCTGTCGTTTCCCTAAGTTATGACCTATCCTCATGAGATATTTTTTGGCTTAGAATTTCCTTATCTGTCATTTCCCTAAGTTATGACCTATCCTCCCTCGATACCATATATATATATATATATATATATATATATATATATTTATTTATATATATATATATATCATTATCAGCCGTTTGAGTATCCACTGCAAGACCGGCCTATCCCGACCGAAGTCGGGATGATAGAGCTAATGTATCTCTACCAAGTGGCTTAGGCTGTCTGGTAGAGATTGTTTGTAGGGTGAGAAGTGCTTGTAAGTGTAACTGTAGTGTTGGAGTGGCTTTGGATGTGTGTGTAGTCTGTGAACCAGGCGTAATCGGCTTGCGCGAGCCGACTGGGTGCAAGCATACTTTATAGTATGCGACACTGGTTCAACCACAGCACCCCTTGTGTCCGCCAATCCAGTACGTAGCCGGGTGAACGCTCCCAAAGTTTATTACCCTGGTGGGGCGCGAACCCTGGTTCACTCGTGTACAAAACGCACACTCTGCCACTGTACCACAGAGCCTCATAGATATATCTATATATATATATATATATATATATATATATATATATATATATATAGATATATATTGTCACAAGTCGGCTCGTGATATTGAATTTAGTGGGAAACCGCGAACTCTAGTAGAATCCCAGTGTTTATCGTTCAGTTAACCGCTCACCCAGTCGGGAGTGTTTTTCAGCCAATTTTTCAATGTGTCATAAGTGATCGTCTTTGTGCAAGACATTAGCACTCCTGCTGAGCGATTTATTGTGGGCATGTTTCGCTCATTCTAGCCGTTAGTAATGTGGGACATTAGCCTCTTTCCCACGATTCGAAGTTAGTCAAGGCTTGAACGCTGCAGAAGCAGGTAGTGTGTGGCAGTGTCCTTCCTACGACGCAGTTCCCACTGCCGCCGTATTCCCACTTAGCTGTGATTGGTGAGAGACTTAGCGAGTGCAGTGTCCTTCCAGTAATGACGCCCAGTCATCCGCTTTATCCACTTTTCTGACCAGTATTTTCTTTTCGTATTTTCCTAGGTTTAAGAGTTAGCTTTTGAGTGAGCGAGTGAGTGCGATCTCCTTAGGTTGAATTCATTTTGAAATGTAACGTAAATTTATTTCTTTGTAATCAATAAATTTAACAGTTCTTTTTCTCGAGCTTAATGTAATGTAAACTTGTGTTTTATTTTCCATATTAACCTTATTCTAGTTACAGCTCCTAGGTTGCATAAACGCTTTGCTATTCATAACTGTTACTTAGCCCAATCTTTTGTATTAAGCTTAAAATCCTTTGTGCCATCTAGGAGTTAATGCACCAGCAAGAATTTGTTATCATTAATAGCATCAGTTATTGATTGTGAGGGGTGAAGTCACTTTCTCCAGAGGCTAACAGTACTAATAAACAGCAATCGTGAGGAATTAGCCTCTGCTGCGTACTGTTGAGAAAGTTTATAAATTCTCGTCCTTAGAGAATCGGCGAAGCAAGGCAGAATAAAGTAATCATTGCTTGATTTTTAGCAAGACAATTCATTGTCCCTGCTCTCAGTATTATTAAAATTATCCTTTAATATTGCCTACACTTTAAAAACCCCGTGACAACTGGTGACCTCATTCCAGGATATTAACTCCTAGCTCTAAAGCTATTCATGAGATAATACTCACTCTTTCATACTTAGGTATTCATCATTAAAGTCTATAGGCACTATCTTACTGGTGATTATTAATTCATTTTTATTAATTTACATAATAGTTTCCACAGTCAGTTGTTTGTTTAATTTTAAAACTGTTCATCACTAACCTGTGCCTATATTCTTTATTCTCGATTATTGACATCTATCTTTGAAAAATTGTAGTCAGTGCTGAGTCGCTAGTTTATTAGATTGAGTTAGCATCATGTCCACCAGCGTCTGTGTACAGGAAGCCAAAGCTATGGGTCTTACAGACCCAACTGAAATTAAGGACTTTGTCCTCTCTCGGTTTAATTACGAACAGCAACGTGAGAATGATGCTCGTGAAGAGCGTCGAATTCAGCGTGAGGAACACGAAAAGGAGCGCAAACACGAGCGAAAACAACTTGAACTCGAGTTAGAACACGAGCGAAAACAGCGCAAACTCGAGTTAGAACATGAGCGAGAACAGCGTGAGGAACGAGAGAGAGAACGAGAACACGAACGTGCCGAACGAGAAGCACGCGAAAAACATGAATTTGAAATGCTGAAGCTCAAGCGAGATTCCTTGGCTTCAGACACATCAGGTGCAGCTGGCCCAAGCTCCACGAGCGTTCTCCCCACACATGTTCTGGCGACCCCACACATCAAGCTTCCCCCATACAAAGTAGGCGAGCGAATCGAGCCATACATAGCTCGTTTTGAAGACATGGCTCAACTTTACTAGCTGGATGATGCAGCTAAGTGGCTTCAGTTCCTTAGCCTGTTTGAGGGCCCTGCCCTCGATATTCTCCACAGAATTCGTGGAGACAATCTCACGTTTGAGATGATAAAGGCTGCACTCGTCAAAGTGTACGGTCTCACAGTAGACAACGCCAAGAGTCAGTTCATGAGGGTGCGTTTACAGGATAAAGAGACTGTCGTTCAATTTCTTGACCGGCTTACTACTTACTTAGATGAGTGGATGGAGAAAGACGAAACTCCTTCCATGCATGAGGGGATAATTGACCTTATGCTGCACACGCAGCTGGAAATGTCGTGGCCTACTGAACTTATGGCTCAGCTTAAGATCTGCCAGGTAAGAGATGCCAGCAAATGGTGAAGAAGGCTGATGCATTCTTTACTGCATATGGGTATCAAACTCGCAAGCAGCATACCTGGAACAGGAAACCTGATAAATCTGGGAAACCGTCTCAGACTGAACCCCAGCAACAAGGCAGTTCTCAGAACAATGGCCAAGGTCCAAAACTGCAGTGGAAGGACCAGGGGCAAAACATTCAGAAACCTGAGTGGAAGAGATATAACAAGTACCCTAACCAGCAGCTGTATCAGCCAGGCAACCGACCGTCGGGACTGTCCTTTTCACCACCAGCTCAAGTGAATAGGAGGCAGGAGGCAAATGCAGCCTTCATTCCTCAGCAACAGCACGGTGGTCACGTCCCTACCAGTACGGGTACTCCCCCCACAGTTCTCTAGTCCCACAGCAACAGTGAACCCCCCTCCACAGATGACCAATGTTCCATCTCCCCAGGCAGTGATTACGACCCCTCAGGTATATAATTCTTAGGGCACCATGTTTGCCGCATCATTTATTCATCAGCCTAATCAGTGGCTAGCTGCTTCCTCCACAGGCTTAATGTAATGTAAACTCGTGTTTTATTTTCCATATTAAGCTTATTCTAGTTGCAGCTCCTAGCTTGCATAAACGCTTTGCTATTCATAACTGGTACTTAGGCCAGTCTTTTGTATTAAACTTAAAATCTGCTGTGCCATCTAGGAGTTAATGCACCAGCAAGAATCTGTTATCATTAACCCGCCCTATCCCGACGTTTTCTGGGCAGTGGTATGCCCCAGTCCCGACATTTTTGGACCCTTTTTTTTTTTGGCTCAAACATCCGCTTCTGGTGAGAAACATCGAAAATTCATAGAGAAATCGCTCACCTGAGGTTTAAAATACTCGATCCAGGTAGGAGTACCTCCTTATCTTACAGGGTTTTCTATCAGGCTGGCTGCAAAGAAAACGAGTTCTATGGGAGGATAACTATTCTACACCACTCATAAACGGTATTTATTTATTTATTTGGTATGAATTTATATGTAGTACGAGAGTATATTGGTTTTCAAACGGTAATATAGGCATTATAAGCATCGATTCACTCACTAACTCATCATTATTCCTGACCTTTTTTTGCCACATTACCTGATCATCATTTCTGACTGTTTCTTCCTCTAATGTTTGTCCTCCACAATGTCATCGATTGGGGAATCACTCTGGCCTTGAATTTCATACTGTGGCATGACATGGCTTTACTGGCCAGGTCACTAATAACAGGTGAATTGCTGAGAAAAGGTCATGCAGGGGGGGGAGGAGGTCATGCTGGGTAAGGCATTGTCCCTGCCTGGCATCTTGTAGAGGAAGGTGTTCTGTGTATACGTGCCAAAAATCATTCGCGAAAATTGAAAATTGTGCAAATTAGGGACTTTGCTATGTTGCCGCATTAATTTACGTCTCCGGGATATGAGTGCACATCACGTGAGGACGTGAATTCACGTCTCCGGGACTGGGCGGGTTAATAGCATCAGTTATTGATTGTCAGGGGTGAAGTCACTTTCTCCAGAGGCTAACAGTACTAATAAACAGCAATCGAGAGAAATTAGTCTCTCCTGCTTACTGTTGAGAAAGATTATAAATATTCGTACTTAGAGAATCGGTGAAGCAAGCCATCATAAAGTAATCATTGCTTGATTTTTAGCAAGACAATTCATTGTCCCTGCTCTCAATATTATTAAAATTATCCTTTAATATTGGCTACACTTCAAAAACCCCGTGACATATATATATATATATATATATATATATATATATATATATATACACTGAGGTGGTTTGGCCATGTGGAGAGGATGTAGGGTGATAGAGTGACGAAGAGAGTGTATGTGAGTGAGGTGGGAGGGGGGAAGAGGGAGGGAGGCCGAGGATGAGAGGGCGGGATGGGGTGGAGAGGTATATGAGAGATTGGGGTGTGAGTTGGGAGCAGGCAGTGAAATGGGGGGGACAGGGCGACTTGGAGGCGATTTGCTTGTGGCCACCCCAAACGGGATTGAGGTGTCTGGCAAAATATATATATATATATATATATATATATATATATATATATATATATATATATATATATATATATATATATATATATATACCTAGGCTGCTTCCCCCAAGGAAAGGGAGGTAGCCGAGACAGGACGACTCACTCTCCATTTACTCATCCATTCAAACACATTCATTCGCATCTTAGCTCCAAAGGCAAGAACGGACAGATCCTCACCGCATCACACCGCACAAGGGTCAACTGCGCAATGCAATCAGTGACATCCGCAGCAGGGCCCGACAGCAGAACTGGTTTACCCCTGCCACATCATAACAGACCCATCCCCTTACCCGCACCTGACCTGACTAGCTGATCAGACCAAATGCGGGAGAATATCTCCTCAGGGCTGCGTCATCACTTATTCATTCACAATTTCTCTCCATTTATTTCTGTCACGCACAGCCACTCTTCCTTGCTCAACAGACATCCCTCTCGCATCCAGCGCTCTCTTCACACTGTCCATCCATCCTATTCGTGGTCTTCCTCTCAGCCTTACACCTCTCACATCAGATCTAGTTATCTTTTTCACCAATCGCTCATTATCCATTCTCTCCATATGGCCAAACCATTGCAACACCCTCTGCTCAGCTCTACCAGCCATCTCCCGAACAACTCCAGTTCTCCTTTGCACTTCATCATTTTGCACTCGATCCATACGCGTCACTCCACACATACTCCTCAGACATCTCATCTCCATTACATTCAAACTTTTCCTCTCTGCTACACCCATATTCCATGTTTCAGCCCCATATAACGCAGTCGGTACCACAACACCCTCATACAGCCTTCTCTTTACATCCATTCTAAGCGAACGACATTTAAACACTTTTTTCATTCCTCCCAGCACCTTTCCTACTTCATTTATTCTAAACTTCACTTCTGCATCTATTCTTCCATCCACAGGAACATGTGACCCTAGATATTTAAAACAATCTACCTCCTCAAGCAACTCACCATTCAAAACTATATTCATCACCCTACCATCTATCAACCTCGTACACTTCATCACTTTACTCTTATTCTCATTTACTTTCAATTTCCTCCTTTCACACACCCTTCCAAACTCCTCTACCAACTGTCTCAATCTCTCCTCTGAATCAGTCACCAGTGCAGTATCATCTGCAAACAGCAGCTGCTTCAGATTCCACTCTCCTCCATCAACATTTACCAGACTCAGACCACCTAAAACTCTTGCATTAACCTCCCTTACAATACCATCCACGTAAATATTAAACAACCAATGCGACATCACACATCCCTGTCGCAGCCTCACTCTCACGGGAAACCAATCACTCACAGCATTTCCCACTCTTACACACGCTCTACTATTTACATAAAAACTTTTCACCCCTTTTAGTAACCTACCATCAAGTCCATACAATCTTAAAATAGTCCACAAAGCCTCCTTATCAATTCTATCATACGCTTTCTCTAAATCCATAAATGCCCAAAACACATCCTTGCCTTTCGCTAAATACTTTTCACACACTTGTCTCACAGCAAACACCTGATCAACGCATCCCCTCCCTCTCCTAAAGCCACACTGCTCATCACTAATCACTCCCTCTGTACCCTCTCTAACTCTCATAATTAACACTCTACCATACACTTTACCTACAACACACAACAGACTTATACCCCTAAAGCTAGTACATTCATACTTATCACCCTTGCCTTTATACAACGGGACCACACAAGCACTTGCCCAGTCAATTGGCACCATACCTTTCTCAAAGCACACATTCAACAATCTTACTAACCAGTCAACAATAGTCACTCCACCACCCTTCAGGCATTCCACAGCACACCCATCCATACCTGCAGCTTTCCCTGTTTTCATCTCCTTTACTGCCTTCTCCACTTCCTCCTTCGTGATCAAAGAATCATTCAACTCTCCCAACACATTTATTCCTTGCACCCTTCTATCCGCCACAATCTCAGCCACCCTTTCCTCCTCTACATTTAACAATCTTTCAAAATACTCTGCCCATCTCTTCCTTACTGCATCCATCTCAGTTAACATCCTTCCATCCTCTGCTTTTACTCGTTCTTCCTTCCCAGACTCTCCCTTTCGCACCCTTTTCACCTCTTTCCAAAACATTTTCTTATTCTGTTGAAAATTCTCTGTCAGTCGCCTAC
The DNA here is from genome assembly GCF_032717465.1 of Coenobita brevimanus. Lineage (NCBI taxonomy): Eukaryota > Metazoa > Arthropoda > Malacostraca > Decapoda > Coenobitidae > Coenobita > Coenobita brevimanus. The sequence continues at coordinate 7,099,852 of NC_137008.1, read as the reverse complement.
CCCACCTCTCATCTGCTGCCACTTTAGCAATACGCACAGCCCTTCTCGCTCTATTCCTCTTTTCCTTATACCTTTCATATGACATCTCATCCTTCCTCTGCAACCACACTTCATATGCACGTCTCTTCTCAGCCACAGCCATACTTACTTCCTCGCACCACCATTCACTTCCTTTTCTTACACCACCACCCACACGTCTCACACCACACACCTCTTCTGCATGCCCCACCACAGCACTCTGAAACAACTGCTATTCCTCCTCCACGCTGCCATTTTCCCGATCTTTCACTGCGTTCCACTCATCTTTCAATTTCTCCTGATACTCTATCTTTTTCTCTCTTTTATCCAACTCACTCACTTTCAAAACCTCCCTGCCACACCTAACCCTCCTAAATCTCACCCATCTCTTACCTACTCTTAACTTTCCCTCCACCAGGTAGTGGTCAGACATACCTCCACCCTCCCCTCTCAGAACTCTCACATCCAACAATCTTCCTATTACATTCCTGGACACAACCACATAGTCCATCGAGGCTCTATCAACAACCCTTCCCCCCTCCTGTCTCACCCACGTATACTTAAAAATATCTTTCTTCTTAAACAGCGTATTCCCAACCATCATCTCTCGCTCAACACACATCGCTATCATTCGTTCCCCATTTTCATTTTTTCCAGGCACACCATGCATACCAGCTACGCCTTCAACTGCTACATTTCCCACTCTAGCATTCAGATCTCCCATCATTACCACATTCACATTCGCTCCAAAACTCTGCAGACACTCATCAACATCATTCCAGAAAGACTCCCTCTCTTGTTCATCTCTTTCACTACCAGGCCCATATGCACTCACAAACACCCACAACTCACGTTCAGATTTCGCTTTCACCCACATCAGTCTCGATGACACCTCCTTCCATTCAATCACACACTGCTGTACTTCCGGACTCACTAACAAGGCCACACCTTCTCTTGCCCTTCCTCTATCAACACCTGACAATCTTCCATTCACACTTCCAAACATAGATTCCCCCTTCTTTTTCATCTTGGTTTCACTCAAAGCTAACACATCCAACTTTCTTCTCACAAACATTCTCCCAATCTCCTCCCTCTTAGCCTCAATTGTACTACATCCACGCACATTCATAGACCCAATCTTCAGGGTACGGGGATAACTCCATCCCCCATCCCTTTCTCTGGCCTGTCTCTTTTTAGGAACTAAAAAACAGAGGAGGGGGTCCCTAGCCCCCTCACCCCGCCCCTCGCCTTTTACGACACGCAGGGAATACGGTGGCAGTATTCTTCCTAACACAACCTGGCCGCAGAGTAGTAGTACCACCCCATAATGCGGCCAGGTTATATATATCTATATCTATCTATCTATCTATCTATATATATATATATATATATATATATATATCCCGTAAGGGATGACAACAAACAAATCGCCTCCACGTCGTCCTGTCCATTGCTATTTCGATGCCTTCCCTTCAACTTACACTCCCCTTTCTCATATAATTCTCTACGCCAAGTGTCCATCTCATCCTCGGTCTTCCCCTCCCTCTAACCCGGTTCACCTCACTCACACACACTCTCCTCGTTAATCTCTCACTCTCCATCCTCTCCACATGGCCACACTATCTCAGAATATTTCTCTTAATGCTTTCTATCACATCTACATCCACACAGCAATGTTCTTTCACCTCCTCATTGTCAACCCTTTTCTCTATTTAACGCCACATGCTCCTCTCAAATGACTCATTTCCATTGCTTTCACTCATGACTGGTGCCCTTCCAACAATGCCCACGCTTCGCTTCCAAAAGAAAATGGGGTATCACAGTACTATCATGCAGCACCGTGTTTACTTCCATATCCACATCCTTGTTTCTTATCACTGCTTTCAGTGAATATACAACTTTTCTTCCCTCTTGGACCATTTCAAGCACATCATCCTCTAAACATCCATTCATACTCATCACACTTGAATGCACTTTCATTTTCAATTTCCTCATCGTTCAGACTCACCGAGCATTCAGTACTTTAATTTCTTACCAAGACCTCAACTTTACTCTTCCTTACATCCACCTTTAGATTCCACTTCTTACATTATTTCCCAGACTCATTCAGAAAGCCTCGCAGTTTCAGTTCGTCTTCACTTGGCAATACAGTATCATCTGTTGCAACAACAGGACAGAAAGTTTCCAAGCGCTTCCCTCTCTCATTAGGGCCGCTCCAATATCCGCTCCCCTACCTTGTATCTCTTAACTAACCCCATCCATATACTAATTGAACAACCATGGAGACATGACACATCTCTGTTTCAGTCCAACATTGGACTGAAAAATTCACTCAGTTCACCATTCAGACTCACTCTAGCCCTAGCGCCGTCATACATACTCTTTACAGTATTCAACAACTTCCCGTGCCCTCATACATATTCTTCACGGCATTCAGCAACTTCCCGTTTATTTATTTTATTTTTAATATATCCACATTCCTTGATTATGCACTCTGTCAAATGATTTCTCCAGATCCATGAAGGCCACATTTTCTTTATGTATCCGACTCTGGGCATAGGCTTCACAGCCTAGTCTCAAGGCCCAGAGTCCTCCTACATACCATACACCTCTACATGTCACCACTTCGGCGCTAACACCCATCGTCCATTTTGAATACATGCTAGGGCTGTCTCATACAGGACTTGTGTATTGGTATTAGCAGGGGTATTTTTACACATCGGCAGGTCTTCTGGTAGATCAGTAAAGTCTGATTTTTAAGAAATTCAAATCCTTAAACTGTTCCCTGCCCCAGTAGGGATTTGAACCTGGGTCCGGTAGGACTGCAGGCCACCTCTCTACCGATTGAGCCACCGCCTTCTCTGAGAACTTTTCCACTAAACACCTTAGGTTGAATATCTGAGCTACAGAACAGTTTCTTCCCTTCCTGAAGCCGCTTTGTTTCTTTTTCCAACTAATTCCTCGGTTACATCCCTAACTCCGTCAATAAGTATTCTACCATATATATATATATATATATATATATATATATATATATATATATATATATATTTTATATGATACGTTAAGACGACAAAGGACTCTATGATACCACACATTTTTTTTCTTTTTCCTTTGTACGGGGGAATAAATATGCAGGAATTCCAATCCTTTGGGACTCTGCCTTATTTCCATGCCAACCTGCACATCTTCCATATCCATTCTACTATTACTGTCTTTCCCCAGTGCCTCAGTATTTCATCTCTCTCCTACTGTCATTCCCAGCCACTGATACTCGTAATACTTTCATTCTCAATGTTTAACAATTTCTTAAAGTTTTTCTTTCCATCTGCTCACGTTTTCTCCACCAGCAATTGGGCATTTTTATCTTTCACTCGCTTACTACATTTTTTATCGTCCTGTCTTACTCTCTTAACCTTCTTCCAGAACATTTTCTTACATTCTCCCCTAGTTCACACTCGTATTCCTTCGAAGCCACTCATCCACTCTCATATATACAATATATATACTCGTATAGATAGACAGATAGATAGATAGATATATTATGTTCAATTTTCTAATTGACAGATATTGCCAGATTCCTATATTTCATTCAGTGCTAGTAACATATCTATCTTCAAAAGTACCGCAAACTCTCGGTGTTTAAAGTAACAATGATCTCAGCTGGACCTCTCTTGTCAGATTACTTGCTAAAACCGCCTCAACGAAACTAGGATTTTTGTAGAATGTAGAGAGTTCGTAGTTGCTCCACTGACAAGCAGTTGGCTATAGTATATAGGAGTCATGTGCGCTCTCTGCTGAAATATTGCTCACCTTTGTGGAATGGATGTGGAGAGGTAGAATTAAAGCAACTAAACAGAAGTCTGAACCAAACTGTTAGAATTATAAATAACCCTGCTATTACAAATAAACTACCTCCCCTACAGGTAAGAAGAAATGTTACCTCCCTTACATTATATTACAGATACTTGTATGGCAAATGGTCAAACGAAGTTGCATCTATTGTGCCATCTCTCCATGCCTTCCCCTGTGCTATGCGGACATCTGGTAGCGCTCATGACTGGACTGTCACACTGCCATATTGCAGAACTTCCTTCTATGAGAAATCTTTTATTCCCTGAACTGCATCTCTTTGGAACTTGCTTCCCCAGAGTTTCTTCCCCATAAACTTCAGCCTACAGCTGTTCAAGGCCAACTATTACAGATTTTTTTTTTTAATGAATGGAGGATGCCATTAATATGGTGAATGGATTTTTTTTTAATCACTTGTTATTTCTTCCTCTGTTTTATATATATATATATATATATATATATATATATATATATATATATATATATATATATATATATATATATATATATATCTATATATATACACAGATCAAAAGCCCTCGGGAGCAGGGGGGTGGTTGCTTTCTCAGGCAGAGGAACTCCTTGAGAGTGAAATGGCTGGGAAGCATGCCGGCACGTGAATGGCTACAGCATAGCTGGGTCTTTCGGGTGTGGGCAGTTAGGCAAGTTAGCTGCCTACTGCGACTGCAACACAATGGCGAGGTGTTCAGGAAGTTAGCCAAAGAAACCTTGATGGACTCTGAAAGAACAATAATGGCCCCCAGTCCCGTGCAGCCCTTAAATGGGCAGGGTGTGCTAAGAATCTCACGGTTGCCTCAATTACAATCTAATTCCTTTGTCAATGCAAAAAATACAATTAAAATTGGTAACTGGAATGTGAGAACGCTAAATCATGACGGTAAAATCGATGAGTTAGTGAAGGTTTTTCAAAATTACGGACTTGAAATTTGTGCTCTGACAGAAACTAGATTAACTGGAGTCGATAAGTTGGATTTGGAGGATGGTATACGTTTATTGATATCTGGTCGACAGGACGGAATGCATTATCAGGGAGTAGGATTGTTGCTGGGTTGTAAGGCAAATAAGGCTTTATGTGAGTGGGATCCTATAGATGAGCGATTGTTATACGCACGGTTTAAATCAAATCATGGCAACATCAGTCTGTTTGTGTGTTATGCACCTACTAATGATGCACTCGATGAAAGGAAAGACACATTTTATGAAAAGTTGCAAGAAGGAGTAGGAAGGGTACCTAGACATGATGTTTTGATCTGCGTTGGAGACTTTAATGCAGTAATGGGCTGTTCAAATGAGGGATTTGAGGCATGTATGGGTAAGATGGGAGTTGGTAGTAGGATGAGTGAAAACGGAGTGAGGTTTGGAAGCTTCTGTCTAGCAAATGACTTAGTCATCGGGGGCACACTCTTTCAGCATTGCAATATACACAAGACAACTTGGGTGTCGCCGTGTGGAAAATATAAAAATCAGATTGATCACATCGCTATCAGTAGGAGGCATAGAAGCTCTCTGCTAGATGTTCATGTTAAACAGGGAGCGGATATTGGTAGTGACCATCAACTCAGCATTGCAAAAATAAGGTTTAAACTTAAAAATCAGAAGAAGGAAAAATCTGGTGTTGGTAGATACGATATTGTTAAGCTTAGAAGGGAAGGAGAAGAAAAGGAGGAATTCAGATTAGAATGCAGAAATAGGTTTTTGGTGTTGGAAACGTTGGAAGAGGGGGAGAGAAGTGTAGATGAGATGTGGGAGGATGTGAACAAAGTTTTGCATGAGACTGCTGAATGTACGATTGGAAGGAGACATAGATTCAGGAGAAAGAAATGGATATCAGAGGAAACGTGGGATATGATGAAAAAGAGAGGTGAGGCTAAATTGAGGAGTGAGATGCAATGCGTTGATGAACGAGAGATTGAATTAGCAAGAGCTGCGTACTGGAGTTTGAATTCAGAAGTAAGAAGGTTAGCTAGGAGAGATAAAAGAAGATGTGTGGATGAAAAAGGTTGCAGAGACTGAAATCTTAATAAACAAAAATGATGGACAGAGTCAAAGAATAGCATATGAATCGATTAGAGAACTGAGTGGTAATGCAGGTAAACGCAAGGAAATACCAGTTAGAGACAGGGAAGGAAATTTATTGACCAAAGATGGAGATATTAAAAATAGATGGAAAGAGCATTTTGAGACAGTTCTTAATAGACCAATACCACCAGAAGAGGATATACCGTCTGCTCAGGAAGATTTAAATATAGAAACAGGAGAGTTGAGGCTTGCAGAAGTGGAGAAAGCAGTAAAACAGTTAAAGAATAATAAGGCACCAGGGGAGGATGGTTTATTTCCGGAAATGTTTAAAGTGGAGGGGGATAGATTAATAATGATCTTGACCAAGCTATTCAATAAGATATGGGTGACGGGGTTACTACCATCAGTTTGGAAGAATGGTGTAATTGTTAAAGTTCCGAAGAAGGGAGACCTGAGTGAATGTGGTAATTGGAGGGGAATCTCTTTGTCACCGATAGCTTTGAAAGTTTTCAGTAGAGTGTTGTTAAATAGGTTGGAGCCGGTGGTTGAGGGTATTCTGAGGGATGAACAGGCTGGTTTTAGAAAGGGACGTGGTTGCAATGATCAGATCTTTATAGTTAGGCATTTGATGCAGCAAGTTAATGAAATGAGAGTACCGTTAAGTCTTTGTTTTGTTGATTTTGAAAAGGCTTTTGATAGTGTTTCGAGAGAGACTATGGGGAAGATCATGAGACACTATGGAATACCAGAGGAGTTTGTGAGGGTCATTATGAACATGCATGAGGACACATTTTGTAAAGTGATGGTTGATGGTTGTCTGAGTGATTCGTTTGAAGTCAAGTCCGGAGTAATTCAAGGTGGTGTTCTATCGCCTTTACTATTTATATTGGTCATTGATTACATTATGAAACGCGTTGGAACAGAAACCGGTGCAGGTATACTTTGGGGAGAGAACAGGAAACTTTTGGATTTAGATTATGCAGATGATATAGTTTTGATTTGTGATGGGCCAGAAGAGATGCAGAGAGTGTTGGACTGTTTGGTGAGTGAAGGTCGCAAGGTGGGTTTGGTTATTAATTGTGGAAAAACTGAAATAATCAATATGAATATGGAAAATGCGCAGGAATGTGTAATTGGAGGTATGGTTGTAAAGCAAGTTGATAGGTTTAAATATTTAGGTACTTATTTAGCCAAGGATGGTTCTTTGAACTTTGAATTCGAGGAAAGGTTAAAGAAGGCTAATCAGGCAATGGGAATGCTTAAAAATATTTGGAATAATAACAATTTTTCTGTGCATACAAAAATCAAACTTTATAAGGTAATGGTTAGGAGTATCTTAATTTATGGACACGAGTCTTGGTACAGCACAGTGACTATGGAAAATAAATTCTTGGTGTTTGAAAATAAAGCACTTAGAAGAATATTAGGAGTTAAGTGGTGGGAAAGGATACCAAATAGTAGAATTAGAGAAATAACGGGAGTGCAGCCGATCGATGAATATGTTAGATTCTCACGATGGAAGTGGCTAGGACATGTGTATAGGAGACAGGGAATAGTACGAGGTACACCAGGGTGGGTGGCACTTGGTAGGAGAGGTAGAGGAAGGCCAAAAGAGACGTGGGTGAGGACAATGAGACGGGAAGCTGGAGATGAGTGTTGGGGAGATCTTGAAGAGTTAGCACAAGATAGGATGTGGTGGTGTGAGTTCATCGAGGCCCTATGCATCCCCGAGGGTGCCACAGGAAATGATTGATTGATTGATTGATTGATTGATATATATATATATATATATATATATATATATATATATATATATATATATATATATATTAGGGTTGTGACTTTTCCAACCTTATGTTCCTGTACCTCAAGTCGACGAACTTTTGCATAAAAACAAAGAAAAAAGCCCTTATTCCTCTCAGTTTTAAAAAAAGGTCACCCTGAAAAAAAAAAAAACGATTTTTCCAAGTGTTTATTTACATGTAAAATAATAAAAACAACAACAACAGAGCTTATACAAATGAATACTTATAATCACTGTTTACTGCCTAGAATATATCTAAATTGCAGTTTGGCTTTGTTTCTGCAGGCAGCATAAGTTCCGGCACCACTTTGATTGCACGTTCTGCACACTGATTATTTCTTGGCATCTTGAGTAAGGATGGCTCCTGCTTCCAGTGATTCTGCAATGGATTTTTTTTTTTTTTTTGAAAAGGTTTCAATATTTCTGACAAGTTCTTGAAGTCATTTTCATTGTACATCTGCTTAGTAAACAAGTACTCTGCCCATTCATACGAAAAGAATCTGTATATCTTCTCCAAAGTCTTCCTTGTTGTAGGTATAAGAATGAATGCAAGGATAGCGATAATTGCTTTTGAATTCCACCTCGCATTACTGACATTTGGAATTTTGTGAAAGTTAATCAAAAGAAAATGCCCCTTTTCTTCAAAGAATCTAAACACTCGTGTTATATGGTACAAAAACTTCATGTCATCTCACCATCCTGACTTATCGAGGATCTCTTCGGTTCCATTAACAAATTATGATTTTCTATCTATCTATATACCTAGGCTGCTTCCCCCAAGGAAAGGGAGGAAGCCGAGACAGGACGACACACTCCCCATTTACTCATCCATTCAAACACATTCATTCGCATCTTAGCCCCAAAGGGGAGTAGGGACAGATCCTCACCGCATCACACCGCACAAGGGTCAACTGCGCAATGCAATCAGTGACATCCGCAGCAGGGCCCAACAGCAGAGCTGGTTTACCCCTGCCACATCATAATAGACCCATCCCCTTACCCGCACATAACCTGACTAGCTGATCAGACCAAATGCGGGAGAATATCCCCTCAGGGCTATGTCATCATTTATTAATTCATAATTTCTCTCCATTTATTTCTGTCACGCACAGCCACTCTTCCTTGCTCAACAGACATCCCTCTTGCATCCAGTGCTCTCTTCACACAGTCAGTCCATCCGATTCGTGGTCTCCCTCTCAGCCTTACACCTCTCACATCAGATCTAGTTATCTTTTTCGCCAATCGCTCATTTTCCATTCTCTCCATATGCCCAAACCATCGCAACACGCTCTGCTCAGCTCTACCAGCCATCTCCCAAACAACTCCAGTTCTCCTTTGCACTTCATCATTTCGCACTCGAGCCATACACGTCACTCCACACATACTCCTCAGACACCTCTTTTCCATTACATTCAAACTTTTCCTCTCTGCAACACCCTTATTCCATGTTTCAGCCCCATATAATGCAGTCGGTACCACAACACCCTCATACAGCCTTGTCTTTACATCCATTCTAAGCGAACGACAGCTAAACACTTTTTCATTCCTCCCAGCACCATACCTACTTCATTCATTCTAAACTTAACTTCTGCATCTATTCTTCCATCCACAGCAACATGTGACCCTAAATTTTTAAAACACTCTTCTTCCTCAAGCAACTCACCATTCAAATCTATATTCGTCCCCCTACCATCTACCAACCTCATACACTTCACCACTTTACTCTCATTCTCATTTACTTTCGATTTCCTCCTTTCACACACCCTTCCAAACTCCTCTACCAACTGTCTCAATCTCTCCTCTGAATCAGCCACCAGTGCAGTATCATCTGCAAACAGCAGCTGCTTCAGATTTCACTCTCCACCATCAACATTCACCAGACTCAGACCTCCACCTAAAACTCTTGCATTCACTTCCCTTTCAACACCATCCATATAAATATTAAACAACCAAGGCGACATCACACATCCCAGTTGCAGCCCCATTCTCACGGGAAACCAATCACTCATAGCATTTCCCACTCTTACACACGCTCTACTATATACATAAAAACTTTTCACCCCTTTTAGTAACCTACCATCAAGTCCATACAATCTTAAAAGAGTCCACAAAGCCTCCCTATTAATTCTATCATACGCTTTCTCTAAATCCATTAATTGTGATTTTTGTTTTTCATAATTCTTTTTGAGTTGAGACAAAAATGGATATACAGTGTTTGGAGAATGGGTGTTAGTGCCAAATTCTTCGTCCATCACCAAACAGAGAGTCCTGTCCAGAATGTGATGCTGACAACCGATAAACTGTGGTTTGTTGAAACTCTTATCCGAGAATATTTGTTGTTATCTGACAACATCTCCATGCTTTTGTCCAGTATTAACGCTAGCTCTATCAACAATGATCATTTTTATTGCATGCCAGAAGTTGTATTCATCAATAACTTTTGCAATTCCTTCAGCAAAAGTTTCAGCCTTACCATTTTCCAAATGCAAAGCATCCAATTTTATTTAGTTTCTTTCATTCTTATGTAGTACTACCTGGTGCTCATTTTCAACAATCTGCTTTCCATCGAAATGTAAAGACCATGTTTCCAACTGTAACTTTTCAATCATTTTCTCCTTCAGTGTAGCAACCTCTTTGTACATTGACTTGTAAATTGGTGCTTGACTTGGAGCTGGAATGTCAGTACCATCATGTGACAATTGTTCGTATATTTTAGCAGCTTTATTTGTCGATACTCCAGCGGATGTCACCAAGTTAGTTGCAACTTTACTTCTGTTGTGTTTTCTGGTTGGTGGATGATTACTCATCTTCATCCTTATATACGCTGTCATCAGATTCAGTGCAACTGTCACTAGATGAAAGATCGTAAGATGTTGATGGTAATATACAGTAGGTTTATAAGGCAGTTTTCGTCTTTTTGAAGCATGAATGGTTTCCTTACTTGCAACTTGACCTGTTGAGTACCCCACCTCTCCTCTGCTTTACACCTGTAAGTGGTAGAGTTGTTTATCTTCAGTAGATAACCAATGGCCATTGACTTTCGTGATATCAAAATGTTTATATAGGGCATCACACTTTCCGCTCTTGACACATTCATCGTAAGATTTTAGCACCTTGTCAAGCATTACTTGTATTGCTTGATCTTGCACATATGGAAAGTTAAATTTATCCTCCAATAATTTTTGCAACTTCGTTGGATATTTCAACTATTTGTTCTTTTCTTTATTTGATTTTTGTTCCAAGAAACTGATAACGTCCAACAACTTGCACTTGGTTTGGCATTCTGCATTTCCCTTCTAATGAAGATTTTTCTAAAGGCACAATTCCTCTTCTTCTATGTGACTGCTGCAGCTGCACCAAATTATTGATCCAGACATCCTTGTTCTTCTGTACGATATTATTACTTCCTTTGTGCGAAATTATGCTTATCTGAAAAACAAAAATATTAATTTTAATGTATAACAGTAACACACTAGGCAATTATTTTGCTGACTGTTCACCTGCAAACTGCGAAGATAACTGTTAGATGCTGAAAACTGCGTCCCGTTTTATAATATTTACATTATTCTAGAATGTTCTAAACAATGTTAAACCATACTAGAACGTTACAAACTCTTCTAGAAAGTTCTAAACAGTTCTAAAATCTGTGCATGTCTATAAAGTTAAAATATATCTATATAAAGATTAAGAAAGTGATAAAACTTGCGTGTGGTAACGTTATTTTTTTTTTTTCATAACAGAACGGAGGAAGGAAAAACAAATGAATAAAAAAAAATGAGCCATACCACAGATTACTGGTGTCCTCTGTTCATAAATTATCTGTAACAGTTAGACTTGAACAGCTGTGGGTTGAAAATTGGAGGGAAACAACTCTGGAGAAGTGAGAACCAGGGAGATGGAGTTTGGTGAATGAAAGAATTCTGATAGGCAGAAGTTCTACAATATGGCTGAGTGACATTCCAGTCATGAGCACTACCAGATGCCCGTGTAGCACAAGGGAAGGCCTGGAGAGGTGGCACCATGGACGCAACTTCGTCTGAGCAGTTGCCATAAAAATATCTGTAAAATAATGCAACGGAGGCAACATTTATTCTTACTTGAAGGGGAGCTACTTTATTTGTAATGGCAGGATTGTTAATAAATCTAATAGCTTTGTTCTGAATTTCATCTAGTTGTTTTAATGCAACCTCTCCACATCCATTCCACAAGGGTGAGCAATATTCAAGCTGAAAGCACACATGACTCTTATAAATTATAGCTAACTGTTCATCAGTGAAGAAGTTACGGACTCTGTACAATAATCCAGAGGTCCAGCTATGGGCATTGTTAAGTGAGACGCCAAGAATTTCAATACTTTTGGAGATGGGAATATTAGTAGCACTAAAGGTAATGTACGAATCTGGCAGTATCTGTCTATTAGTAAATTGTATTCATTTAGTTTTACTAGCATTAAATGAGATAAGGTTGTTTTGTCCCCATTCACTGATCGTAGATAGATCTTGATTTATGGAGGTGGCTGTACTGAGTTGAGAGGTTGAGATATTAGACTTTGTAAGTGGGTGTCTGAGTGTGAATGAACTATGTAGTGTTGAGTCATCTGCGTATGAGTGGATGGGATTGTGTGTGACAGTTAAGAGATCATTAATATGAATCAGGAATAGGGTTGGCGCCAGAACTGATCCCTGCGGCACGCCGGCGTTGAGTGAAAATTGGAATATACATCACCTACTTTTACTCTTATTTTCCTGTCACTAAGATACGAAGATATCTAAGGAACAAAAGACGTTAGTCCATAGCAAGGGCGTTTGGACAGCAGAGAACGGTGCCATACTCTGTCGAAAGCTTTACAAATATCAAGGGCTACTGCATGAGTTTCTCCATGTAGATCAATTGATTGGTGGATGGTATGAGTTAGGAGATTGATATGTCAATTGTGGATCTTTCGTGGCGAAAACCATATTGTCTATCACTAATTAAGTTGTTGGATTCAAGATGTTTAACAATGTGCTTATTAATTAAAGTTTCAAATACCTTACTAAGAGAAGATGTGACTGCTATTGGTCTGTAATCAGAGGGGTCAGAGGAACTTCCTTTCTTCGGAACTGTGTGGATATTTGCTTCCTTCCATGAATTTGGGAATGAAGAAGTACGTATGCATAGACTGAATAATTTAGCTAGAGCAGAGGCAAGTTCAGGGGAACACTTTTTCAAAACAGTTGGCGGAATTCCATCTGGTCCTGGAGCTTTGTTGGCAGGTAAATTGTCTAGGATGGATTTTACGTTTCTTGTGTGTATTTTAAGTGGGGCAATTTCGGGAGAGTCAAGTTCTAGTACTGGGACATACTGGCTGGTATCGTCTATGGTAGAATTTCTGGCAAATGTACAGGCAAAAATATAAGCTTTCCAACGCGGGTCATTTGTAATATTGCCATCTGAAGATTTTAGTGGGGGAATGGAAGATGACTCGTTAAAGTTATTATTGAAAAAATAAAGAGTTGACCAGAATATTCTATTGTCATTAGGGTTGTTAAGGTTGTTAGCAACCTTATTGTTATAAGGTTGTTAAATATATGGTAATCCATTTTTTTCTTTTATTTGTGGTGACCTTTTTTTTTTTTTAACTGAGGGGAATAAGTTTTTTTTTTTTTTAAACAAAAGTTCATGAATTTATGATACAGGCTACCTTTTATTTGAAAAATAAAAAAGTTATAACCCTATATATATATATATATATATATATATATATATATATATATATATATATATAGTGTGTGGTAATCATAGGGGCATTTGTCTTCTTAGTATAATAGGAAAAGTGTATGGTAGGATACTTATAGACAGAGTTAGAGAAAGAACAGAGAAATTAGTTGGAGAAGAACAGGGAGGCTTTAGGAAGGGAAGAGGTTGTGTAGATCAGATATTCATTCTCAGATCTTTAGTGGAAAAGTTTCTAGAGAAGGGAAAGAAGTTGTATGCGGCTTTCATGGATTTGGAGAAAGCATATGACAGGGTGGATAGACAAGGATTGTGGAAAGTGTTAAGAATATATGGAGTAGATGGGAAGTTGTTGAATGCTGTGAAGAGTATGTACGATGGTGCGAAGGCTGCAGTGCGTGTGGATGGTGAACTAAGTGAATTTTTCTCTTTGAGAGTTGGTTTGAAACAGGGATGTGTCATGTCTCCATGGTTGTTCAATCTGTACATGGATGGGGTAATAAAAGAGGTACAAGGTAGGGTAGTGGATGTTGGAGTGGCCCTGGTGAGAGAGGATAGTGTTTGGAAACTCACTGTACTGTTGTTTGCAGATGATACTGTGTTGTTGAGTGAAGACGAAGGGGAGCTGCAAGGTTTGGTGGATGAGTTTGAGGGAGTGTGTAAGAAAAGGAACCTAAAGGTGAATGTAGGGAAGAGTAAAGTAATGGTCTTTGAGAAAGGTGAAGTTAGTGAATGTACAGTGAGGTTGGATGGTGAGGAATTGGAAAATGTGAGTACGTTTAAGTATTTGGGTAGTGTGATGAGTAAGGATGGAGGTTTGGAGGGTGAAGTGCTTGAAAGGGTACAGCAGGGAAGAAAGGTTGGTAGTTCTTTGAAAGCAGTGATAAGAAACAGGGAAGTGAGCATGGAAGTGAAAAAGTTACTACATGACAGTATTGTGATACCAACTCTAACGTACGGAAGTGAAGCTTGGACATTGTTGGAAGGACACAAGTCAAGAGTGAGAGCAGTGGAAATGAGTTATTTAAGAGGAGCCTGTGGAGTCACGTGGAGAGACAGGCTGACGAATGAGGATATAAAGGAGCGTTGTGGTGTTGATGTGGATGTGATAGGAAGCGTTATGAGGAACACACTGAGGTGGTTTGGCCATGTGGAGAGGATGGAGGGTGAAAAACTGACGAAGAGAGTGTATGTGAGTGAGGTGGAGGGGGGAAGAGGGAGGGGGAGGCCGAGGATGAGATGGAGGGATGGGGTGGAGAGGTATATGAGAGAGGGGGGTGTGAGTTGGGAGCAGGGCAGTGACATGGCGGGGGACAGGGCGACTTGGAGGCGATTTGTTTGTGGCCACCCCAAACGGGATTGAGGCGTCTGGCAATATATATATATATATATATATATATATATATATATTGTATATGTTTGTATGTATGTATGTATATGTAGCTATACATATCGTTATTACACTATTACCATAGTGACTGATAAGACTACTGAAGCAGGTAACATATTTCCCCTGTTCTTCATGTAAAAAGTAAAAAGCCGACAACTATTGTAGAATATGAAAAACCGCCTTATAGATATAAAAAGTAACTGAAAGAACAGGGTCAGGGGAGGAAATCCACAAATAATGCTGGTTGAGGGAACCCATATGATGAACAGCAGAGGTGGAAAAAGCAATCAGTTCTTCATTCCGGTAAGTGTTATTTTTTTTTCTTTACTAATTCTTTTGATCTCCACATTATTTTATGGATCTTACTAAATTGCAAGTATTCAAGTGGATAATAAAGACAGTATTTCAACCTTTAATTCCGTAAAATATGTCAGAGTTAAATAGAGTATAATCTGCAGGAGATGACAGGAATTTTCCAGTCAAAAGCGTTATCTACTTTACTGAATTAATCTCTTGCCGACTGTTATAGGTGGACTGTGATTATGATAAAACATTACCTCTTACTTTATAAGTCTTATCATTCAAATGCTCACCATATTAACCATATTACGACCTGTGCTCATTGAGGCTTTCTAACTCAACTGTGGAAATCGGCTTTATTGTGAAGGATGTCTGATCATGTGGACCAGGGTAAAAGTTGGAAGAAAAATGCCCCGTTACATAAGACCACGTCCCAGCCATTTATTTCTCCCTCTCACGTACTGTACATAAATACATAGCACCGAAAAACAAAATTCCCAGTACGTGACCCATTGACCCAGAGTGTTCTTACTCTTACCCTTACTCCGACATAACCGACTGGAGAAAATGCCTTATATGTGCGAATGCGACCCCAGTGTACAGAGACTCTTACCAGAACGATACCTTTCTGTATCACCTCATCGCAGTCGGAGCTTTGGTGATGGTGTTGGATTGTGTTTGTTATTTGCAAGGCGGCGGTGTTGATGGGTATGATTATGTGATGTTGATAGGGAAACTGTGTGAGGTAGGTATGATGGTGGTGCGTAAAGGGACTGGAAAGAGAGAGAGAGAGAGAGAGAGAGAGAGAGAGAGAGAGAGAGAGAGAGAGAGAGAGAGAGAGAGAGAGAAAGAAAGAGATGAAGAAAGGCGAGTATGTATTTTCTCAACGATTTTTCTTGGCCAGCAAACGAAGCAACTAGTAAGAATTCAGAGCCCATACCTCCGCGAATGCCATTCCATTAAAAAGGATCCGGATCCGGGTCCGTGGAGGTAGGATTCCGACCCTGATCCGGATTCGCCCCCAAATTTAATCAAATTTTCTTGGCCCATGGCCCACCCTTCCACAGAATTGCAATGAAATTCATTGAGAACTTTTGGATATATTGTGCGCGATACTCCGGATCCGAATCCGAATCCACCCCAAAATGTAGTCACTTCTTCCTTGACCCATGGCCCACTCTTCCACAAAATTTCATTGAAATTTATTGAGAACTTTTGCAGATATCGTCTGGACAAACAGACAGACAGACAAATATAGATGAATACATAACCTCCTCCAACTTCATTGGGGGAGGTAATAAAACCGTCTAGTATTGCCTGGAATACAATGCTAGGTTAACTACACCAAATACAAGAGGTAAAACTAACACGCTCGTATGACACACTCATGGCTGAATAAAATATTTTGATGTTAACTGGAACACAATGCCCGAAGTGTCCCCGTCATGACAGGGTCGAACAAGACAGTACTGACACTATGACTCTTTTGACGTACTCTGGATAAATAAAATAGTTTGGCGTCAAATAAACTAAAATATTATATTATTTACGACGGCGAAAAGTTTCATTTTTCCAGTATTAGGACTCTCAAGCCCCTAGCAGCTTCTGATTTGTAACAGATGGAGAACGTTTTGTGTTAGCCATATTAAAACAGTGAAGTTGAAACGACCATAAATACATAAACTTTTTAACACCATGGAGTCTTTTTTATAATTATCCTGCTGTCTATTTATTTTTTGCATCGTGATAATGCCAGCTAATAATGACGGCGTAACTGAAAGTTGTATTTGAATCTTTAGATTTGAAAAAAAAAAAAAAAATGATATAGAATGAAAATACAATTACACGCCGAGCTAAAAGTACAATTCTCTCTAACAGCTCGGTAGTGTTTTCTTAGTGGGGATGTATAAGTCCTTCACTCCGATGACGTAGCCTGTTTTTATTCTATTCTCGTTATCTTCAAACTATTACGTTTTACTCAAGATAGACTTCTCCTAGTGAGAGACTTGATGAAGACTGATTTCTCCTGTTGGGAATGTTTCTCCGGATCTGAACAGAATCGCCTGGCTGTAGTGTTGATATAAAATACGTTAAAGATGTGAAGCGGTTAATGAAGCTCGTTTCTGACCTCCTCAGTGAGAGAGGTTTCGACAGAATCAAGTAAAATAATCCCAAGAAAAGTGGCTGGAGGTAGCAGAAACAAAGATTTCATCGTACACTAGGGTTAGCCATTTCAACACGACGAGTAATTAACTATATGATTAAATTTTCAGCTGTGACCACGAATGGAACGAAAATAATGTGATACGGGGTGAAAAAAAAAAAGTTGTTTTAAATCACATTATTCCAAGAGGTGCTTCTTGGAGTAAATAAAAACATAGATCCAGCAAGGAAAACATATAAATCGTCATGTTGTTCAAGGGATTGTGTAATGCAATCCCAGTATATTTTTTCCATTTTTTTCTGGCAACTTACAGTTATATTCTTCGTTGGGGAGATTTTTCGGTAAATTTTTACTTTAGTCCCACCCTGTCATATTTTCTCAAGAGTTTCAGAATGCAATGTTTTATAGTGTTTCTCATGTGAATCTGATAGTCATTTCTGTCGCAAATCACTCGTTTTCCGTAACCCCCCCCCCCTACTGTACCAAGGTTATTGGGGGAATACGACGAAAACGAGTAATTTTCACTGAAAATGACCACCAGAATCACATAGATAAAACTAAAACATTGCATTCTGAAACTCCTGAGAAAGAATAATGGGGGACTTGTGGGAAAGCGTGGTTTTGGGTGGGGGAAACACGGAAAATCAAGTGATTTCCGACTGGAACTGGTATCCAAATCAAACGAAAAACACTAAAATCCTTCGGAAAATTATAATTTCAGCTTCTTGAGTTCGTGTTTCCTAACTGGGGGGCTTTGCCTCCCAGACCCCCCAGCCCTGGGCGTGTTTCCTAATTGGGGGGCTTTGCCCCCCAGACCCCCCATTACATTTCCCTTACTCTTCCTACTTTTTCTTTCCACCGGCCACAGTACCACTGATGTCTGTCTTCCCGATATTTGCAGGGCAAATCACACGCTTTACACTGCACTGCACTTGGCAAAACCCCGTGTTTTCTTAGTAGTTCAATAGATGTTTCGTTATTACTGTGATAGTCCTTGATAATCTGCCAGTAGTCCGCCTTACACCCGATACAAGTTTTGAAATCGACAACACGTTCTTCAGCACCGGAGGCCATGACTGTGACTGACTTTCAAATCTCGGGCGTACTTGCGTCACCCACAAATACTTCAAGCTGATTGGCTGGTTTTACTTACGACTGTTGTAATTGGCTGGTTTCAAAAGTCCCTCTTCCTTTGCGACGCCTGATTGGCTGTCTTTAAAGCTCACATATACGAAGTTACCAGCCGAGTACACTCGAGTCCAGCCGACTTAGACCGAGTGAACGTGCCCGCACCAACAAATATGGCGCGACATTCATCTCAAATATTTAAGAAAAATAACATATATCTCGGAAAGTATTTATTTGCGACGGATGTTTACTGAGAAGAAAATGATGTACTCAATACACCCGACATATAGAGATAAGTCACATTTTCCAGCGACCGGGTGGGATTAAAGTAAAATAATACCGATTTTTCCATCCGTAGAGGTTAGATAAAGCTTTCACTTTTTCACTAATGGGAGACTATTAACTTTAATATCGTATATAATTTCCTGAAATTCTTGCCCCAGGCTCTTATGAAAGTGAACACTGGGAGTGTAGGCTGAAATTCTCCTTCCCCTGCAGCTCATCATTCTCCTATGTGGGTATAGAGCTTTAGTTGTGGACGTTTTTATAGCCAGCCAAAGAAATTGTTCTATTATGTCGGTGTCACCAAGAGGGGGTAGTTCCATAATTTCTTTAAAGAGCCAAATTCCTTTATTTGATTCGTTATAAGAGATTAATCTGTCCCCTGTAACCATTCCCATTAATTTTTTCCCCGTCCGTCAGATGACGAATTCTTCCACTTAATTCTTGCTCATTACACAGAGTACAGACAGTATTATTAGACTCCGGATGCATTTTTTGAAACTGGAAGAGATGGATATAGATTCTGAGTGTATCTCATACTAAGAGTGCTCTCTCAAGTAAATGAAATCGTCTGGAGATAACGAGAATATATTAGACATTCCCGGACTCGAGAAGCAATCCTACTATCGTGACTACTAAGTTCTTGACACTCGATCTTTTCAAGCAAGCCTTATCTCAGATTTGCTCTTCAATTTGCATTAGCAGTACTAGAGGGGCACTCACAGTGCATCTTTCCGACAAAGGCGACGTAATTTCCAAACTACTCTTCATAACGGATCAGGATCTCTCATCATTGATTAAGGTTTCAGAGAAGCTGTTTTCTAGATCCAGAATATGTAATACGATCCGAATCGGTCCCAAAAGTTAATCGATTATTCCCTGGGACATGGGCTATCTATGCACCAGATTTGTCCAAATCTCTCATTTAGCTTTTGAGTAGCCCTTCAAACAGACAAACTAACAACCATCGGTCCCAATTAGGTAATCGATTGTTCCCTGGGACATGAGCTATCTACCCACCAAATTTGGTGCAAATCTCTCTTTTAGTTTTTAAGTAATCCTGCTAACAGACAAACAAACAAACAAACATGCATGATAACATACTATTCTTGTCGGAGAGAATTACTAGAGGATTGTGGTTGAGCTATTAAAACTCAGAGCGCTTTGGTGTCGACAGGTCCCACATATTGTACGGTAATTTCTGAAGCACCAAACAATGTTAGAGCGTGTTTGAGCCTTGAATCACTGCTGACAACACTCAGTAATGCGTGATGCAGACAAATTGCAATCAGCTATTACAGGGATTCCATACATAAGCATCAAATACTTGAGGAATACATAAACCAACGTTCACTCACTTACTCGACTTCTAACATAAGGACTCCTATGACACACTTTCATAATAAAATGCTTTGTCTTTAGCTGGAATAATTGTCTCACCTATAAGATGTTTAATGGTATAGTATTCCTACCCAGGCTCCAATGAAACCCAGCTGAATATAAACCTCTGCCGTTGCCAGTGACAGAATATCGGTACTAGAGTTGTCTTTACCGGCAGAGGGTCAAGAGTCTACAATTACACAGACAAGGAAACTGACAAGAAATACTGCGAGAGGGAAGGATTGGTGAGAGATTGAAGCTTTTTAGTAACAAAAATAATGTTCGGCAGAGCATCCATACCATTTACTCTTGTGTATACCTATATCGTTAGTCACTCAGCACGAGGATGTAATTTTTATATTATTCCCGATATTTGCAGATGATTTCATTTAAATAAGAAGACGAGAATAGTACTGAATGGGTTCTTGAAGGCTGTATCCTCAATTCGACATGTTTAGCCTATGGCATACAATAACCTAATACTTTGGTGTACACTATGTCCAATGCGGTACCATCTTTTTTCTTTTTCATTATTTTAACCATGCTAATACCAGACGATTTTGCTGAAGTAAAGATAGTTAAGAAAGAAGATCTTGGCGGAGGCTAGATTATAGATTATAGGCCTTTGTTTAAAAATTATATTTCGGCAAATATTGAACTTTGGAACTAGGAAGAACTAAACAAAAACTACAGTACATCCTTGAGCTGGGGTTTCATTTTCCTCACGTGGGTACTGTAAGGCACACAAACATATATAGTAGAGAGAGAGAGAGAGAGAGAGAGAGAGAGAATTTTTTTCTATTTTCTTCACTTTCCACTTATCATGGTCATTCGTTATCCAGTTGATACCACACAGACAGGGGGTTAAAAATAGGATGGATTGTGTGCGGCTATTACGCAACAAATGGAAATGCTTGAAACTAATCTACGTGTGTGTGTGTGTGTATTTGAGAGAGAGAGAGAGAGAGAGAGAGAGAGAGAGAGAGAGAGAGAGAGAGAGAGAGAATGAGCGAGTGAAAGAGGAAGAGAGAATACTCTGTTTCTCATTTGCACTTTATTAGCGCTGAAACTATTGAGCTCTGGGATGGCATAAACGAAATACAGCAGAATATTTACCTACACGGAGTGGGAGCGCCGGGAAGATTTTTAAACTTCAGTACAATGAAGTCATTTATAATAGTATCGTTCAGTTTAGGTCTGGTTTTTATATTTTCGTTTTTACAATAATACAGCCTTCATTAATTTGTCTTTGGAGGAAGGCCAAGCATAATAAATGAATGAATTAATTCATAAATCAGAAGGTACATAATGAGAACATATTTAGTACTTCAACACTACATGCATAGTTCTAAATTTCTTCATGCTGATAATGTACTGTATTTGCAATGATATTCTTAGTTCCCTCTGACAATATGATTCAGCTTAAGAAGACCTACCCTCACTAAAGAGATTAATGAAACCAACTTCTAACCCATCCAGTTGGAAAAGACTCTCAAGCTGAAAAAAAAGTAATTTGGAAATTGCAAGGACAGATTAATAGGGATGCCCTCGTGTTGGATATAAAAAATGGAATTGCGATCGTGATGTGGCAAATGATGGAAACAATTAATTAATATTCTACTCAGGCTGCCGCAAATTATATAGAAAGGATGTGGCCCTGCATCGTAATCTTTTATTTGAAATTAGGTGCGCAAATATCATTAACCCAGGCACTAATTAATGTACAAATATTTTCCAATAAGACACGTTATTAAATCATTATATATATATATATATATATATATATATATATATATATATATATATATATATATATATATATATATATATATATATATATATCCAGAAACAAGAGGATTTTATTATCATCATTATTGTTTCTTTTATTATTTTTATAATAATAATAATAATAATTATAATTATAATTATTATTGATATTATTATTATTACTGTTATTATTATTACACCTGTGCTGGTGGAGCGGGAGTTGTGTGTGTGTGTGTGTGTGTGTGTGTGTGTGTGTGAACATAGCCCGAAGAGCATTTCTCCATTTCTAACCAAACTTGGTGGACTTGTTGAGGGACTACATGTGAGGAAACCCATCATTTTTATTTATTTATTTTTTTATTTATTTGTGTTAAAGCAAGTGGTTAATGGTCACTATCAGAGGCATTGTAAAACACTGGCCACTGGTTCTCAGACTGGGAGCCACGGCCCCCTCCACGACAGGAATTAAGGGGGCTGTGGTGGGCAAGTGTATGTAGTAAATCAAAGCGTGTCTGCCTTACACGCGTGTGAGTGGGCCACGTGTTTAAGATTGTCGCTTTCACCCTCTAGCTCCAGCGTAATACTTGCTACGTTTCGACTCCGCTGAACCAGTGAGCGGGCAAGGAAAAAGTATGACTAAGTGGCAACTCTTTGTCTGCAATATGCAGGACTGAGCTTGTCGTCGAGCAAACCATATATAATATCCTATTCACCTCCTTTATATATATACACACATACATGGATGTGTGTATGTATGTATGTATGTATATATATATATATATATCTATCTATATATATATATATATATATATTTTTGTATATATATATATATATATATATATATGTTTGTATATATATGTATGTCAATATATATATATATATATATATATATATATATATATATATATTTGCCTTAATGACCAGAGGCTCTGGCCTCAATGGTCGACAGGCAAAAAAAAAAAAAAAAAAAAAAAAATCCTTCGAAGGGATTCCTCCAACGGAGTGTGTACAAGGTGCAGGTGTATCTCCCTTGCTCCCTGTCGTTAACTCCCTTTCCGCCACGAGCCCAGCTGAAACCCGCAGATATAAGTTTGTGAGAAATATTTACTGCTTTCTGTACAGTTCTCTGGTGTTACTTGCGAGATATATAGCTGATATTAGTACTGTTAGACTGACACATTTGTTTTTCCTATCTATCAATCTCTCAACCTATAGATATGTTTATAGATATATCGCTTTATAGTTCATGTATTCCTCCACTCTGCCTTCCCAGTTCACTGGTGGTCTCCGTATCACACCTTTGCGTTTGATATTGCTCACACATATTCTCTTTGCAATCTCATTTCTGTTCATGAATTTCTTTTATTAGCATTAGCCCCTTGCACCAAAAAAATACAGCACTAAAAATATATAACGAAATTCAACTAATTCACATTCACCAAAGAATCTGAATTAAAATAAACGCTTAAAAAAAAAAATCATCGTGTTAGTTTGAAACTAAATAAAACGGCTTTCCCCAAACATATATAGCAGCTCTGACTTGAAATTGATGACAAACGTGAAATTTTAATGCAGCACAAAGTCCGCTACAAAATTCAAGTAGTATTAGTTTTTTTTGCCACTTTCTTATCATTATCGATGTATTGGGGTGATTATGCATTTATATTTGGTATCTTGTCTCTTTTGTTGCGTCTGACACCTTTTTTCCTTTTTTTCACCCGTCCCCCCCCCCCGGAGGGGCTCGGGGACGGGTATTGTTTTCACTCTGTTTGTCTGTTAGTGTGTTTGTTTGTTTGTCTATCTGTCTGTCTGTCTGTCTGTTAACAACTTTACGCGAAAGCTGTTGGTGCGATTTTGACTAAAATTACAGGGATGATGGCCTATGACCTGCTCAAACTGCTCCAAGGCCCAGGTTGTAGGCCCAAAAAATATTAAAAAACGGTGACGGGTACAAATAATTTTTCGCCATAGCTCCTTTCAAATTCGTCATACCGACATGAAACCGAACAATGCATCTTTCAAATCTGCATCCTATAAAATTCCTCATTACATCTAGGGTCAATGTAGGTAGGTCGGGCCTAAAATTTCAAATAGGCATAAAACCGTAAATTTTCACCCGATTTACTCCAGATTTCATATGCAACATCTTTGACTAGATATCTTCTTGTGTTCATACGTCAAAATTAAAATGATTGCCGGGGACGGGTTTGCTGTGCATTGACACCGCTTGTTTTTTTGGGGGGAGAGGGTTTCAACATTTACTGTTTACTGTCAAAATTTGTGACGGTATGAAAGTGATACGGTAATGACTGAATATGATTATTCAAAGTGTAATGCTGCATTTGGCAAACTCATATGATATTTCACATTGTTTTCTTACAATGTAACCATGATTTTACAAAATTTTTGTATAAATAAATGTTGCGACGGAACCCGGCTACAAAACACGGAAAATTCGGAGAATTTAATAGTTACTATGATGTCAGACGAATTTTGTTTCAGCTGCACTAGCAGTAACATCTACATTGTCAGCTGAAGTGACTCACCTTTGTGACCAATTAATCAGAGGTCAGATCACATGATACGGTCCAAGTTCGACCCGTGTGTTGTTTTTGTTGTTGAATAACCCCGATATTTCTGACTGGCCAGATCTATCCATCACAGGCAAGCATTTATCCCTGCAGGGCCGTCCTGGCCAAGGAGCCAATGTTCCCTTGCGGCAGACAGCATCTTGTCATAGCGTGGCGTGGGGAAGCGTATGGAGTTTTGGCTCCTGATGGATGCCACATAAGCGTCTCTCCACCCAGGTAGCAGAGGCACCACAGTATGCTCCGCATTTCCTCGTTATGTAGCTGTACGTTTTTCACCAAGCTTTATAAAAGGTTTCCTGAGTTACAGGAAACCAGTATGCGTGGCAATTAGTGCCGAGTCACAAGAAGAGGAAAGAAGAGTAATAAAGGTGACAGGAGGGATGATAGAGATAAAACTGATAAAGGTGAAGGAAAAAGCAGACAATTATGCGAATGTGCATTGTTAAATATAAGTAAAAGTGTATATCCTATTTAAACCAAGCTTGCTGCGAGAGTTGACGGTCTCACTCAGAGTAAAAGATTTTTTTTTTTTTTTTATCAATGGGTCAACGGTCATTGTACTATGGCAAGGTCACTTTAACATTTTTTGCTGGATTTAGATCAAACGTTGCTGAACGACTGTAGAGAAATCGGGATGAAATTATTTAATTTCCAAAACTATCAGTCAAATGTGCAGATCATATGAAGAACGTAAGAGGCCAAGGTCCTATGGCAAGGTCAATGCAAAAAGTTTTGATATATAAACCAAAGTCTGTGGAAGTGTTAATGGTCTAGCAAGTAAATAGAATTCAACATTGAATCTCAGGTCAAAGTCACAGGGAACGGTAAAAATTCGACCATTCTGTAAGTGTATGATCAAAATAACTCCAAAAGTTTTGATCCGATTTGGATCAAATTTTATGAATTATTGAGGATCACCAAAGAGGCCGATCTATTACTTTCGAGAAAAAAAAAATAGATGAAGGTCAAACGATAAGGGCAAATTACACAGTTTTAATTTAATTCCGCGAGAACCTAAAAAATATAATTGAATTCATACTGAAAATACTCCTCAGAACATCATTCTCGGAGCCTGATGATTAGAACCAATAAGAATTCCTCGCCTGGTTGGTGTGTGTTGTGTGTGTATGTGTGTTGTGTACAGTATGTGTGTGTGTGTGTGTGTGTTGTATGGTGTGTGTGTGTGTGTGTGTGTGCGTGTGTGTGTGTGTGTGTGTGTGTGTGTGTGTGTGTGTGTGTGTGTGTGTGTGTGTGTGTGTGTGTGTGTGTGTGTGAACATAGCCCGAAGAGCATTTCTCCATTTCTAACCAAACTTGGTGGACTTGTTGAGGGACTACATGTGAGGAAACCCATCATTTTTATTTATTTATTTTTTTATTTATTTGTGTTAAAGGAAGTGTGTCCCCCCCTGTGGCGGGGAGGACACAATCTGGCCGCACTACTACTCTGGGGCCAGGTTGTGTTAGGAAGAATACTGCCACCGTATTCCCTGCGTGTCGTAAAAGGCGACTAAAAGGGGCGGGGT
Organism: Coenobita brevimanus; assembly: GCF_032717465.1. Classification (NCBI taxonomy): domain Eukaryota; kingdom Metazoa; phylum Arthropoda; class Malacostraca; order Decapoda; family Coenobitidae; genus Coenobita; species Coenobita brevimanus. Next base: position 7,073,896 of record NC_137008.1, on the reverse strand, counting down.
GAGGGAACTAGGGACCCCCTTCTCTGTTTTTTAGTTCCTAAAAAGAGACAGGCCAGAGAAAGGGATGGGGGATGGAGTTATCCCCGTACCCTGAAGATTGGGTCTATGAATGTGCGTGGATGTAGTACGATTGAGGCTAAAAGGGAGGAGATTGGGAGAATGTTTGTGAGAAGAAAGTTGGATGTGTTAGCTTTGAGTGAAACCAAGATGAAATGGAAGGGGGAATCTATGTTTGGAAGTGTGAATGGAAGATTGTCAGGTGTTGATAGAGGAAGGGCAAGAGAAAGTGTGGCCTTGTTAGTGAGTCCGGAAGTACAGCAGTGTGTGATTGAATGGAAGGAGGTGTCATCGAGACTGATGTGGGTGAAAGCGAAATTTGAACGTGAGTTGTGGGTGTTTGTGAGTGCATATGGGCCTGGTAGTGAAAGGGATGAAGAAGAGAGGGAGTCTTTCTGGAATGATGTTGATGAGTGTCCGCAGAGTTTTGGAGCGAATATGAATGTGGTAATGATGGGAGAACTGAATGCTAGAGTGGGAAATGTAGCAGTTGAAGGTATAGTTGGTATGCATGGTGTGCCTGGAAGAAATGAAAATGGGGAGCGAATGATAGCGATGTGTGTTGAGCGAGAGATGGTGATTGGAAATACGCTGTTTGAAAAGAAAGATATTTATAAGTATACATGGGTGAGACAGGAGGGTGGAAGGGTTGTTGATAGAGCTTTGATGGACTATGTGATTGTATCTAGGAATGTAATAGGAAGATTGTTGGATGTGAGAGATCTGAGAGGGGAGGGTGAAGGTACGTCTGACCACTACCTGGTGGAGGAAAAGTTAAGAGTAGGTAAGAGATGAGTGAGAGTTAAGAGGGTTAGGTGTGGCAGGAAGGTTTTGAAAGTGAGTGAGTTGGATAAAAGAGAGAAAAAGATAGAGTATCAGGAGAAATTGAAAGATGAGTGGAACGCAGTGAAAGATCGGGAAAATGGCAGTGTGGAGGAGGAATGGCAGTTATTTAAGAGTGCTGTGGTGGGGCATGCAGAAGAGGTGTGTGGTGTGAGACGTGTGGGTGGTGGTGTAAGAAAAGGAAATGAATGGTGGTGCGAGGAAGTAAGTATGGCTGTGGCTGAGATGAGACGTGCATATGAAGTGTGGCTGCAGAGGAAGGATGAGATGTCATATGAGAGGTATAAGGAAAATAGGAATAGGGCGAGAAGGGCTGTGCGTGATGCTAAAGTGGCAGCAGATGAGAGGTGGGGTAGGCGGCTGACAGAGAATTTTCAACAGAATAAGAAACTGTTTTGGAAGGAGGTGAAAAGGGTGCGAAAGGGAGAGTCTGTGAAGGAAGAACGAGTAAAAGCAGAGGATGGAAGGATGTTAACTGAGACGGATGCAGTAAGGAAGAGATGGGCAGAGTATTTTGAAAGATTGTTATGTGTAGAGGAGGAAAGGGTGGCTGAGATTGTGGCAGATGGAAGGGTGCAAGGAATAAATGTGTTGGGAGAGTTGAATGATTCTTTGATCACGAAGGAGGAAGTGGAGAGGCGGTAAAGGAGATGAAAA
>NC_137008.1:7019839-7067339 GCF_032717465.1 Coenobita brevimanus | reverse complement strand
GAAAGGAAGTCAAGAGTTACCTTACCTGACTGGTGGTTGGGGAGCAAATGACGGTATTACAAATGGAAACTACCATCTAACCTCCTATGCCACGTCACTTCCCCTAGCTACTTACCACCTCAGCAAACCGAATACCAAACAAAAAAGGACAAACCAGTGTCCGAGCCGAACGACACTTAGGCACGAAGCACTTAACATACTATACCCTCACACTCATTCTCCATCCTCTCCACTTGGCCAAACCATCTTTGGTTATTTTTCTGAATGCTGTCAGTCATATCCACATCAACATCACATTTCTCCTTTACTTACTAATTTTTCTTCCTGTTTTCATGTAACTTCACATGTTTCTCTCATATAATTTATTTCCTCTGCTCTCAATTTTGTGTCCCTCCAACGAGGTCCAATCTCTGCTTCCGAAAATTAAAGTGGGGGCACAGTACTATCATTCAGTGACTTTTTCCCTTCCATGCTCACATTCCTATTCCTTATGACATTATGTACAAAGTACATGAAAACGAAAGTACACATCAACATAAACACATGTACCAGTATTACAAATATAAGTATGTTATATGCCGATCAATCATCCGAATCTTAGTGGATCAACAAATTGCACCTATCATTCTTGCTGTAAGTTCGATCGGTTTCAGACTAATCTGAGGAAGAATGATCGTTTCCAGCCCTCAAACTATGGCAAAACTGTTTTGATTTTTTACATATTTCCAAATTCTTTAAGCTTATCCTTACAGGGAAGATTTTGAAGCACATCTTTCATATCCTTTTTCACCATTATTATGGGGTCTGATGAATTACTGAAGTGAGATTTGACATTAAATTATTATCTTGGGCTGGATTCAGACACTCAGGTCCCAGCACATTCCTACAGTGCATATCACTTTACCACTGAGCCCAACTTTGCCTTCTGGCAACGTGGCCAATTATGCACCTCATCCCACTGCCCACGATTCTTTTCTGACGAGCTTCTTCTATTCCGTTCATACTCTTCTTCATCCTGCTTTCGGGAAAGGGGTTAAGGCCTTGATACTGTGCTTGATATCTCAAAGGTTTTAGACCGTCTATGGCACAAATCTTCAATTTTCATAATGCCATTTTACGAATTTTATAATTCTATCAGCACCTTCATGTTAGTCCTACCAACTTAGCCCCTTACTACGGGAATTTAGTTATGGCTTCGCTATTGTGCTTGATATCTCTCATGCTTTAAACCGACTCTGGCTCAGATCTTCAGTTTTTATATTACCATTCTTTGTATTATATAATTCTGTCAGCGCCTTTATGTTAGTCCTCCCAACTTAGTCTCTTTCTTAGTACCTACAACCTGCCTCTCTTCACAGAATGTTATACCTCGTTCCCCCTAATTGCATTCTGTGTTCACTTCCATTCTGAATTGTCTTCTTACAACCATCCCTCATTATGGTGGGCATGCAGTACTCATCTAGCAATGCACTCACATCCCTCTTCTAGGCAACTCTTTAATGCAAGAGTTAGTAGATACTCTCAGTCTGTGTAGCATGCACCTTTTCAACTACTAAACTACCTTTTTCAGTCTTTATTCTCCGATGTCCATGATCCCCAGTCCTTTAAACACACTGTATCTGGTAATCTTGATTTAGACAGATCTTGATTTTGGCTCTCACTCTTACTTAACCCACTGGCGCCCAGTGTCCTCACTATAGGACGTAGCTGGGCATTTTCCAAATTTAACAAAGAGGGGAACCCCGGGGTAGGGACCTATGAGCTTCGCTACCATGAGCCGATAGGCGGAGGGTGGTACGCTTGGTACCCTTCCTGCAAAATCCCTCGCCCAGGAACTCTTGTAGCTAATGGGTTAATTATCTCCGAAAAGACCAGCTTATTGGTTCAGTGTCTGAGAATTCTATCTATCTATCTATCTATAGCCCGACGCCCTAATCCCGCAAAGGGTGGCCGCAGACAAAACGCCTCCAAGTCACTCTGTCACCCACCATTTGACTCCCCTCCCCCCAACTCACCCCCCCTCCCTCATATACTTCTCAACTCCATCCCTCCACCTCATCCTCGGTCTACCCCTCCCTCTCCCTCCCTCCACCTCACCTACATACACCCTCTTAGTCAGTCTTTCATTCTCCATCCTCTCCACATGTCCAAACCACCTCAGTGTATTTCTCCTAATCTTTTCAACCACATCCACATCTACCCCACAACGTTCCTTCACTTCTTCATTCGTCAACCTGTCCCTCCACGTCACTCCACATGCTTCTCTCAAGTAACTCATTTCCACTGCTCTCACTCTTGACTTGTTCCCCTCTTGCAAGGTCCACGCCTCGCTTCCATACGTCAGGGTAGGGATCACAATACCATCCTGCAGTGACTTCTTAACTTCCATACTCACCTCCCTATTTCTCATCACTGCTTTCAGTGTGCCAACAACCTTCCTTCCCTGCTGTACCCTTTCACGTACTTCATCCCCCAAAGTTCCATCCTTACTCATCACACTACCCAAGTACTTGAATGCACTCACATTCTCCATATCCTCACCATCCAACCTCACTGCACACTCTGTGACTTCATTCCTCTCAAACACCATAACTTTACTTTTGTTTACATTAACTTTCAGCTTCCTCCTCCTACACACTGTCCCAAATTCATTCACCAAACCATGCAACTCCCATTCATCTTCACTCAACAATACTGTATCATCAGCAAACAGCAACACCGGAAGCTTCCAAATCTCACCCTCATTCATTAGGGCCACCCCCACATCCACTGCCCTACCTTGTACCTCCTTTACAACCCCATCCATATATATATTAAACAGCCATGGAGACATTACACACCCCTGTTTCAGTCCCACATTGAGATCAAAGAACTCACTCAGCTCACCATCCACTCGCACCGCAGCCCCAGCTCCCTCGTACATACTCTTCACAGCACTCAACAATTTCCCATCCACTCCATATATTCTGAGAATTCACACTTTTAAAATATAGTTCAAGTAGGTATATTGAAGTTAATCGTATACATTTCACATTCATTCAGAACCTTCAAATCCGTGTTGGACCAGTCAGATTTGATTAGTTTCCATAAGGTTCTCCATTTCAAAACAAGTTTAGGGCCATCATGGCCTAGTTAAGATCATTAAGAGCTAACTAGGTCCTTTCAAGCGATGTAAATATATTTAAAGCCTTCATATTAGCCGGTCATATAAGATCTGGTCATCAGTTCAGCCCCAGGAAGACATGTGCCAAGAACAGAGCCGATCAGTGCAATGCCTGTACTTATATATTAAATTTGGTCATTCTGATACATCGAATCTCTGCACTTCTATCAGAGTAACTCAGGTTACTCTGATAGATGTAAGGGTAGGCAGCCCCGCCCAGGGAAGCACTACCGCCAAGGTAACGGGAGACTCAGAGAATAGCCTGGATTCCATTTTCTCTCCTAGGCCTTGGTAACTGATTACACATCTTTCTGTCTCAAACATCAGAGAGCATCAGGCTGCCCCCTTTACACAACACACACATCGACGTTATATCACATTGCCTTAAACCAGCTATCCTCTCTCCATAAAACACCGATCTTGTCATTACATATCATACACATTCCACAACACATCACTGCTCTCCCCCCATAAAAAGAACCATGGCTGCTGCTATACTGGGAATTAGTGCGGTGGTTTCTCTGGTGACCACCACCGGCAGGGCTGTGTCGTCTGCACAGGGCCCTCCCGGTCGTCATCAAGCAACTGTGCCACCTCCACTGTGGCAGCACCATAAATCTGCTCATCAATGCAGTAAAATTTCCTTTTGCAATATTAGGGGATTTCACTCCAACATCAATTCTGATCAAAATTTCCTCCAGTTTGAATCCTCTGATCTGCTATTTTTGACAGACACAAGCAAGCTCGACCTCTGATTTAGCTAGATTAAATTTTCCTGGTTATACATTGATTCAAAATTTCAGACCCAAAGGAGGCGTATGTTGCCTTGCTAAATCAGAAATTGACCTGGAGATTACTAAATTTGACTGTCCTTAATTCCGGTATTCCATATACAAATTAAATCCTTTTGGTAAAGTTAAGTATTTCTGTTATGTTTATCGTTCCCCTAATGCCCCTCCAAAGCCGAGTTTATTTGACTCTCTTTCTTCACAGCTAAGTGTCCTCAGCATTAATACTGCATCAGAAATTACTGTTCTGAGTGACTTTAATGTCCATAATGTCGAATGGCTCACTTATTCAGCCAGAAATGATGACTCTGGTCTTGAATGTGAGCTATTTGCAGACTCATTTAATCTCACCCAGTTAGTCAGTCAGCCCACCCGTGTACCAGACAACCTCGATCAAAATCCCCACCTTCTGGACTTGTTTCTAACAACTAATTCAGATAGTTATAATGTCGAAACGAAGTCCCCGCTCGGATCCTCTGATCATTGTCTGATTCAAGCCACCACTTTCACACCTACCACACCCTCCTGCTCTGAACTTGTCGTGATGACTAAACGGCACTACGACAGGGCAGACTGGAAGGGACTCCATAATTTTTTCATGGATGTTCCTTGGACCTCCCTTTTCTCCCAAGATGCAAATACCACATTGGGCCACATACAGGATTTCATTAAATTCGGCATGGAAACATTCATTCCCCATCATAGTTACAGAAAAAGATATAATTCTCCTAAATGGTTTGACCACAACTGTGCTAGAGTAACAGAACATAAAACAATAGCCTATAACACTTATACAAGGACCAAAACCAAAGAAGCCTTTAACTTTTATAGAAATATCAGAAACCATGCCAAAGCTATTATCAATCTTTCTAAATCAAACTTTCCACATAGACAGGCTAACAAACTACTAAACAACCCAAATGATAACAAAATATTCTGGTCAACCCTTAATTCATTCAAAACTAGCTTAACTACCACCTCTTCCATTCCACCTTTATAGTCCCACTTCAGGAAATCTAGTAAGTGACCCACTTGGAAGAGCCAAACTTCTTGTTGACATTTTTTCAACATACTCAACCCTAAATACAGAAATTCGTAATATTCCTGTACTTGATATTGATTTCCCTCAAATACCTCCTTGCATGATTCACACCAGATACGTACAAGCTGTATTACAGAATCTCTCAGCAGACAAAGCTACTGGTCCAGATGAAATTCCTTCAATAGTTCTTAAAAATTGCTCCTCAGTGTTGGCTCCTGTATTGGCAAAATTTTTCCGCTTATACATCCGTACCTCAAGTTTTCCAGCCCCTTGGAAAGAAGCAAATATCCATTCTGTTCCTAAAATGGGGGCAACTTCTGATCCATCAAACTATAGACCAATTGCAATAACTTCCATTCTCGGTAAAGTTTTTGAGACACTAATTAACAAACACATAACCAAGCATCTAGAAATCAATAAATTAATCAATGATCGGCAGTATGGATTTAGACAAGAACGTTCAACTGTAGACATTCTTTGCCTTCTTACCCATCAGATTAACAAAACAATAGACCAACACGGTGAAACACACACAATAGCACTTGATATATCAAAAGCATTTGACAGAGTATGGCACCGGGCCTTATTGTCTAAGATGTCACACTATGGCCTTGCATCACTGGTTCCATTAATTTCTTCTTACCTTCATAATAGAAAAATACTGGTCATGGTAGGTGGAATTTATTCTCAGTTTCATTCCACAAATGCTGGCGTACCCAAGGGATCAGTTTTGGCGCCAACTCTCTTTCTAATTCATATAAATGACCTCCTATCTGGCTGAATCGGTATAGAGGCGGCCTGCAGTCGTGATGGACCCAGGTTCGAATCCCGGCTGGGGAAGGGAACAGTTTAAGGATTTGAATTTCATAAAAGTAGACTTTCCTGATCTACTAGATGACCCACCGACGTGTCATAAAAGTACCCCCGCTAATACCAATACACCAGTCCTGTATGAGACAGCCTTAGCATGAATTCAGTATGGACGGTGGGTACTAGCGCCGAAGTGGTGATATGTGGAGGTGTAGGAGGACTACTGGGCCTTGGGATAAGCTACTGCCCCAGAGATATAGGCCCTGAACCTTTGCCCAGAGTCGGACACATAAAAGAAAAAAAAAACACATGCTAATGACTCGACTCTTCACAGTTCCTTCATATTTACAGTAGTACCTCCTTTACACAATTTGATATAATAAATTCCCAAATAAGCACAGCAATTTCTTTGAACCAGGACCTTTCTAAAATTAATCAATGGGGATAAACAAATCTGGTCTTGTTTAAAGCTCAGGAAACTACATTAATTTCTCCAACAGAAAGAATCCCTCAGACTCTCACATAATTTTAAATGATGTCAGTATTCCCATATCCACTACAACTGATATCCTAAGTGTTACTGTAAACCCCAACCTAAGCTTATGTTAAATTCCTTGCTAAAAATGCTTCTAAAAAATTGGGACTTTTGTACGGAGTTCGTGAGTTCTTCACTGATGAGCAGATGGCAACAATATACAAAAGTCATGTGCGTTCTCAGATCGAATACTGTTTACCACTGTGGAGTGGATGTGGAGCGGTCGCACTGAGGCAGTTGGACAAAATTAATAATAAAGCCATTAAATTAATCAATAATCCTGCCATTACACAGGACCTTTCTCCATTAGCAGTACGTAGAGATGCTGCTTCTTTAGCATTATTTTAACGCTATTTTCGCCGTAAATGCTCTGAAGAACTGGCTTCAATTGTGCCTCAGCTTCACATTTTCTCCAGAAATACTCGGGCAGCTGGGAGCGCCCACGAACTCACACTCTCTCCCCCGCAATGCAGAACCTCTGCTTATCAAAATTCATTTATCCCTAGTACTATTACTCTCTGGAATTCACTTCCTTGGAGTTGTTTCCCACAAACATTTAACTTCAATTTAAATCCAGTTATTATAAATATTTTATGAATATAGGATGCATTTAGGCACATGGTCTTATTTTTTTTTCCTTTGTTTTTGTTTCCTTCATTCATTATCTATTAAAAAAAAAAGGTAAATACAAATCGATTTAGTTCATACCACCGAAGGCAGGTTCCGAAAAAAGGTATTAGACTTTTTTTTCTTAACTATTAATGAAATAACTTGCAAAAACTCATGAATTTCAGTATTGTCGCTTTGTAGACTACCGTTTTATGTGTGTGAGTTAGGAGACTCAGTGGTCACAGAGTGGCTAAAGGTGCGTGACGCAGAGTGGACCTGATGGCCTAGCATGAAGAAGGAAAATGAATCATGGAAAGATGAATATGCTCTGTGGGGGTGACTGTTGTGTGACGCGCTGTTCTGATAGACAAGAAGGAAGAGAAGGGAGTGGGGAGGAGGAGGAGGAGGAGGAGGAGGATTAACATTAATATCTTTCGATCAAATGAGGATCATTAGGGCAGACGATATAATTTTGCGAAGTCTCAGCCTGTCCATAGAATACGACCAGCGACCGTCGACGTTACATCCCGGGCACTAATAGCACTGATGGGTGGACTGGGACAAGGAGGAAACAAACCTTGTCCAAGAAATTGGCAGGTCCGAAAAATGAATTCGGGTTTCCCCAGCTGTGATCTTGACCCTGTAAACCATGCACCACAGACTCCCCGGGAGGAACGATTTCATTTAGAACTATGCAGTTGGGAATGATGTGGTGCTGGCAGAAAAACTATGTAGTGTAGGGTAAGGAATGGGTGGGACAGGCCGGAACGGTAGTGGATGGTGGGACAGGGCAGTGTAGTACACCCGGTGTTAATGGGCGTTATTATGAGTTTCATAAAGCACAACAAAACATTAATACTTAAAGAAGGAACGACAAAAACGTTATGGAAATAAAGTAGCTGTGTAGTTTTTTCCAGTGGATTCAGAGCAAAAATGGAAATTGTATACTCAACCCAGCCATATTTATGCCCATTCTGTGGAACCCACGAGCTCACTTTCCCGTTTCTTTTTTTTTTTCTTTTTTTTTTTTTTCATTTATGTGAGGGGAGTTGACCCTCTCAAAACTCATTGGGGATGTCACACTCCACAAATATCTCATTATGGATGAGAGGCCTTTGTACAACGTATTCTAAAATATCGAAGCCATATCTGTCCTCCTTTCACTATTTCCGTGAATTTTCAGTTAGGTGAGGGGGGTTGACCCCCAAAAAATCATGGTTGGAAAATTATTCATGGTGGAAAACATTCGGAATAACAAAACGAACTCACCTGCGAATTTCAACCTAATATTTCCCCTATTTCGGATCGTTTTTAATTCTGGAGGGAGGGGGGACTAACCCCTTGAAGAATCGGTGGGGGGAGGGGTCACGTTGCCTAAATATCGTATGACGGAGGAGAGCACATTGTAGAACAGGAACTATGATATCAGAGCGACATCTTCCCTTCTTTCCCTGCATTCTAGTCCGTAACATTTTTGGATGGTGAATGACCTCCCCGAAAAATGATGGTGAAAATATTATTGAGTAGAAGACATTATCAGGGAACCAGATAAAATGACCTGGGACGTTTTTTTTATATCCCTGTGCTCCCTTTCCCCTATTTTTTATCTTTTTTTTGCGGGGTGACTGACCCTTTATAGAATCATGGGGGAGATCATGTCCCACAAATATTGCATTACAGATGAGAGTCCATTGTACACCATGTACTAAGATATCAAAGCTGTATCTGCCCTCCTTTCACTCTTTCTGACAGTTTTAAATTGGTTAGTGGGCTGAACTCCAGCCCACCTCCTTAAAAATCATGGTTGGAAAACTGTATACTAGTACAGTAAAGTGGAAGACCTTCCCGGTAACCAGAAGGACTTACCTGGAAAGTTTCATTCAAGTCCATCAAATCGCCTCGGAGGACGGTCAACACACACACACACACACACACACACACACACACACACACACACACACACACACACACACACACACACACACACAGGATGAATCTCGGGAAGTGGCAAAAAATATCATCCTGCTTAGCAGGATTGATAAACATGAGCCGTTTTCACATGGCTGGCATTTTAAACTCGGGCTTTAAAAAACAGAAAAAAAGAAACACCTTTATAAATTACATTATGAAAGACCAAACTCAACTGCAATGTTGGAATAAAGAAACAGTTTAGCTGCATACTTGCGTTTGCCTACAAAGAGGTAAGCATTATCCACATAATCGAAACCTTGTTTCCGAAGCTTAGTGGCGCAGATGCCAAATCTGAGATTGTTTGTTATATGTACTCAGGAAACTGAGTATCAGGTTTAGAGGCAACCTAATAGTTGCAACAAGCTCTTCAACAACTCTGAAGTGTCAGTAGTCCTCTGGATGGTTGAGAGTTTCTCACGTTCCAAGGAACTATATTTTTAATTCAAAATAAAATGACTAAATGAAACATAATTTTCTATCCAGTGATTATTGGGAAATTTCTGAGATGACATGTTGTTGTTATTGTTGTTGAGACTTAACTTTGGTTGTTTGACTGAGTAGACCCGGGGAGGCGGTGGCTCAGTCGGTAGAGAGGTGGCCTGGATTCCTACCGGACCCAGGTTCAAATCCCTGATGGGACAGGGAACAGTTTAAGGATTTGAATTTCATGAAATCAGACTTTACTGATCTACAGGAAGACCCACCGACATATCGTAAAAATACCCCCGCCAATACCAATACACCAATCCTGTATGAGACAGCCCTAGCATGTATTCAGTATGGACGGTGGGTGTTAGTGCCGAAGTGGTGACATGTAGAGACGTGTATGATATGTAGGAGGACTACTGGGCCATGAGAGCAGGCTGTGAAGCCTATGCCCAGAGTCGGACACATAAAAAAAAAAAAGTAACTACCTCCATGGGGTGGTCCCATTGACTCCCTGTATTGTTGATGTTGTGTATGTGTCTTACTGTGACGTGTACTGTACAGTGTTCCATTATATGAGTTATGTTGTGTGGGTCAAATCTAATCTGGTAACTGAAAACGGGTGCATGTGTCATGCTCTAAGCCAAGCTCAGTGAACTCCGGCAGCTCTGTTTATTATTACCTCTGATGGATTGATGTCAGGAGGGAGGCATATTGTATGGCGTTTTGATTGAAGTATCGCATTGCCATCCACGTGAAATAAGTATATATGCGCTTTTTCATTGCTATAAGTTGGATTGCTTGGTGGTGGGATGTTCCTGAAAGTGGTTTGGTAGTGTCTGTGCAGTGCTTGATTTTTATAATTGTTATGTGGATCTGTCATACAGTGACAGGAGTTTGGTGTGTTAGCACAGGATGCCGAGTTGAACTGTGTACCTCTTATTAATATATTCTGTAACAGGGAGATCTTTAATTAAAAACTTCAATTGTACTCTTTGAATGGTTTAAGTGCAGCCGAGAATATGCATAGTGTTGTTCTGTGGGGTCCATAAGGTGTTGTAATAGGTGTCATGTGTAGCAGAAGCGTTGCCAGGGAGATACAGTAAATGGCATGGTTGGTCTGATGTATTATTTGGCGAAGGAGAGTGTTTTATTCTGTTGCCCAGAGTCTGTAAGTTCTCTGAATGCACTGAGTCTGGGGGTGCTACACCTCTTTGTGTATGTGATTCTTGAAGGTGATTCCAGTGTCATCTCTCAAAGGATCTTATTGGAAGTGTTGCGGAGTACAGGTACATTGTTAAGTGTGATGTTAGGGCTGTACCTGTACTGATGTTTGCTGCTGGTGATGAGTCTGATCATAGATTTGGATGAATGGATTTTCAGCTTGTTCTCGCCTCATGCGAGAAATGTCTGAGGTAGTCTTGTTACACTGTACGCATCTGCGCTGTAATGTGTGGATGCTATAGATATGTCATCTGCATATGAGGCAATTTTATGGGTAGTTGGAGTGTGGGAATACGATGCATGAATAGACTTAAAAGTGTTGGTGAAAGAACGGAGCCCTCTCTCACTTCCTTAGGAAAGTTTCGTGTTCAAGATAACTTGGCCTGAAATGTAACATGAGCTTGTCTACCAGATAAGAATTTGGCAAGCAAGCGCTTGGTGCTGTTTTCCATCTTGTGTTGTAGCTTCTGGTGACTTGTTTGCAACAAGTGGGTTTATTAGAGGCATTATTATGTCTGTTGTAATAAATTTTCAATGTGGTGTGGGTCTAATGGTGTTGATGCTTCTCAGATGCAAGTTGTCTGATGTTGGGCACTAAGAAGTTTGTGGAGTTTAGTGTCCTAAAATCTTATTTTGTGTTAGCAGTGTGGACGTGGGATGTGACTAAAAAGATGTTGGAATTCATTAATTTATCTTGAAAGGCGTGAAGTGTAGCATTAAGGGTTGGAACGAGAGTGTTTTAGGTCCTTCTTTGGTTTAAGTGATGACTGTTCCATTTTTCCAAATGATGTGCGGTAGGGTAGATGCTGATGTTTGTGAGGCCCTGGTAGTCATGTGGTCAGAAATGTGTCCGTTGTAGTGTGCTGGACGCAACCCAGCCCTATGTTTGCAAAGTACTTTACTTTCTTGATAATGTGGCATGCACATTCTGGAGTGAATGGGATTATGCTGTGGTCCTGTGGAAAGGACTGTCTATGCCGAGAGAAGTTTAGTTTTCCGACTCGGTTGGTGTAAAGCGACGTATGTTTGCGTGGTGGCCAGGAGTATGTCTGCATGTTATGGTGTATGGTTTGCACTTAAATTAACTGATTTGTAGTATTTGTTCTTTGTGGCACTTTTCACGTTGACATTTATTCTCATAATTTTTCTCGTTTTTTATTAGGTCATTCGTATTCTGATCGCCTATATTAATAAACAGTATCAAGTTTTACATATATTTAATTTGTCATAACGTATGGAAGTCAAGCTTGGACCCAAGCTGTGAGTAAGAGCAGTAGGAGTAATCTGAGAGGAACATGTTGAGTTACATGGGGAGACAATCGGCAAATGAGAAAGCGAAGGAGTGCTTTGGTGTTGATATAGATGTGACTGAAAGTGTTAACAGAAATATTATGAGATTGTCTGGCCAAGTGGAGACAAAGGAGAATAAGTGGATGACTAGAAGAGTGTATGTGGGGTAAGGTGGAGAGGGAAGGGGGAGACTGCGGATTGTATGGAGGGATGGGGTGGAGAGATGAATGAGAATAGGGGATGTGAGGTGCAGTGATGAATGAAAACGGGACGTGAGGTGTAGTGAGAGTAGCTTAATGGCAGGGTCACACGGTGATTTGTTTGTAGTTGCCTCTTACAGGATTAAAACTTTTGGCTATAGTTAGATAAAAAGGTTTTATTTCTTCGTACATTTTTTCCTTGACCTATCGCGACATACATACATACCTGTCTATCTGTCTATCTACCTGTCCATCTATCTGTTTATCTACCAACCTATCTATCAAACTATATATACATATGTACGGTATATATATATATATGTCATAAATGACTTTGTGTCATAAAACACTTTGTGGTTCCTTGTGCTTGAGTTGTAGTTGAGTTATATATATATATTTTAGACTTGTGGTCGAGCGGCTTTTATATCTTGTAGTAGCTTCCCCATTTGTCATGTAGTGACAGGAGAGGTAAAGAATAGTATGGGACTATTTTTATTTGTCTTGGAAATATTAACAAGTCTCTCACACGGAACGAAATATAAGTCCCGGGTAGCTACCTCCCTGTCTCGCTATCTGTCTCTCTCTCTCAAATTGCCAAGCCCTTCTCCCGTGACCTGTCTCTAGGATCGCTTGTCCCCTTCTCAGCTCTCTTTCCTAAAATCTGGTGAAACAGGAGACACATCACGTGTATTCCTCGTGGATGGAAAGTTTAAAGAAGCCTGTGTGTGAGTATGTGTGTATATGTGCGTGTGGTCACCAGGTCTTTGTTCACGAGAGGACTGCTGACAGCTAACTGCATCATCTCCTTACTGGCCGCTGTCGTCAGCTTTCCTCAGTGTAACTTGCAAACCTCATTTCCTTTTCCCAGGCTCGCAGAGGGCTGTCTATCTATCTATTTATCTATCTATCTATCATGATTTGTAAATATAATATGTAGTCCTACATCTGCTCGGCCGCGCGAAAATGGCGTACCATCGACAGTTAATAGTCCTAATATATTAATACATACTACATACACATTATAATGAACTTATAAGCTAATTAAGTCTTCTATCTATCTACAGCCCGACGCCCTAATCCCGCAAAGGGTGGCTGCAGACAAAACGCCTCCAAGTCACTCTGTCACCCACCATTTGACTCCCCTCACCCCAACTCACCCCCCCCTCCCTCATATACCTCTCAACTCCATCCCTCCACCTCATCCTCGGTCTACCCCTCCCTCTCCCTCCCTCCACCTCACCTACATACACCCTCTTAGTCAGTCTTTCATTCTCCATTCTCTCCACATGTCCAAACCACCTCAGTGTATTTCTCCTAATCTTTTCAACCACATCCACATCTACCCCACAACGTTCCTTCACTTCTTCATTCGTCAACCTGTCCCTCCACGTCACTCCACATGCTCCTCTCAAGTAACTCATTTCCACTGCTCTCACTCTTGACTTGTTCCCCTCTTGCAAGGTCCACGCCTCGCTTCCATACGTCAGGGTAGGGATCACAATACTATCATGCAGTGACTTCTTAACTTCCATACTCACCTCCCTATTTCTCATCACTGCTTTCAGTGTACCAACAACCTTTCTTCCCTGCTGTACCCTTTCACGTACTTCATCCCCCAAAGTTCCATCCTTACTCATCACACTACCCAAGTACTTGAATGCACTCACATTCTCCATATCCTCACCATCCAACCTCACTGCACACTCTGTGACTTCATTCCTCTCAAACACCATAACTTTACTTTTGTTTACATTAACTTTCAGCTTCCTCCTCCTACACACTGTCCCAAATTCATTCACCAAACCTTGCAACTCCCATTCATCTTCACTCAACAATACTGTATCATCAGCAAACAGCAACACCGGAAGCTTCCAAATCTCACCCTCATTCATTAGGGCCACCCCCACATCCACTGCCCTACCTTGTACCTCCTTTACAACCCCATCCATATATATATTAAACAGCCATGGAGACATTACACACCCCTGTTTCAGTCCCACATTGAGATCAAAGAACTCACTCAGCTCACCATCCACTCGCACCGTAGCCCTAGCTCCCTCGTACATACTCTTCACAGCACTTAACAATTTCCCCTCCACTCCATATATTCTTAATACCTTCCACATACCTTGCCTATCTATTCTGTCATAAGCTTTCTCCAAGTCCATGAAGGCAGCATACACTTTCCTTCCCTTCTCTAGATACTTCTCCACTAAACATCTTAGAACAAATATCTGATCTACACACTCTTTTCCCTTCCTAAATCCCCCTTGTTCTTCTCCAACTAGCTCCTCTGTCATATGCCTAACCCTATCAATGAGTATTCTACCATATATTTTACCAGTCACACTAAGAAGGCAAATACCCCTATGGTTACCACATACTTCTCTCTC
Organism: Coenobita brevimanus; assembly: GCF_032717465.1. Taxonomy (NCBI): domain Eukaryota; kingdom Metazoa; phylum Arthropoda; class Malacostraca; order Decapoda; family Coenobitidae; genus Coenobita; species Coenobita brevimanus. The sequence continues at coordinate 7,052,888 of NC_137008.1, read as the reverse complement.
CCCTTTTCCTTTGTACAGAGGAACAATTATACCTGATTTCCAGTCCTCTGGAACCCTTCCCTCTTCCCAAGCCAATCTACACAACTTCCATATCCACTCCACAACAATCTCACCCCCATACCTAAGCATTTCACCACACACTCCATCAATTCCTGGGGCCTTTCCCAGCTTAATCTTCTTCATCGCTTCCACTACTTCCGACCTACTGATCACTTCCTCCCTCCTCTCAACTCTTCTTCTCCCAGCCATTCCCCAACCACTTATACTCACACTGCTCTCACTCTCTACATTCAACAAATCCTCAAAGTGCTCCTTCCATCTCCTCAATTTCTCTCTCTTCTCCACCAACAATCTATTATTCCTATCTTTCACTCCCCTACTATTTCCCCTTTCACACTGCCTTACTTTCTTTACCTCCTTCCAAAACAATTTCTTACTCTCCCTCCATTTCACACTCAGATTCCTCCCAAACTCCTCATCCACTTTCTTCTTACTCTCCTTCACCAGTCTCTTAACCTCCCTTCTCCTGCTCACATATACCTCTCTCTTCTCTCTCTCATCTTCTCCCCTACCTCTACTCGCCAACCATTCACCATATGCCTTCTTCTTTTGTTCCACAGCTCATTTCACCTCATCATTCCACCATGCTGTCCCTTGCACACCCTTGCATCTCCTCCTCACTCCACAAACCGCCTCACACGCTGCGCTTATCTCTTCCGTGAATATTTTACATATGTCTTCCACCCCTTCCATCTGCTCTAGCTCATACCTTCCCAATCTTTCTTCCACTATGCTCTTATACTCTGTCCTTTTCTCACTATCTTGCAATTTCTCCACTCTTCTCACAGGAACTGCTTCCTCCTGTCTTCCCCTTCGCCTCCTCAACCACTTTCTTTGCAGCTCTACCTTGGCCATCACTAAGTGATGGTCCGAGACTCCATTCCCCCACCCTCTCCACACCCTTGCATCCAACACTTGTCTTCTCATTCGCTCATCCACACACACGTAGTCTATCATTGCCTTTCGTTCAATAAGTTCACCATCCATCCTCCTCATTACTCTCCATGTATACCGGTGGATCATCTTATGACGAAAGTAGGTGTTGGCTATTGCCAACCCCTTACCAGCACAGATGTCCACCAAAGCACTACCATTCCCATATACTTCAGCTGGCACACCCCACTGACCAACCACTCCATCCACTCGTACATTCCCAACTTTGCCATTCATGTCTCCAATCAACAGCACTCTCTCGCTCCTCTCAAACTTGTCCATACATGCTTCTACTCTCGCCCAAAACTCATCTTTCACTCTTGCCACTCGATCCTCTGTTGGACCATACACACATACAATCGCCCATGCTTGTATGCCTACTTTCATCCTCACCCATACAATCCTTGCACCCACTGTTCCATACTCTCTTATATTCTCCTTCCACTTCTTGCTTATCATCAGACATACTCCCTCTCTTGCCCTCTCATTCTCATTGACTCCCGCACATATACCTACACCGTATTCCCATTCTCTCATCCTTTCACCTTACCATTTAGTTTCAGTCAATCCACATATATCCACTTTTGCATCCTCAAGCACCTGGACAATCTCTCTCTCTTTCACTTCATCATTCACTCCTCTCACATTCCACGTTCCTACCCTCAGAATGTCCTTTGTCCGTTCCTTAGTCGTCAACGTATGGTCCGTCCGGGTCCGAGGCGCTTTATTTGCTTTTTTAGTTAGTTCTTTTTACGGGGTGGGGCACTAACCCACCACCAACCCTTTTAGTCGCCTCGTACGACAAGCAGGGATACTGGGGGAGTATTCTTGAAACCCCCCCTACCCCCAGGGGGTAGGGGGGGTATGAATATTGTATACATATATAATTCATAGTGAATAGTGATTATTCAGTAATATTACATTTTAAACAAGCTGTATACATATTTGAATAAATGCATTAAAGTAAATTATTTAACTGTAATACAGTATGTACTTGGGTTATTATAGTGAAATGCATACATGCAAGAATAAAAATAGTTTAAAATTAAGATTATTGTAAGAGTTATTAATATTTCATTTAAAGATAATGGTACTGGTCTGCCATATATGGGTCATTTTTTTTTTCTTTTTTTTTTATATATATATATATATATATATATATATATATATATATATATATATATATATATATATATATATATATTTAATACTATATACAAAATATATACACTTCATTCAGGGTGGTTAACTGTGATGTTAACTCTCCCCCCACTAAATAATGACTCCAAATTAGCAATTCTTGTATGCATTCTGTGCATTGCGAACAGCAGTACTGCAACTACAATGCAGACGATTATAAAGACAGTAGGTGCTGGGCTATACACATAATATGGGTTGAACATACTCAAACTTAAATCTTCCCAGGGCTTCATTGTTTCATTGATCAGCTGCATAGTTTCAAACTTAGTTGAAGTCAGCTTAATACTTGTGCTCATGTTTAAGTTCATATTAGGCAGTGGGTGGAAATGTTTGTGTGTATGGTTGAGAATGGCGTAGTGATTGATGGTGGATAAAGTAGACATGGCTGGTGTAAATATCGCACAGTAGTCTGGTGCTATGTATAATCCTGATGCTGATGTATGAGATGGTGGTATATCTGGACATACTATGTAAACTGATGTGTTATGAGGGAAATAAAAAAACTGTGAGTGTCCAATGCGTTGATGGTGTACAAGTTTATCTGGAGCAAAAGTGAAGTTGCAATGATGATGAATATTGTTATTGCTGATGATAGCCATTTCACAAGGGACCGTATCAGTAGGCTGAAACGTGAAAATGTACGCAGGACAAAGATGAACAGCATGTAAGGATGTGCGGCACTTTCGTTCAATTGTTGACTCACTTGCGAAAGTGACAGTGTCCCGTCTCTTGGAGACCATGATGAGTTCGGTGTCTGTGTTGATGTTGATGATGACCAAAGTGTTGTTATTTTTATAGGGGAAAGGGTGTATTTGGTATACTGTGAACAGGTCTTCAGTGATGAATGGTACATGAACTACCACTGATGTTGGTGTTAGTGTTGCTTCTAAATACGGGTAATATTGCATAAATTCCCTACTGCGGAACAATGGCTTCAATTTATGTTTATGTATGCCTTGACTAACTATCTGACGTAGCTTATGAACTGGGAGTAAGTCATTTGTGATCTTGCCATCACCAGCATTCGAAATTCCTTGCATAAGTGCCCTGAAACGATCTCTAGTGTTCTCTAATTGTAGTAGAATCGTGTCAATATGTTCTGTGATGATGGAGAAGTGCTGGAAAAGAGTAACGTTTCCCTCTAATTCATTTATTTTATCTACACTCTCGAGAGCTACGTTTTCTGCTTGTTTCAGATTTTTCACAATTGTCTTCATTGCTGAGTTCTGTCCTGTGATGAATTTATCTTGGTATGTTAGTACCTGAGCTATCTTATTAAATTTGTTGTTTATTTCTTTAAGGTCATCCTCTGTAGCCAATCCAAAGATGTTCCCAAGAACTGCGCCGCCCAGATCGAACAAACCGCGCTTTTGGCGAGTACGTGTGATGTTGTTCCTGTCGCTCAGTACCTCCGGTCCATAAGATGGGAGATCTTGGATCATGACGAGCATAGTTGACTTCGCCTGTTCTAGTTTCCATTTCGCTAACTTCACCATTTCATTCACTTCCTTGGTGTTATGTGCTTGTGAAACATAATTCCCTATCTTGAAGTCCAGAGTTCGCATCGGCGTCGCAAGTCTTTCTAGATAAGTAGGTAAGTCATACAAGTAATCTAGACTTATTTCAGTACTCATGACGTCCTTAACGATTGTAGTCGTGGCCGTTGGAGCTATGAGGCATCCTTGTCGTACTATATGCTTGGGGTCTAGGTGCGCATATACTCTTACTATGTAGAGGAGAATCCATAGCATAAGTCCCTTCATCGTAACCTACCGAAAAAAAAATCTATTAATTTCCTATAAAGCTGTGGTTGATGATAGTGATGATGTGCGTTACGGTTAACTGTTATTTCATTTATAGAAGGAGTTTAAATCGATATTTAATTCTCGTAAATGATGTACTGTAGATTTTATTGGAATAGTTGCACCTATGTTCGATTGTTTGGTATATGACCTTAATTTCTTTTGTAATCATTGTTGTGTTCTTGCTTGGTTTCTTGAGGTACGTTCGCCTGTTCGGTTGTATCCGAGGCTGAATAATTATGTGATAATTCCCTTGAAACTCGTTTTAAATGGTCAATATGAACTTGTTTCTCCTCGCCACTTGAAAGTGACTTAATTAAAACTTTGTTTGCTTTTATGTTAATTACTCTGTATGGGCCCTCAAATTTTGGGGATAATTTATTGTCTCTCGTATGAATGACTCCGTAAACAATGTCTCCTAAGCTGATAGGTGAATCTTTTGCCTTCTTGTTAAATGCCTCCGTCATTTCTTCCTTGGACATCGTTAATTGTTTTTTGACTCTTTTGTGAATGTCCTGGAATTCACGTAAACGGAGTTTAGAGTAATCATCGTAATTGTATATAGGCATGCTGTCACCTTCTAGGAGCTCATATGGTAATTTTTTATCTGTGCCATATGTAATGAAATGTGGTGTGTCACCAATGGATTTATTTATAGACCCATTAATTGAGGCCTCTACTCTGGGAATCCAATCATCCTAGCTTGCATAATTTTCACTGAGAATGTGTCGTAGCACATCTAATACCTTTTTATTTTGTCTCTCTACCAACCCATTCGATGCTGGGTGATAGGCCAAAACGTTAACCTTTTTGATGTTGTATTGTTTACATATTTCTTGTAAGATCTCAGAATTAAATTCTCCTCCATTATCACTTATTAATACCTTTGGGGTAGTAAAGCGACATATTACATTATCTGTTATTGCCTTTGCTACGGTCTCTGCTGTCTTATCTCTAATTGGAGCTAAAATGACATAACGGGAAAAATGATCCGTTGCTACGAATAAGTATAGGTTATTATTGTATGATAATGGCATCTTGAGTAAATCAACAGCGACAACGTCCCATGGTTGATGTGGTACTTGGTAATTACCCATTGGTGCAGGTGTGATTGGGTATCCTTTGTGTTTCGCACATGGTTCGCATCTGTCTATATGATTGTTTATATCTCTTCGTAATGAAGGCCAGTAATATAATAGCTGGGCTTGGTTGAATGTCTTATCCTTTCCAGGATGTCCTGCATGTGGGCTGTCTTGTATCAATCGTAATACTTGGGGTATCATGTCATTAGGTACTACCAACTGGTTAGTATTTCTTTGGCGTTTTGGTTGTTTAGAGTTAATTTTGTATAATGTATTATTGACCATTGTGAATTGTTCAAGTGGGACATGAAGTTTGGGTAATTGTATGTCATCTCCACTTTCTAACTTGTATATTACTTTTGACCATATTGGGTCAAGTCTTTGTGCCTTTGCGATATCCTCGTGGTTTGGGATATTTCCTTTGAGATCTAACGCCGCGACCTGAATTGTGTTCGGGTTCCTAGATAATGCGTCAGCTACTATGTTCATTTTACCTTGTATATAATGAATTTGTACATTGTAGTTTTCAACTGTACATTTCCATCTTGCTCTCCTCCCAGAAAGGAGTTTTTCTTTAAACATACCCACCAGTGGTTTATGGTCGGTGAATAAGTGGATTTCGTAACCATATACCAAATCTCGAAACTTTTGTAATGCAAAAACCACTGCAAGTGCCTCTAAGTCTGTAGTGCAATAATTTTTCTCCGCACCTCTTGTTTGTCTGCTGGCAAATGCAATCGGTTGATTCTTTCCTCTTTTATCTTCCTGCATCAGTACAGCCCCTAATCCTTTAACTGATGCGTCTGTACAAAAAAGAAATGATTTCGTGTAATCCGGATATGCTAAACAAGGTGCATTTGTTAGTTTAATTTTTAGATTCTTAAATGCCCTTTTTTGTTCTTCTTCCCATTGGAATACAGCATCTTTTTTGAGTAGTTGGAATGGAGGGAAGGCTATATGAGAGAACTGTGGTACGAATGACCTATAGTACCCAGCCAGACCTAAAAATTGTCTAACTTCGCCAGTCGTAGTGGGTTCAGGAAAATCTTTCACCGTCTGTATTTTGTCATCAGTGGTGTGAATACCATCAGAACTTAATTTGTGGCCTAAGAAATTTATTTCCTTAAAGCAAAATTTGCATTTAGAAAGTTTAATTTTTAATCCAGCATCACTAAGCTTTTGTAAGAGTAAGTCTAATTTCCTGAGATGATGGACTACATATATATATATATATATATATATATATATATATATATATATATATATATATATATATATATATATATATATATATATATATATATATATATGGAAGCAAAAAAAAAAAATAAAAAAAAAAATAATCCATACACCAGATTACTGGTGTCCTCTGTTCATAAAATATCTGTAACAGTTAGACTTGAACAGTTCTGGGTTGAAATTTGGAGGAAAACAACTCTGGGGAAGCGAGTTCCAGAGAGATGCAATTCGGGGAATGAAAGAATTCTGATAGGCAGAAGTTCTGCAATATGGCTGAGTGACATTCCAGTCATGAGCGCTACCAGATGCCCGTGTAGCAGGAGGGAAGGCATGGAGAGGTGGCACCACGGACGCAACATCGTCTGAGCATTTGCCCAAAAAATACCTGTCAAATAATGCAAGGGAGGCAACATTCCTTCTTACTTGCAGGAGAGGTAGTTTATATGTAATGGCAGGGTTGTTAATGATTCTAACAGCTTTATTCTGAATTTTGTATAGTTGTCTTAATGCAACCTCTCCACATCCATTCCACAAGGGTGAGCAATATTCAAGCTGAGAGCGCACATGACTCTTATAAATTATAGCTAACTGCTTATCAGTGAAGAAGTTACGGACTCTGTACAATAATCCAAGTTTCTTTGAGGCGGTTTTAGCAAGTGATCTGATATGATAGGTCCAGCTGAGGGCACTGTTAAGTGAGACGCCAAGAATTTCAATACCTTTGGAGATGGGAATATTAGTAGCACTGAAGGTAATATACGAATCTGGCTATATCTGTCTATTAGTAAACTGTATATATTTAGTTTTACTAGCATTAAAAGAGACAAGGTTGTTTTGTCCCCATTCACTGATTATAGATAGATCTTGATTTATGGAGATGGCTGTACTGAGTTGAGAGGTAGAGATATTAGACTTTGTAAATGGATGTCTGAGTGTGAATGAACTATGTAGTGTTGAGTCATCTGCATATGAGTGAATGTAATTGTGGGTGACAGATAAGAGATCATTAAGGGTTGGCACCAAAACTGATTCCTGCGGCACGCCAGCGTTAATTGAATGGAAATTGGGATATACATCACCTACTGTTACTCTTATTTTCCTGTCACTAAGATATGAAGAAATCAAAGGAACAAAAGACGTTAGTCCATAGCAAGGGAGTTTGGACAACAGAGAACGGTGCCATACTCTGTCGAAAGCTTTAGAGATATCTAGGGCTACTGCATGAGTTTCCCCAAAAAGATCAATTGATTGATGGATGGTATGAGTTAAGAGATTGAGTATGTCAATGGTATATATATATATATATATATATATATATATATATATATATATAATAATGAGTAAGGATGGAGGTTTGGAGGGTGAATTGCTTGAAAGGGTACAGCAGGGAAAAAAGGTTGCTGGTTCTTTGAAAGCAGTGATAAGAAACAGAGAAGTGAGCATGGAAGTGAAAAAGTTGCTACATGACAGTATTGTGATACCAACTCTAACCTACGGAAGTGAAGCTTGGACGTTGTTGGAAGGACACAAGTCAAGAGTGAGAGCAGTGGAAATGAGTTATTTAAGAGGAGCCTGTGGAGTCACATGGAGAGACAGGCTGACGAATTCGGATATAAAGAAGCGTTGTGGTGTTGATGTGGATGTGATAGGAAGCGTTATGAGGAACACACTGAAGTGGTTTGGGCATGTGGAGAGGATGGAGGGTGAAAGACGGACGAAGAGAGTGTATGTGAGTGAGGTGGAGAGGGGAAGAGGGAGGGGGAGGCCGAGGATGAGATGGAGGGATGGGGTGGAGAGGTATATGAGAGAGGGGGGGGTGAGTTTGGAGCAGGGCAGTGAAATGGCGGGGGACAGAGCGACTTGGAGACGATTTATTTGTGGCCACCCAAAACGGGATTGAGGCATCTGGCAATAGATAGATAGATAGATAGAATAACGGAAGAAGGAAAAAATCTATCTATCTCTCTATTGCCAGATGCCTCAATCCCGTTTGGGGTGGCCATATACAAATCGCCTCCAAGTCGCCCTGTCCCCCGCCATTTCACTGACCTGCTCCCAACTCACACCCCCCTCTCTCATATACCTCTCCACCCCATCCCTCCATCTCATCCTCGGCCTCCCCCTCCCTCTTCCCCTCTCCACCTCACTCACATACACTCTTTTCGTCAGTCTTTCACCCCCCATCCTCTCCACATGCCCAAACCACCTTAGTGTGTTCCTCATAACGCTTCCTATCACATCCACATCCACACCACAACGCTCCTTTATATCCTCATTCGTCAGCCTGTCTCTCCATACTCCACAGGCTCCTCTTAAATAACTCATTTCCACTGCTCTCACTCTTGACTTGTGTCCTTCCAACAACGTCCAAGCTTCGCTTCCGTACGTTAGAGTTGGTATCACAATACTGTCATGTAGAAACTTTTTCACTTCCATGCTCACTTCCCTGTTTCTTATCATTGCTTTCAAAGAACCAGCAACCTATCTTCCCTGCTGTACCCTTTCAAGCACTTCACCCTCCAAACCTCCATCCTTACTCATCACACTACCCAAGTACTTAAACGTATTCACATTTTCCAATTCCTCACCATCCAACCTCGCTGTCCATTCACTGACTTCACCTCTCTCAAAGACCATCACTACTCTTCCCTACATTCACCTTTAGATTCCGTTTCTTACACACTCTCTCAAACTCATCCACCAAGCCTTGCAGCTCCCCATCGTCTTCACTCAACAACACAGTATCATCTGCAAACAACAGTACAGGGAGTTTCCAAACACTATCCTCTCTCACCAGGGCCACTCCAACATCCACTACCCTACCTTGTACCTCTTTTATTACCCCATCCATGTACAGATTGAACAACCATGGAGACATGACACATCCCTGTTTCAACCCAACTTTCAAAGAGAAAAATTCACTTAGTTCACCATCCACACGCACTGCAGCCTTCGCACCATCGTACATACTCTTCACAGCATTCAACAACTTCCCATCTACTCCATATATTCTTAAAAGTTTCCCACAATCCTTGTCTATCCACCCTGTCATATGCTTTCTCCAAATCCATGAAAGCCGCATACAACTTCTTTCCCTTCTCTACAAACTTTTCCACTAAAGAAAAACAAATGATTAAAAAAAAGAAAATAATCCATACACCAGATTACTGGTGTCCTCTGTTAATAAAATATCTGTAACAGACTTGATCAGCTGTGGGTTGAAATTTGGAGAGAAACAACTCTGGGGAAGCGAGTTCCAGAGAGATGCAGTTCAGGGAATGAAAGAATTCTGGTAGGCAGAAGTTCTGCAATAGTGCTGAGTGACATTCCAGTCATGAGGCTACCAGATGCCAGTGTTGCACGAGGGAAGGCATGGAGAGGTGGCATCGTGGACGCAACTTCGTCTCAGCATTTGCCCAAAAAATATCTGTACAATAATGCAAGGGAGGCAACATTCCTTCTTACTTGCAGGGGAGGTAGTTTATATGTAATGCCATGGTTGTTAATGATTCTAACAGCTTTGTTCTGAATTTTGTCTAGTTGTCTTAACGCAACCTCTCCACATCCATTCCACAAGGGTGAGCAATATTCAAGCTGAGAGCGCACATGACTTTTATAAATTATAGCTAACTGCTCATCAGCGAAGAAGTTACGGACTCTGTACAATAATCCAAGTTTCTTTGAGGCGGTTTTAGCAAGTGATCTGATATGAGAGGTCCAGCTGAGGGCACTGTTAAGTGAGACACCGAGAATTTCAATACCTTTGGAGATGGGAATATTAGCACCACTGAAGGTAATGTACGAATCTGGCAAGATCTGTCTATTAGTAAACTGTATATATTTAGTTTTACTAGCATTAAAAGAGACAAGGTTCTTTTGTCCCCATTCACTGATCGTAGATAGATCTTGATTTATGGAGATGGCTGTACTGAGTTGAGAGGCAGAGATATTAGACTTTGTAAATGGGTGTCTGAGTGTGAATGAACTATGTAGTGCTGAGTCATCTGCATATGAGTGAATGGGATTGTGGGTGTCAGATAAGAGATCATTAATATGAACCAGAAAAAGGGTTGGCGCCAGAACTGATCCCTGCAGCACACCGGCGTTAATGGAGTGGAAATTGAAATATACATCATCTACTTTTACTCTTATTTTCCTGTCACTAAGATATGAAGAAATCAAAGGAACAAAAGACGTTAGTCCATAGCAAAGGAGTTTGGACAGCAGGGAATGGTGCCATACTCTGTTGAAAGCTTTAGAGATATCAAAAGGTACTACATGAGTTTCTCAAAAAAGATCATTTGATTGATGGATGGTATGAGTTAAGAGACTGAGTATATGAATGGTGAATCTTTCGTGACGAAAACCATATTGTCTATCACTAATTAAGTTGTTGGATTCAAGATGTTTAAGAATGTGATTATTAATTAAAATTTCAAATACCTTACCAAGAGAAGATGTGACAGCTATTGGTCTCTAATCGGAGGGATCAGACGAACTTCCATTCTTTGGAACTGAGTGGATATTGGCTTCTTTCCATGAATTTAGGAATAAAGAAGTACGTATGCATAGTCTGAATAATTTAGCTAGGACAGAGGGAAGTTCATGGGAACACTTTTTCTAAACAATTGGCGGAATTCCATCTGGACCTGGAGCTTTGTTGGTGGGTAAATTGTCTAGGATGGATTTTACGTATCTTGTCTGTATTTTAAGTGAGGCAATTTCGGGAGAATCAAGTTCCAGTACTGGGACATTCTGTCTGGTATTGTCTATGGTAGAGTTTCTGGCAAAGGTACTGGCAAAGATATCTGCTTGTCCATGCGGGTCATTTGTAGTGTTGCCATCTGAAGATTTTAGTGGGGGAATGGAAGATGACTTGTTAAAGTTATTATTGAAAGAATTAAGAGTTGATCAGAATATTCTAATGTCATTAGGGTTGTTAACCCGTCACGTCCTGAGGTTTTCCGCACCTCCGACATCCCCCAGTCCCGGGGTATTTTCGAAATTTTTTTTTTTGCTAAAACCTTCGCTTTTGATGAGAAACATCGAAAATTCATAGAGAAATCGCTCACCTGAGGTTTAAAATACCCAATCCAGGTAGGAGTTCCTTCTTACCTGACTGGGTTTTCTAACATGCTGGCACCAAAGAAAACGAGTTCTATGGGAGGGTAACTATTTTATCCACTCATAAACGGTATTTATTTATTTACTTGGTATGAATGTATATGTAATATGAGAGTATATTGGTTTTCAAGCAGTAATAAAGGCATTATAAGCATTTTCACTCACTAACTAATCACCATACCTAACCTTTTTTTGCCACATTACCTGATCATTATTTCTGGCTGTTTCTTCTTCTAATGCTATGTAAACATTGTCCTCCACATTGTCATCGATTGAGGAATCACTCTGGCCTTGAATATCTTTACTAGCCAGGCCACTGGTAACAGGTCCTTTGCCAAGACAATTGCGTGAGGGGGGGAGGGGGTAGGTTATGCGGTGTAAGGCATTGTCCCTGCTTGGCATCTTGTAGAGGAATAGAGGAAGGTGTCCCGTGTATACATAAGAAAAATCATGTGCAAAAATTGAAAATTGTGCAAATTAGGGACCTTGCAATTGCACGACGTACTGGTACGTCGCTGGGACTGGCAAATGCAAATCGTTGCAATGTACCCATACATCGACGGGACGGGGCGGGTTAAGTAGTTTTGATGCTTGCTTTTGAAGAAAGTTTGATTTAGATATATTTAATACAGCTTTTGCATGATTTCTAGCAATTTTAAATTGGGAGGTGATTCAGATGTTTTTGATTTTAAGTAAGAGTTATATGCTAATAACTTTTGGGCTGTTGCTCTGGCACAGTTGCCATGAAACCATTTTGGAGAGTTCGATCTTTTAGTGAACTGTTGACTTGGTATGAATAAATCCATACCAGCTAGTATTAAGTCGCAAATGTGGGACTGGGTAGAACTGGGATCACTAGAGAAGAAAGACTGCCATGGAATGTCAGCAAGATAATTCCTAAATCCATCCCAGTCTGCCCTATCAGAGTGCCATCGGGTCACCCTGACCCGATATATATATATATATATATATATGTGTGTGTGTGTGTGTGTGTGTGTGTGTGTGTGTGTGTATGTGTGTGTGTGTGTGTGTGTGTATGTGTGTGTGTGTGTGTGTGTGTGCAAATAATTCCTTCAAAACTGTTTTTATGCACCCTTCGTCAGTGCTTCAGACTACTTTCATTTCATTCCCTTCAGGTCTTCTTTTTCTATAATTTTTCTTTAGTCTCGTATTTCGATATCAGATTCCAGATTTTTTCCTCTACCCAGTCCCTCTCCTCTCCCTCTCGGTTCAGGGGAAACGATTCATACAAGAGTTAATGAAGGTTGCAACAAATCCCTCCTATCTGAAAAGTCTCTCCTAATCTGAATGACTTTTGTCTTTTGGTATCAGGAATAAATAATATAATATGCCATCAGAATGAGAAGTTACATTGGTAATTTCCTGTGCCGTGGCTTCGCTTGACGACAAAATAGTTACAGTAGTGATTACTTACCTTCACTGCCAACATAATAACTTAACCTTCTGAATCATTTCCCACTCTTTGTAACTCTTATTTTTTCAAACTAAATAAACTTCCGTACTACATAATCTATTCTTTCCCTTTTTCAGTAAGTTTCCCAACTTTCCGCATTGAGATGGAATGTTTGACCCTTCTTTCTCATCACTGTCTTTGTTACTCTCTGATCCTTGTATCATATCGCACATGTAATTATTTGTGCGTGGTAATCATAGGGGCATTTGTCTTCTTAGTATAATAGGAAAAGTGTATGGTAGGATACTTATAGACAGAGTTAGAGAAAGAACAGAGAAATTAGTTGGAGAAGAACAGGGAGGCTTTAGGAAGGGAAGAGGTTGTGTAGATCAGATATTCATTCTTAGATCTTTAGTGGAAAAGTTTCTAGAGAAGGGAAAGAAGTTGTATGCGGCTTTCATGGATTTGGAGAAAGCATATGACAGGGTGGATAGACAAGGATTGTGGGAAAGTGTTAAGAATATATGGAGTAGACGGGAAGTTGTTGAATGCTGTGAAGAGTATGTACGATGGTGCGAAAGCTGCAGTGCGTGTGGATGGTGAACTACGTGAATTTTTCTCTTTGAAAGTTGGGTTGAAACAGGGATGTGTCATGTCTCCATGGTTGTTCAATCCGTACATGGATGGGGTAATAAAAGAGGTACAAGGTAGGGTAGTGGATGTTGGAGTGGCCCTGGTGAGAGAGGATAGTGTTTGGAAACTCCCTGTACTGTTGTTTGCAGATGATACTGTGTTGTTGAGTGAAGACGAAGGGGAGCTGCAAGGCTTGGTGGATGAGTTTGAGAGAGTGTGTAAGAAACGGAATCTAAAGGTGAATGTATGGAAGAGTAAAGTGATGGTCTTTGAGAGAGGTGAAGTTAGTGAATGTACAGCGAGGTTGGATGGTGAGGAATTGGAAAATGTGAGTACGTTTAAGTACTTGGGTAGTGTGATGAGTAAGGATGGAGGTTTGGATGGTGAAGTGCTTGAAAGGGTACAGCAGGGAAGAAAGGTTGCTGGTTCTTTGAAAGCAGTGATAAGAAACAGGGAAGTGAGCATGGAAGTGAAAAAGTTACTACATGACAGTATTGTGATACCAACTCTAACGTACGGAAGTGAAGCTTGGACATTGTTGGAAGGACACAAGTCAAGAGTGAGAGCAGTGGAAATGAGTTATTTAAGAGGAGCCTGTGGAGTCACGTGGAGAGACAGGCTGACGAATGAGGATATAAAGGAGCGTTGTGGTGTGGATGTGGATGTGATAGGAAGGGTTATGAGGAACACACTGAGGTGGTTTGGCCATGTGGAGAGGATGGAGGGTGAAAGACTGACGAAGAGAGTGTATGTGAGTGAGGTGGAGGGGGGAAGAGGGAGGGGGAGGCCGAGGATGAGATGGAGGGTTGGAGTGGAGAGGTATATGAGAGAGGGGAGTGTGAGTTGGGAGCAGGGCAGTGAAATGGCGGGGGACAGGGCGACTTGGAGGCGATTTGTTTGTGGCCACCCCAAACGGGATTGAGGCGTCTGGCAATAGATAGATAGATAGATAGTTTTCTGCCGCCACTCTCCCGTCCCTACCCATCTCATTTACCCATAGTCATTTAACTCTGCCAGCTTGCTTTCTCCCAGTCTCCCACCCACACAGACAGACACTTACCCTCTGCTGGACACCAAGGTCAGCACAATAAATATTTAGCACATCCTTCAAATTTTTAAAGTAAGAGTTACATGCCAAAGGAATAATGTGTCGCAATGTTCATTACCAGGGCAGCCAGGTTTAGTAGTGATGACTTTAGCTTTCTGTTCATGCATGGCTTTAAACTGCTGTGTGGAGGGCTTCACGAAAAAAACAAATAATAATAATAATAATTATGACCAGTTCATTGCCAATATATCTTTTTTGCAGAAAGAAGGACAGTATAAAATCGTAATTTCTTTGGTTCCTTCAGTAAAAATATACTTAAACTATCCCGAGTTATTATTATTATTATTATTATTTTTTACATGAAAATGCAGAAAGTTGTCATATCTCATCTCCCTGCAAATTTATATCTGATTTATGAGATGGAAGTGATTATGATTTTGTTTGTGAATCTTGATGCTGTACTGTATCCCCGTTTACCCCACTTGTGCTTAAAGTTTCAGCAACAACTATGGACGACTTACTGTAAATGTTATATAAAGAAATTATGGTTCATTTAATTAACAGAACCCACTTTTCCCCGAAAGAAAATCACACCAGTCTCTGGCAATAAACATAATCTGAAAGGATTATTAATGCGGTTCATTACAAGAATTTATTCACACCAAAGTTTAAATTTCAGTTGGGAATATACAGGTATGCCTGGACTTAAAGTCAGGTAGTACAATGATGACAAAGTAAATCCTCCCTGAAGTTCACATACAGTGGCTGGCTCGGGAGAGACAGCAACGGGATGAGACCGGGCAGGTCAGTGATTTGTTGGATGTTGTATGTATGCTGACACAGAGAACGCCACTACAACCAACGGGATGGTAGACGGTTTTATCAAACTGGGATATTATTGAGATCATGAAAAAAATTTAACTATTCAAATGATAAAATTTTTTGCTTGTTTTGTTGTTGTTTTGATTCTCTCCTCATTAGAGGAGACCGGGCCTTGCTGTAGCCCGGTTAGTGGTGGTTGGCTTCAGTGGAGTAATGGGGAAGACAGGGCCTGGGGAATGCCCAGCACACACGCCCTGTCTCCTGGCTGAGTTTGTGGTGTGTGTGGATTTTTTTATTTATTTATTTATTTTTTATTTTTTTGCTTTTCTTACTCCAATTATATTCAGTTCGTGAAAATACGATGACAGTGAAGGGCTAAAGAATGCTATATCTAAGCTCCCTAGTACAAAAACTTATCCCTACATAAATAAGATTGAACATTTAATAACAATGTTTAATATTTACTAATGAGATGAAGAGACTTGTTGAATGGGATTCATTCCTCAAGCTCTTCGTGTATTTATCAGTAAGGTTGATTTCCTGTTATGAATTCCTTTTCTCCCTTCCCCCTCCCCCCCCCCAAAAAAAAGGCATTTTCATCAAGGTACATTATTCTTCTTAAATGAACATAGTCTGTTATCTTCGTCCCCTCAAAACCACATAAAGCTCTTTTTGCGTTCTCTTGATTCATTCGCTGCAAATAAATATATACGCAACATGAAATCATGTGGAAAAGGAGAAGTCGAGCTGCTTTATTTAACTTCAGGATTTGGTGGAACGTTAAAGAGTGATTAAATTAATGGTAACAGATGAACCAGGAAGTGGTGGAAAAGATATTAGAAGTAGTTAACAACATTGTAAAGCATAACGGCTAAGTTCGGATAAAGTTGAGACTATTTTTCTTATCAATTCAGTTCAAGACATAGACTAAGAAGCCTGTTAACAAAATTTAGTTAGTCTGTTTTCAAGGTTTAGCATTACACCCACACACCCACCCACCCACCCACTCACACACACACACACACACACACACACACACACACACACACACACACACACACACACACACACACACACACACTAAACAAGCTCATACCAACCACCATTTTATCCTTCATTTCTATGACATACTTTAAAAACTCATCCTTGTGCTGTCTAAGCAATTTTATATTTAAGAGAGATTTAAGGAGCTGAAAGAGTTAGATAAAACCCCCATTAATGGCTTTGCTACTGGAAGTGGTGTGTATTGAAAAAAATCGTCTTAACGAGATAATAATAATGATAATAAAGTACGTCAGTAGGATAAAAGGAATGGAAACAATGAAGAAAAGCAAAATGATGAAAGCCCAAGGAACTGATGAAGTGTGTGGTGATATGTTGAAGTATGGGGGAGAGACGATAATAGAATGGATATGGAAGATGTGAAGATTTGCCTGCAAGGAAAGTAGAGTCCAGGAGGATTGAAAGTCAGGTATAATTATTTTCCTGCACAAAGGAAAAGTATATCTTAGAATACTTATTGAAAGAGTTAGGGGAATGACACAGGAATTCCACCAGGACTGCAGTGCGTGTGGATGGTGAGCCATGTGAATTTTCGTATCTGTATGCTGGATTGAAATAGGGATATGTCATGTTTCCATGGTTGTTCAGTTTGTATATGGGTTGAGTTATGAAAGAGATACAAGGTAGGCCAGAGGATGTCGGAGAAGCCCTAATGAGAGAGGGCAGTGTTTGGAAACTTCCTACTCTGTTTGCATATGATACTGTATTGTGAAAACGAAGGGGAACTGCAAAGCTTGGTGAATGAGTCTGGGAGAGTATGTAAGAACGGGAATCTAAATGTGAATGTAGGGAAGAGTACAGTTATGGTTTTTGAGAGAAATTAAAATACTGAATGCACACTGAGGCTGGATAGTGAAGAAATGGAGAATGGGAGTGCATTTAAGTACTTCGGTAGTGTGATGATTAAGAAAAGGAGTTTTCAGGATTAAGTGCTTCTGAGCATACAGCAGGGAAGAAGGGTTCCTTGTTCACTGGAAGTAGTGATAAAACATAGGGAAGTGAGCATCGAATTAAAAACGTCGCTGCCACTGCCAACAGCTCATATCCAATGGCACAATCCGTTGTACACAACAGTCCATCCTTTCCCCACTGTCATTAGCCCCTATCAGTGCAATGAAACCTTATCAGTATCTTCCAGCCTCTGTTATTGCCGCCTTCTCCTACCAACTCCCACTGGGTCAACCAGTTACCACCACCCCTACCCATTGCCACTGTCCCCTAACCACTCCCACCAGCCCTACCCATTGCCACCAGTGCTACCCAAACCTATACGTCGTACCCAATGCCACCAGCCCTGTCCACTGTTTTCACCCCATCCCAGTTCCACCAGCCCTATCCATTGCTACCAGCCTTGCCCATTGCAACCAGTCCTATTAACTTAAACCGGTTCTACCCACTGCCACCAACACTTCCCACTGCCAGCAGCCCTATCAACTGCCACCAGCCCTATCAACTGCTACCAGCCCTATCAACTGCCACCAGCCTCATAAACTGCCACCAGCCCTATCAACTGCCACCAGCCCTATCAACTGCCACCAGCCCTGTCGACTTCCACCAGCCCTGCTCAGTGCTACAAGCCCCATCAACTGTCACCAGCCCTATCAACTGCCACCAGCCCCATCAACTGTCACCAGCCCCATCAACTGCCACCAGCCCCACTCACTGCTACCAGCCCTATCAACTGCCACCAGCTCTACTCACTGCTACCAGCCCTATCAACTGCCACCAGCCCTATCAGTTGCCACCAACCCTATCAACTGCCACCAGCCCTATCAACTGCCACCAACCCTATCAACTGCCACCAGCCCTATCAACTGCCACCAGCCCCATCAACTGCCACCAGCTCTACCCACTGCTACTAGCCATATCCTCTACCACCAGTTATATTCTCTCCCACCAGCCATATCCATAATCACCAGCCCTACCCACTGTTACCAGCTCTACCTTCTACTACCAGCCTTATCTACTGCCGCCAGCCCTACCCACTACTATCAGCCCTACCCACTGCTACCAGCTTTATTCTCTACTACCAGCCCTATCCACTGCCAACTGCCCTACACACTCCCACCATCCCTATCCAACCCTACCCACTCCCACCACCCCTATCCAGACCTACCCACTCCACCAACCCTATCCACAGCTACCATCCATACCCACTACCACCAGCTACACCCACTCGCAGTAGCCATACCCATTGCCTTCAGCACTACCTACTGCTACCAGCTCTACCCTCGACTACCAGCCATACCTACTGCCACAAACTCCCTGGTTGTATACAACTCTTAGCTTTGGCACTTACCCATGACCTTCATTAATTGTCGTTCATAAGTATCCATCCTATATTTCCTCTGCTGCCTCTGCCCTAGGGTGGAGCTGTCGTTGCATTGGTTACAACATCTAGCTCTCAACTGGAAGAGCTTGACAATTTTGGGTCGTGTTCTCCGGAAGGTTGATACTCAGCAGAAACTGACGTATTTTAGTATATATTTTGTTTTTCCCAGATATTCGAGAATACATTTGCAACCTAATTTTTTCCTTAGATGAATCAAATACATCATCGGAGTCAGTGAGATAATGACCCTCGTATAATTGAAGGGAAGCTATCTAACCCTTCCTCATCTCCCCTCCCTGCCTACCCTATATTTGCTTTAGCTTTTAATTAACCTTGTATACGGACTGGGGGCGGAAAGAAGGGTAAAGTGAAAATGCCAGAGTGACTGTGAGCGCTAGCCGCTACATCACCGTTAAAAAACCCAATTCCAGTGCAAATATGAAGCATAGCCAGTGCACTCACAGATATTGCACTGTTTAGTGGAATTAAATAACCGGTATTTCCATCAATGCAGCAGTATTCGTAAAATTAAAAGCAAACGATGGTGAACATCTTTCAAATTGCACTGTTATCTCTGACAAAAACATAGTGCATGAAGCAAAAAAATCTTAAACAAAATGAATGTCCTCACACACATTTAATCAAAAGAGGATCTAGAAGCGAGCCGAACGGGGCTTGAACTATTCACTGTCATCCATGATGAATAAATGTTGTAAACGATCGTAAATTTGTCTTTATCACATTAATATAAACTGATTTAAAAATACATCAAAAACGTTTATTAGATTATGGTCTTTTGAAAATGAAAACTAAAAAAGCATGAACTGTATAGGAAACGAAAAATTATACAAAATAAAAATATTTAGGATGACATTATATCTTGCTGAAGAATATTGCTGTGTTAAGGTGATGGGATCAACCGAGTAATAGGAACTAACAGGTGCTTCGCTGCCCTCTAAGGCCACTGTGCACTTGCTCCTGCGCAGGGCCCTCTGGTTTTGCCTTCGAATCTCGGTCGTTTGCCGCAGCTGATCAGAAATGGTAGATCAGAGATGACGTTTCCGCTACTCGTGATCAGTTTTAATCATGTCACAAATGCAAATGAATGACCGGATGAAAGGGAAATCTGTCTACACAGTCGAATGCACACTACAGCAACAGTGCCAATGGTGCTAAATTATATCCTTATATCAAAATTTCAAGCATAGTAATTGTGTGTTGAAGATGGCCAGTATTCAGAGATTTATGTTGCCCAGTTGTTTCAGTTACACATGATTAGCTCAGAAACTATGTAACTACTTGCAATTGTTTCAGTACCATTGCACGCAGAATTGTATATCGATACCAATCATAAATTTTGTTGAGGGAAACATGATTTGGTGCAATATTTCACTGTTGAAAAGACGGCATTTATTTATCCGCACCTCCTGCTGCTCGAAACATCACTACTTGAAACTGATGCATAGTTGCTTCGATGCTGGACAACCCCAGAGGCAATGCGTGTAATATAATGCCAATGGGGAAAATCATTAGGGGCCAAAACACCACTTTAGAAAAATTCATTGGACACAAAAATAAAATTGGCCTCTCTATGCGGTCCAGTTGCAACCATCTTGCCAAGTTTCATCGCAATACTTTTTTCCAATTTCAGCTGCACTACACAGAAAGACAGACAGAGACAGACGACTAGAATTGTATTTTATTAGACAAGTGCTTTGCGTGCCTACCGAGCCATTGTGTATTTGCATCTGCTGAAGGATCATGGACGAACCCGAAGAATCTCTGTCATTTGCAGCTACATGGGTTGGGTTTCAATCATGTCGCAATTGCAATAGAATGGCTGAATATGTGGGAAATCTGTTTACACAGCCAAATCTGCAACATAGGACTGGTGGCAAAGATGCCAAATTGAATCATTACATTTGATTTTCAAGTGTTGTAGTTGTGTATTGAAGATTATGTACTTTCAGCGATTCATATTTTCCCCCACTGCCAGGAGTTGTTTCAGTTGTCCACGACTGCCTCAAAAACTGTGTCTCTTCTTGCAATAGTTTTTGCACCATTGTACGCATAATTGTATATCGATGCCAGTAATATATATTTCGCTGGTGAAGACATTATTGTCTGAGATGTCTGACTGTTCAAACGAGAGCCGTTTTTCAACCACGCCTCCAGTTTCTCAAAACCAAAGAATAGCTGACTGGACGCCGGTCAATTCCCGTTCGACGCGTTCTGCTTCATGTGTAGTCAATGGGGACAATTAGTAGCGACCAAAGCACCCCTTTAGAAAATTTCAGTCGACATGTAATTGAAATGAACCCATCTGTGTCCCACTTGCAATCAACTTGACACATCTTGGCAAATTTAATCGCAATCCTTTTTCTAGTTTTGGCAGCACTGCACAAAGACAGACATACAGACAAAAACATGGCTAGAATGATAATTCATTAGATTGATGGACAACCAAGACAGGTCGAAAACGAGGAAAACCGTGTGATTTTCACCAGCAGCAAAGCACGACATTCCATATATTACACTAACCAATTTTGGGAAGGTAGTGACCGTTTGGTTTGAGAGGTGGTCTTGTGTGAGAATGGACGTGAATTTCGTCTGTGGTTGGGGCAAGGAACTGTTTCAGGTTCTGAATTTTGTTACAGAAATGTTTTACTGGTGTACCACAAGACCCACCGACGTGTCATTTTATAACAAAAATACTTCTAATACTAATACACCAGTCCTAATATTACAGCTCTGTCATGTATTCGGTATGGGGGATGTATACTAGTGCCGATGTAGTGATAGGTGATGGTGTGGGTAAGACGCAAAGACTGTTGGGCCTCGGACAGTGGGTTGTTAAGCTTATGCACAAAGTCGGACATATAACAAACTCCTCTTCATGAATTTGGTTCTTCTGCATTAATTATATCGACAGTTGAATGGCACCTTTGTTTGTATTGATCAAATAAAACAGTTATGTCTGAAAACACACACACACACACACACACACACACACACACACACACACACACACACACACACACACACACACACACGAAAGTGCGTAAGATCATAGGCCTGGCAAATACATGAAGGTATACAAAATTCACCTTCGCAAGCCATGTAGTGAATACAAACATATAATCGTAAACACAAATGTTCAAAACATTAATAAAGTAAAAAAAAAAACAAAAAAAAAAACAAGCAAACTACAGGCCACCCAGACTCGCCAAGTGTATTCAGCTCGATGCATGACCTGGGGCGGACTTTATAAACTAACCGGAGCAAATGTTTAATGTAGGTTACTTGTGAATATAACGCAAATAAACGACTGATTACTATCATTAAGGAATTGTCATTGAGACAAATAAACGTTAAGATTTTGTTCAAGTAATTTTATATATGCGATTAAGAAGAGCATTATGTGTCTGGTTATATTTTTACTGTATTTTCATTCTGAACCTAAACATTCCACAAATTTACCGAAGAGTGTCTACATGGGACATATTATCCACGCAAGGTAAATGGCAGCTATTTATTTCCATTAATCAGAATGTTAAGATACCTATTAACTTCTTAAGCTGTTTCATTATTATGAACTTACCTATGCACCCTGCCCTTTTTTTTAACAAGCTAGTAATATGTGACTGTATTTAGCCAAGAGAAATCCTGTCAGGGTTAAAATACTGTGAGACGTCACAAGATTATCCGGTACATCATTATGGCTAAAGGGCGCCATGGTTACAAGCCGTATCTGATGGAAGTGCCGTTTTTACCATCAGAACTAAAATTATTCTTTATATGGCCACCATACAAGGAAGTCAATGGCTTCCTGGGTTACAACAGATCATTTGGATTGACATTCATTTTATATGCACCTAAGGATAGCACGAAATCGAGTGTGGATATATATATATATATATATATATATATATATATATATATATATATATATAGAAATATATCTATCTATCTATCTATCTATCTATCTATCTGTCTATATAAATCTATCTATCTATCTATCTATCTATCTATATATATATATATATATATATATATATATATATATATATATATATATACTAGCCCAAAAGGTCCGCCCTCTGGGCGGACTTTATCGGCTAGTTCCTGCGGAGGGCTGATTGGGCCTTCGGCCAATATACCTTATGTAACTTTTCAACATACAATTAATCCTAATAAATTATATACCAAAACACTCCCTGGATCATGCTGATTCAGAATATGTATGTGGAGCCGAGTTTAACAAACACACCAACACTCGCTTGTATTATTATAGATATATGTGTGTGTGTGTGTGTGTGTCTTGGAGATACACACATTACACGTGAGTATATATATACATATATATATATATATATATATACACAGTTTTCAGGCGGGAATCGAACCTGAGACCTTTAGACAGAAGTCAGACATCGTTACCACTACACCACGGAAAGCCAAGTCACTTGAATTTTATGAAGAACCTGGTAAACCTGTTATGGAAGTATATTTTTCAATCCCAACTCATGTGATGATACACATTTTAGACACATCAGGATTTTTGCTTAACCCCACGCAAGTCAGCAAGTAGCATACTTCACCTGTAAGTAATACTCTCTGGAATTGTTTCACCAATCATACAGCTTACTTCCCTTGTTTTATAGGCTACGACAAATATACAAATCACTTCTTTCTTTTTTCTTGTTTTCTTGGCTATACTTTTCAGCAGCCTTATTTCTATTTGATTTTTCGATCATGTGATTTACCGAGGCACTTTCTCTATTTACACACACACACACACACACACACACACACACACACACACACACACACACACTATTATATTCACTATTTGTAAAACTCCACACACCTGTGCGTAGCGGATCACTAGCCAGTAATAATCGAATCTAAATCATTTATAACTTGACACTTATTCCAACTTCATTTATAGCTAATTTTCACTGGAATAGTTTCACTTATAATACAGCTTGCTTCTTGAAATTAAATACGCGAATACATATACAGAACTCACTTCTTCACATTTCTATTTTCTTGGTTATACTTGTCAATATCTATATTTCTGTTTTGCTGATCGTTAGTTCACGTAATTTTACTGAGCTACTTTTTCTATTTTCACACACTATATACACTATTTGCGGAGCCCCATACACCTGTGCTTCGTGGGTTATGAGTCGACGATAACTGATCCTAAAACATTTATAACACTTATCGGAACTTCACGTATAACTAATTTTCTTTGGATTATTTTTTCACTTACCATACAGCTTCCTTCTCTGATTTTATACTCTAATACAAATATTCAAATCGCTTCCTTACATTTCAGTTTTATTGACTATACTTTTCAATAGCTTTATTTCTATGTCACATGATTAGTTCACAAACACGTACTATTTTACACACTATATACACACACAGTTATATACAATATACAGAGTTCCACACACTTGTGCTTAGTAGGTTACGAGCTGGTGATAATAAAAAAGCTCACCTGGCAGGAGCACGGCACGACGGAGCGGCGATTGAGGGCGGCGCGTAGGCGGGCTAGCACAGCAAATATTTTTCTCTTGACTTTCGCCCTCCCCATTTCCACGTGGCTCGTGTGGTAAATATTTCCCTATTGACTTTCGTCCTCCCCAATCTTCCTTCTCATCCTCAGACTCCTCAGATGACTCCCTGGCTCATTGGGAAGGTAGGGAGATGCAGGGTAGGCTGCAGGATCATTGGAGTCACTCTCCACTGGTGGCATGAGACGGGAGTGAGACGGGAAAGCGAAAAAGGACAAGTTGGAATTACAGTTCATCGTCTACATATTAGCACTGTACAGTCGGCTCCAGGAGTCGTGTTACCCACTGCCATCCCGCTCTTGCTCATGTGGCATCGGCACACTACTCGTGTGGGTAGGAGGCAGACAGCAGAGATTTTTCATATAGTTTGATACTGTAAATCGACATTAATATGCGGTTGAATGATCCACAGAAGATATAATATAATATGAAATCTCTGCAAGGTATGTGGTGTTATTTGCAGTATATAATACTGCCTCTGAAGAAGGAAGTGATGGCAGATGTGAAGAGATAGGACAATGGTGGGGGTGGGGTAAGGGAAGGGAGAGAGGAGAGGGGAGAGTCAAGAGAACGGGAGGGTGAAAGAAGATGGTGAAGCACCGAAGCACAGTGAGTGGGAGACGAAGGGAGGAAAGGAAAGGGAATGAAGCTGTCCCACATTTCAACTGGGTTGTTATGGGTAATAGCGATATTATTCCATCTCCCTTTGGTCATTCCTCCAGGGGTAGAGGAGTCAGAGTTTATGGGGCCATCCAAACCCTAAAATCTCAAAAGGCCTTAGCGGTCATAAACTATAGTATGTTGGTATCCTTTCAGTTCAGTTGTTTTGCCGTTTCATTCTCACTTCGGCATTCTCGTTCTCCTGACTTCTCTCCCTTCTCCCTTCCCGTAACGCAAGTAAAACCACATAACCTTACAGAGATTCCATATTATATTATATCCTCTGTGGATCACTCAACAACATGTTAATATGTCGATTCACTGTATCAGACTATAACAAAAATCTCTGCTTTCTGCCTTCTACCCACATAAGCAGTGTGCTGTTGCCACATGAGCGAGAGCAGGATGGCAGGGAGTAACACGACTCCTAGAGCCGACTGTGCATGGATGACTAAACTTGGCAACTCACACCCACCTCAGCACCTAGGAGAGCATAGTGGTGTAAAATAAATTGGCGGGAGCTTCAAACAACCGTGGAAAAGCGCTGTTGGATCTGTCCGATGCCCGGGGTTCTCCCGGGACCCAGCACGCCTCAACCCAGTCCAACACCCGAGGCGCCCAAGTTAAGGCATCTGGCAGTAGACAGGCACAAGAGCCTCGTGGCCCTATTGGGCCACTCAGAACATGTACAAATTTAAGCTGCCTCCACTCTTGCCCAAATGAGAGCCGTTTCTGAACAGCTACCACAACCACTACCATCATCACAACTACCACCACAACCACCACCACCATCAAAACTGCCACCACCATCACTACCATCTTTATCATCTTCACAGCTACCACCACCACCATTAGAGCTACCACCATTTTCTACTGCATAAAATCGTCTGTCTGTACCATTAACGAAGTAAATGACATTGGACTGAAGATGTATAGTATAACTCCACCCACCCTCTCTCTCTATCTCTCTCTTTCTCTCTGAAGATGTATAGTATAACTCAGCCCCCCTTCTCTCTCTCTCTCTCTCTCTCTCTCTCTCTCTCTCTCTCTCTCTCTCTCAAGCGATATGAAACGTCATGTTAATGCCTCCCCACCTGTTCCACATAAGCGTATTGTAACACCAATGTTGACTATTAATAAAGTCCAAAACACCCCTTCAGATAATTGCAATCAACATCAATTAAATCTGGCCCATCTGGGTCTCAGTTTTAACCATCCTGCCAGGTTTCATCAGAATAATTTCTTAGTTTGTCTGTGCTACACACACACACACACACACACACACACACACACACACACACACACACACACACACACACACACACACACACACACACACACACACACACTTCTAGGATTATAGTATATTACACACAGACACACACACACACTGATGACAAGAAGAGCTGGTGCTCCCGTTTCATCAGCCCTCAGGACTAGTTCCTAACCATCCCCCTTTGCTGAACTTTGTCAGTGTCTCAGTAACTCAGAGAGTTGGCCAGCATGCTCTCCAGTACAAGTTTCTCTAACTGTCAGCACCAGTCTACATGCACAGTACACACTGCACTTCCTTTTTAAAATTAAAAAGGAAAATGACGGAAATGAACCATGCCTCGGAGTCCCGGGGAGGGGGGGGGACCATAAATGCCCCCACCATCCACCCCGCTCACGGTACCTCCTCGACTTGTCTGAAACCACTGTCTGACTTACTTCTTCATTTCTGCAACATTCGCAGCCTTTCTTCTAACTTTCTCTCTGTTGAACACCACCTATCCTCCTCTAAACCTCTTCCCTTTTTAACTGAGACCCAGCTATCTGAGACAACTGACAGCAAATTCTTTTCTGTGTTCTCCTACTTTCTCTATACTCATTTCAAAGCCAAAGGTGGCTGTTGCGTATATGTACGCAACGACTTATCATGCTCTCATGTTCCTGGACTTGATTCTTCTGAATTCTCTACTCACTGGCTTCGGCTCTCCTCTCATTCTCTGACTAAATATATCTGCGCTATTTACTTATCTACTATCAAAAATTCTTCGACTATCTTACTTCTACGATGGAACACATTCTATATTGATTTCTCCTTTCTCTGAAATCTCCATTCTAGGAGATTTCAGTGTTCACCACCACCTTTAGCTCTCCTCCCCTTTCACCGATCCACCTGGTGACCAAGCCTACATCTTTTCTATCCTTAATAACCTAGAGTAGCTTGTACAGCACCCTACCCGTATCCCTGACTGCTTTGGAGAGAGCTCCAACATACTTGACCTCTTCCTTACAATTAATCCTTCTGCTTACTCTGTTAATCTTTTCTCTCCGTTGGACTCCTCCGATCACAACATTGTTACCTTAACCTGTCCTATCACTCCGGTATGGCCTGTGGACTCTCCAAAGAAACGTCAACTGTGGCACTTTGGAGAGGAGGATTGGGAGGCCCTCAGGCAGTACTTCTTTGATTTTCCCTGGAATGATTATTGCTTCCATGGCCGGGGGCCATCTGAGTGTGCCTGGCACATAACAGAGATTATTCTCTCGGGCATGGAAGCATACATTCCTTTCTCATATCCTTTGACTAACGCAAGAAAGCCTTGGTTCAATCATGCTAGTTCTAATGCTGTCCGCAACAAGGAGAGGGCCTATAAAAGGTACCTGAGCCAATCCACCCCTGAATCACATCTTTTTTATGTTTCTGCCCGGAATCGTGCTAAGTCTGTTCTTCGCTCTGCTAAAAATAATTTTATCCATACAAAATGCTCTCAACTCTTCAACTCGAATTCTTCCCGCTCCTTCTGGCTCCGTGCCAAAAACCTTTCTAACAACTTTACCTCATCATCCTTCCCTCCTCTTTTCTACTCTGATGGCTCTGTAGATACTTCCTCTACTGATAAAGCAGATCTCTTTGCTCAGACTTTCTCCTCCAGTTTGACCTTAGACGATTCTGGTGCTGTTCATCCATCACTTCCTCCCTCTGACTTCCTGATGGCTAACATTAAAATTTGTTCAGCTGATGTATTTTCTGCCTTCACTGGCTTCAATGCTAACATGGCATACGGACCTGATGGAGTCCCTCCTGATGTCCTCAAGAACTGTGCTTCTGTGCTTACCCCCTTTCTAGGTAAACTCTTTCGCCGTTGTCAACTTGTACAGTTGCGGCCAGGTATTCCTTCCCACCTGCTATATCAAGCCTGTAGGTATGATATTGTCGTACACATACCATAAATGTATGCAGGACTGCCTACTAGCAGATGCTGTGCAGTCATAATATGTCGGCATTATGTTCCGAGATTGTGTGTGACGGTGCCTTAGTTACAGGTTAGAGATACCAGGGTGAGAAGGAAAACCTGGCCGCAGCTGTACCATTCTTTCTTACTAGAAGTTTGCTCTCATGCAGCCAGTCCCAAAGAAGGATGACCATTTCCAACCCTCTAGGTATCGTCCAATTGCTTTAAATCCTGTGTCTCAAAAGTTTTCGAGTCTATTCTTAACGGAAAAATATTAAAGCATCTTTCCCATCACAACCTTCTCTCTGATCATCAGTATGGTTTCCGTCAGGGTCGCTCCACTGGCGACCTTCTCACCTACCTTTCAGACTCCTGGTCATCCTCCTTTCGGGACTTTGGCGAAAGCTTTGCCATTGCACTTGATATCTCAAATTCTTTCGATCGAGTCTGGCATAAGTCTTTAATTTTCAAACTGCCCTCTAAAGGTTTCTATCCTTCTATCTGTGCCTTCATCTACAGCTTCCTTTCTGGTCGTTCTATAGCCGCTGTTGTACACGGCCATCGTTCATCTCCTAGATCTATCAACAGTGATGTTCCTTAGGGCTCTGTCCTATCACCAACTCTCTTCCTTTTATTCATCAATGATCTTATAAGCTGTACATCTAACCATATCCACTCGTACGCTGATAATTCCACCCTTCACCTTTCCATTCGGTTACAGTAACGTCCATTTCAGCAGTTACTTCAACAAACAACGGATGAGGCTATGGCACACCTAATGTCTGACTTGGCTTGCATCTCTGACTGGGGTAAAAATAATCTGGTTTTTAATGCATCAAAGACTCAGTTCTTACACCTATCAATCCAACATAATCTTCCACAGGAGCACCCTCTAATGTTTGATAATATCCAGCTCAATCCGGCATCATCCTTGAACATGCTTCGGCTCTCATTCACCGAGGATTTATCTTGGTAAGATCATATTACATCTCTTGTAAAATCTGTTTCCAAGAGATTAGGTGTTCTAAGCCGACTCCGTATCATCTTTACCCCTGCACAGTTGTTGACTTTATACACGGGTTTTATTCGCCCCTGTGTAGAGTACAACTCTCATGTGTGGAGAGGCTCCCCACATACAGCTCTTCTCAATAAGGTGGAGTCAACTCTCCTTCTCTTACTGGCTCCCTTCAAAGTCTGTCTCTTCGCCGCACTGTTTCCTCTTTATCTCTTTTCTATCGCTACTTCAATGGTCACTGCTTCTCTGAACTGTCTGCTTGCATCCCTCCGCCTCTACGACGGTGCTACGCACCCGTCTAGCAATAAACTCCCATCCCTTTCCTGTCCAACTCTCTAATGCAAGAGTTAACCGTTATTCCTAGTCCCTCATTTATGCAATAGGTCAACATTGGATCTGTCTCCCTCTGTCTGTATTTCCTACTTCCTATGACCTCCAATCTTTCAAACGCAATGTGTCCAGGCATCTCGAAATGAACGAATCTTAAATCTTGAATTTGACTCTCTTTGGTATCGTATTGTTTTTGTTTTTCTCCTAGTATTTGGTTCCTTCTTCCTCGCATAAAACACACACACACACACACACACACACACACACACACACACACACACACACACACACACACACACACACACACACACACACACACACACACACACACACACACACACACACACACACACACACTTTTAGGATTATGGTACCGTTTATTAGATGCAGAGAGAAAATGGATTTTAACACCATGTCCGTTATTTTGCCAGCATATGTTTGCACGATGTAGCTTCCCACTGATGACGTAAACAAACTAGGACGAATTAAAGGTATCCATTTACACCAGTTCTGCTTTTATATGGACTACTCTGGCTAATTTCTACTTTAGAATCCTACCTCGTCAGCATGGGGAAAGGTCCGTTCTGGCTATCACTTTCCCACCAGAGGAAAGGCCCAGTCCTGCAGTAAGCCTAATGTGACCTGATACAAGTAAAGCAGATACATAGCATTATGGCTGTTAGTCACATGCGAAGAAAAACAAAGGGAAAAGATTGGAACATCTCATGTAACCGGGGACTCTGTTGGGCATGTTGTTGTTGATCAGTTCCAGTCTGGCTAACTGAGACGACCCACCAGTCGCAGGGACGCGACCGTCCCTGCAGGGACATCTCATGCAGCGAACTTATGTTCCCACGTGGTTAACAGCGCCTCGGGATAGCGAGACACAGAGAAATGTGTTGAAGTTTGCTTCCTGGATAGACGCCGCATTTACGTCTCTCCACCCAGTTAGCAATGGCATTTTAGCAGACTGCACAGGACCCCGATATATAGTTATATAGTTACCGCCCTGCATAGTAAATGATTACAGAAAACAGTTGGGGTGGTCACCCAGTGTAGAGCCACCTTAAGTGGAAAGAAGAGTAATAAAACGAGACAGGAAGGAAAGGGAGAAACAGGAAAAGAAGCGGGCAGAGATATAGATCGAATGATAAAAGTGACGAAGAAGTAGGCAACACTACATCAAGTGAATGAATCATGGTCGTCACCACCAACCACCATTATTTATTTATTAAACGTGCCACAAAGCCCGTCCGTGCACGAATATCATATTTTTCTACCTTGAAAACGATGATCCACTTACTCGATGTAGTGCTGCTCTCGGGTGGCTGCCCTTTTCACTCTTCCTTCCTTCCTTTTCTTTCTTTCCTTCATTCTTTCCTCTTTCTTCTGCCTCCGGGTGACGTTAACTCTCTCCTCTGTCTTTCTTTCCTTCATTCTTTCCTCTTCCTTCTGCCTACGGGTGACTCTACACAGAGTGACAAGACAAAGGTTTCCTGTACACCAGGAAACCATTTACTATGCTGGGTGGTAACCATATAACCAAATTATGGTGCCTGGTGGTTTAGTGGTGAATTAAGGCGCTCCAGTCGGATTGAGCCTGCGTAGGTTTATATCCAAGGGGTAGTTGGGGTTTATTGCTCAGTTAATGCCAATCAGGGATAAGTGAGGCTGGTCACTCATTTTAAATATTAGAACCAACTTGTCCAGCCACGGGCTTCTACGTTCTTCATGGAGCAACATATGATTTGATGATGGATGGAAGGATGGATGGAAAACGATGATCGTCCAAAGCGTCAGTGTGAGTTCAGTCTTATAACTTGCATTCTTGGCTGAGTTCCTTCTTAAGTATAATGGTTGTGTGGCCAGTTTAATCGAATTATCAGGCTTCTAATCACGTTATTCGTATTGCAGTATATCCCGCCATGCACAATCTGTTCAAACAGTCAGCTTGATATAAATGACATCTTTGTTTTAGTTTCCTTAAGACATATGCATCATTAGTGTAATTTTGTAGTAAATTTCCTCGTGTTCCTCTTGTCTTCAAGAAAAGGTTTTCAATATTATGCTTGTCAATCTGTTTCCAATTTAAATTGTCAGTCAGTTATAATTCATATCTTTATTTTCTCACGGAATGTTCATTGCTATTTTAATTTTTCCAGTGTCAGTCAACTTCCTGGTCCTCAAATGTGTTCCACACATGGTTTTCACTACATCAATACCTGGCATCGTGTATCACCTCACCGTTTGCCTCATCTAGAGTTTCTCAAAGAGGGATCACAGTCAAGTTTTATCTTACTTCCCTCAGTCTCTCCTTTGCACATATTTTTTCCGTGTTGCATCTTTATCTCTCCTTGCTTTTGCCTTGCAATATTCCCGAGCTCGTGAGTGTGTGTGTGTGTGTGTGTGTGTGTGTGTGTGTGTGTGTGTGTGTGTGTGAATTGTAATCATCATACACAAACTAATGTGCCAGTTGACATTCAAACTGATATACAACAATAACAAGTTCGATTTTCTAGTGAACAGAACTACTTCATTGTCCGTGACTCCCTAATTCTCCATTAGCATCTCTCTCTCTCTCTTTCTCTCTCTCTCTCTCTCCCGTTATATAATACATACCGGTATATAATCTATCTATCTATATAGACAGATAGATAGATAGATTGTATACGGGTAAGAGAGATAGAGAGATAGATAGATAGATCCCTTTTTTTAAATAAACGATATATATATATATATATATATATATATATATATATATATATATATATATATATATATATATATATATATATATATATATATATATATACCGGTATACAATCTATCTATCTATCTCTCTATCTCTCTATATAGATAGATAGATAGATATACTGTATATGTATTATATACAGAGAGAGAGAGAGAGAGAGAGAGAGAGAGAGAGAGACAGAGACAGAGAGAGAGAGAGAGAGAGAGATGCTAATGCAGAATTAGGTTACTCAAAAGATCTTAGTAACTATCGACCCATTAGCTTATTATCAGTCGTTTACAAACTCTTCACTAAAGTCCTTACAAACAGAATAACAATAAATTTGGAGGAAAACCAACCTCGTGAACAGGCAGGATTCCGAAGAGGGTATTCGACCATTGATCATCTACATGCAATGAATCAGCTAATTGAGAAAACGACAGAATATAACAAACCACTGTGTTTAGGTTTTGTTGATTATGAAAAGGCTTTTGATTCAGTGGAGCACATAGCAATTATAAATTCACTGTGAGAACAAGAAGTGAATGAGAACACTGTAAAATTGCTCGAAAAGATATATTAGGAAGCAAGTGCTACAGGTAAATTACATAAAGACTCGGAAAAAATTAAGATTGAGAAGGGCGTGCGTCAGGGATATACAATTTCACCAAAATTATTTACAGCATGCCTAGAAAGTATTTTCAGAAGGCTAGACTGGGAAAACAAAGGAGTGAACATAGATGGAGAAAAGCTAAA